>NC_044982.1:58599419-58914046 GCF_008728515.1 Papio anubis | reverse complement strand
CGTGTTACGCATTGCTTGCACTCCAGCCTGGCTGGCTAGAGCGACTCACCAAAAGTTGAATACTCAAAGGAGGACAGTGGGGTAAGGGAAACACTTTAGTGAATCTATGGAAGGAATGACCTGCTCATAAATAGATTTGAACGGAAAAGATTTTTTTTATTTTTTTCCTGATCACTTTGCTCACTTCCAACATATATACCTGGTATATTAAAATGGACTCTGAGAAACCTAGATTTTCCTGTCTTTGGAAGCCGCACAGATAACAGGATATGGTTCTGGGAAAAGAGAATGTGGAACTGACTGCTAAAGCTTCCTTCTAATCTTAACATAAACTAAAGGAATCTTTGAGGCTAACGTATATGTGACAGTCTACCAAGATGAGAAAATAGATGCATTTAATGGGCCAAAAACCTACGTAGTAATAAAGATAGTTTTAGTCACTGTGCATCTTTGTTAACTACATAGGGATAACAGTGAATACATTAGGCAGCTAGCTGTTCAATATAATGAGATTTTGGTCCTGCCCAGTGGATTTTTTTTATCCTCCTCTATGTAAATGAAAATGCAGTAATATATGCTACAATAAAATGTTCGCCATTTCCCCACACTGACACAAATTAAGCAAATGGAAATATATCCAGACAAAGAAGAGAAGTCCTTGGAAAGACTCAGTAATGTTCGAAGGAGAATGATGAGAATAGTCAGAACGTATATCTTGTACTGGTTTGAAGGAACTGGAGATAGATAACTTCTTTGGGTACATTTTGAGGGATGCCATTATGGAGAGGCACTAGATTTGCTCAATATGGTGTACAATTTCAAGGGCAAAATCTTCAAAAAGACTTGTTTTTAATAGCTAAAAACAAATATTTTGAACACAATTCTTTAAAGATGGAAAAAGCAGTGTTGAGTGGTAATAAGCAGGCTATCATACATGTAGAAGCAGGTCAAAAGTTTCTCAATGCCTCCCCTCACACACAAACTTACACACATTAATGCATGATGTACACATTCAAAACATGCTCACAAGATTCCCCAGATTTGGCTGAAGGGATCCAATAAATAGATTTGATGACCTGTAGATTATATAGTATTTTGCCATATTACTTGAATGCAGAAGAAACTTGAATGTGAATAAAGGTAAAAATGAATGAAATCAACTATTTCATGACAAAAGTAAATCCTATGAAAACTTTAAGACATTTTTAGTTACTTTTAAAATTACTGGATTTCATAAAAAGGACTCAACTATCAGACATATAGTTATATCAGATGACCTTTAGGAATTCTTCCAAACCACAGATTTTTACCATACTGCAACTGAAATGACCAGCGGTCTACCAAAGATTTGTGCTCTTCTTTAAAAACAGAATTGTTGCTCCTTAGCACTAGTCTAGCCAAGGATATATTTCCCAGTCCCACTGCATTCTAGATGGGGTCATTTAACTAATTGTCTAATATAATGTTAACAGAAGGGGTATTTATTAGTTCTAAGACAAAATAGCTAAGAAATTCTTATATCTTTACTATGCTCTCATTTTTTGTGCTTTGGTTAAAAGGCAAAAATTACATTGTTCTAGGGGAAGGTAGAGACATAGACTGAAGGCATGTGAGACCATGAGTCACATTGTGGAAGGCCACCAACTTTACGTGCACATTAGAGTAACTATTGTATTGCTGGGAAATATATAGTTTTATTATATTATGTCACTAATAATTTGGGGTTAATTTTAACAGTCTATCCTAACTTATCAACATTATAATAATTTCTGGCTCACGCCTGTAATCCCAGCACTTTGGGAGGCCGAGGCAGGCGGATCACAAGGTCAGGAGATCGAGACCATGGTGAAACCCTGTCTCTACTAAAAATACATAAAATTAGCCAGGCGCGGTGGCGGGCACCTGTAGTCCCAGCTACTCGGGAGGCTGAGGCAGGAGAATGGCGTGAACCCAGGAGGCAGAGCTTGCAGTGAGCCAAGATCGCACCACTGCACTCTAGCCTGGGGTACAGAGGGAGACTCCGTCTCAAAAAAAAAAAAAATTATAATAATTTCTCATTTTCTAATAAAGTTTAAAGTATTTCATATGGTCTGGCTCTGTAATAATATTATAATTTATTATATGCTCTATTAATATATACATTTATAGAAATGGAAGAAATGTCAAAAGAGTAACTTTAAGTAAAGGCTACCTTTTCAAGTATGATCAACTGATGATGAGGC
The DNA here is from genome assembly GCF_008728515.1 of Papio anubis. Lineage (NCBI taxonomy): Eukaryota > Metazoa > Chordata > Mammalia > Primates > Cercopithecidae > Papio > Papio anubis. Next base: position 58,911,824 of record NC_044982.1, on the reverse strand, counting down.
CTGAGTTTTACTTTTGATTATTCCGGCTTTGTCATATTTCTTAAATTCCTTTGCCTTCTCATATTTAAATATAAAAATTTTCCTTACAAAGGAGTGCTGTAGAGTTTCAAAGCATATTAAAGTCTTTTGTCTTTGACAAATTCAAAACTCTAATTGCAGACTTGTGAAAAATAATAAATTTGTGTCATTCTAAGACACTAAATCTGGGAGTGATTTGTTACTCAGTGAAAGATAACCCAAATAAGTGTCATAATCATCTCCCTCACATAGTAAATTCTGAGTAAATCTTGAACTGTCTAGAAGACTGTTTTACTCATTTCTCACTCTTCTTGGTAATTTCTTCCCTCCTGATCAGACGACTGTCTAACTCTAATCATCATCTACGAGCCAAATTGAAAAGTACAAGATTGGAAATCTCACGATTTCAAGCCAAAAAAAGCAAAGATCTTATGAATATTAGTTAACTAAATTTTAGAGCGGTCATTCTGATAAGAGTTGTTTTAATTATAGAATTATCTGAAATCCTTTGTCAAGCTCTGAATAATTGGCTAGTCTACAACCAGTTCATAAAAGGAGCTAAAAAGGTGAAAGCAGTTGGAAACGTCTGATGAGATCTGATTTTGAGTGAGCACTGACACCTATCAGGTGCAGTGAGTTCCATGAACTGGAGTTAGCTGATGAAATGGGAAGGGATATCTTTGCTCCTGTGAGTCTTCTAATCTCGTGGAATATTAAGCCACGTAGATGAACATGTTAAAAGATGAGGTAGCAGATGTTAAATGTCATGCTAAAATTATAGCATACATTTCTTTGAAATCTTCGATTTGTCGTATTATATGTACTCCCTCTGCTACTAGAATTGTGAAAACGGCCCCCAGTAGGGAGGGTTAGCTTAATAAATGTAGCCTCTTTGTTCTTTAGGTTGCTGATCCGTGTGATTGATTGACACTTGCATTTCATCGAGGGAGGTGGGAGAGTGTCATAGGCAGCCGACTCTTAATTTTTGATGTCTGACAGAGCAAATGGCATTCATGTGACAGACTTTCCTTTCCCTCTGAACTGCATGAACATTTATTTACGATGAAGGGGAAGCTGGGTGAAAAACAGGCAGTATCGTTTATCATAAATCATGATGTTTTACATTCTGCCTTATAGAATGAGGAATGACTGGGCCATTGTACATTTATAACCTCAGTATTTCTTTAGTAATTTAAATATATAAAACGTAGGACCAAAATCACCTACAAGCTAATTCAATAGTACTATTTAATGTCCTTAAGGTATCAATAAAATATTATTATTCATTCTCTGTTTTGTTTTTAAAACTGTGTATACAGTTTTCACATTCTGTAAGAATAAGCTTTTACACATGTACCTGATTCTCTGAGCTTATAATAATTTCTCAAGTTCAATAGTGGTGGTGTCTTGATAAAAAGATTCTGTTTGAGATGTTAGCTTATGGGCACCTATTAAAACGGCTGGAATTAAAGATCTGAAAGTGTGTTGAATGATTACCTGAAGTAATGAATGATAAAAACTTTTCTTTCAGGATGTCTGCAGGTCTGGAATCCATTCTTCTGAGTGAGATAATTGCACATTCTTCCAAGCAAAGATGACTTTGAGAAAAGATTAAATATGAATAACCAGGAGACATTCATTCCTGGAAATGGGGACTGTTGGGAAGCTAGCACTCACAAATGAATACTAATAATCACAGTGGAGAAGTGGATATAACAGTGTGATTGAAAGGCATTTATACGTCTATAATCGCTTCATTCAGCTTTGTTAAATAGTCTAGAAAGATGAGAAAACAGTATCATGCAACACCTTTTAAAAATATGAACAGTAGATGATAAAGCATGGACATTATACAGACGAGAATAATGAAGCAACTTGTAACATTTCTGTTGTATAAAATAATAAGCCAAAATGAGGATGAAGGTGTGTACGAATATATATTATTTAGCTTTTAAGAATGCACTGGGGGCTGGGTGCGGTGGCTCAAGCCTGTAATCCCAGCACTTTGGGAGGCAGAGACGGGCGGATCACGAGGTCAGGAGATAGAGACCACCCTGCCTAACACGTTGAAACCCCGTCTCTACTAAAAAAATACAAAAACTAGCCGAGAGATGGCTGGCGCCTGGTCCCAGCTACTCTGGAGGCTGAGGCAGGAGAATGGCGTGAACCCGGAGGCGAGAGATTTCACAGTGAGCTGAGATCCGGCCACTGCACTCCAGCCTGGCGACAGACAGACCTCGGCCTAAAAAAAAAAAAAATGCATTGGGGTCAAGTGCGGTGGTTCATGCCTGTAATCCCAGCAGTTTGGGAGGCTGACGTGGGAGGATCACCTGAGGTGAGGGAGTTCGAGACCGCCTGGCCAACATGGTGAACCTTCATCTCTACTAAAAATACAAAAATTAGCTGGCTGCACAATACCTGTAATCCCAGCTACTCGAAGGTTGAAGCACGAGACCTGCTTGACCCAGGAGGCAGAGGTTTCAGTGAGCCGAGATCACACTCCAGCTTCTGGTGACTCCTCATAGTTTTCAGTCTTCAAAAAAAAAAAAAGAATATGAGTGAGTGAGAATGGACTGTGAAAAAAAACTGAGATTTCTTGAATGAGTTTGTAACAACTGTTGCAAGCCAAAGAAGGAGAGGAGGGAAGGACAAGCCCTCTATTTCTATTGCCTTTTATGTGGCTTTAGGGGATATAATATTTTAGATTATTAAGAGATAATGGAAAGGTTGTCAAGAAAGAATTATAATGCTTATCCTAAAATAGACAGTTGAGTCAACGTGAGCAAGAAAATTGAATTGTTTACTTTTTTTTTTTTTTTTTTGAGAAGTAGTTTCACTCTTATTGCCCATGCTGGAGTGCAATGGCATGATCTCGGCTCACTGCAACCTCCGCCTCCCAGGTTCAAGTAGTTCTCCTGCCTCAGCCTCCCGAGTAGCTGGGATTACAGGCATGCACCACCATGCCTGGCTAATTTTTTTTTTTTTTTTAAGTAGAGACGTGGTTTCTCCATATTGGTCACGGTGGTATCAAACTCCCGACTTCAGGTTATTTGCCCACCTCAGCCTCCCAAAGTGCTGGGATTACAGGCATGAGCCACCATGCCCGGCCAATTGTTTACCTTTTAAAAGAGTTATATAGGTGTCAAACCATAAGATAGTGGACAAATCAGAAGACAAGTGGGATGTTAGAATGCCCTTATGTGAGAGATAAATAAATGCACATGATTAAATGGAATAAACTCTTTGAAGAAAGAAATATGATGTCTGAAATTAAAGGGCTTCTTTTCTCAAAGTTGCTGATATAGGAGCAATAGAAATATAGTGACTCTGTGAGTATGTTCTGGTTACAAGTAGCACTAGGTCTTACTGAATAAATTTACTTAAGAGAAACACTCAAAACATACTCAAAAAAACAAAAACAGAAACAAAACAAAACCCTCATGCTATATGTAGACTCTAGTCAGCACCTCAGATATTCTAGATTAGTCAGTACAATAAGATCTTTAGAACCAAAGCTGACATACTACAACAACTGGCTGAACTTGGTGTTAGAGAGATTAATGAGGGAATATTCTGATAAAGCACATATGAGCCAACACACAGTCAAAAGATCTGATTAGTTAATGGAGTTAGATAATTGTACTGATGGTAAATATTTTAATATATATATTATACTACCAACTTTGAATGAGAAAATTTAGTGTTTCTTCTTGGAATGTGTTCTCTCATAAAAGGAAATATTAGTCACATATTATCAAACAGCATGCATTAAAAAAATAATTTCAATTCCTATTTTAGATTCTGGAATATACGTGCAGGTTTGTTAGACAGGTATATTGCTTGAGAGCATGCATTTTAAAAGGCACGCTTTCTGCAAATATTTAATAAATGCAATGAGAAACACACTAGAACAAACTCATTACCCTCATAAATTAAAATACAATTGAGAATTAAGACATGAAGAAATTTGAATTCAAGATGCTATGTGGTAAGCCATTCTGGAATGGTATAAACAATAAATTAGAAAACAAAAACGTTTAGAGAGAGAGGAGATAATATACTGTTTCCAAAGAAGACACTCTGAGATAACTTCTAACAGTGTTCCTCAATATGACTTATACTGTACAATGTTAACTCGACTGTTCTTTGCCTCAAATTTGGAGTTAATTATGTCACTTTCGTTTTCTTTTTCAGCTACTTAAAAAAATTTAGTTTATTTCCTTTTTCAAAAAAATCTTAGTCTGAGTCCGTCTATGTGCTTTAAACATAATTTTAACCTTTTATTAATTATTTTCCCTCTCAGGCCACAGGGTCATATTTGTTTGTTTTTGTTTGTTCATTTGTTTGAATTTTTATTATTTTTTCTAATGACGAGAGCAGATAATTTGTAAAATCATCTACTGTTATTAAATTATTTTCACAAGTTTATTCTTCTTCCAAGTGGTTAAGAGGATATTGTTCATTTTTATGCAATTAATTTAATTTTTTATCTTTTTCATAAGATGTCTCCCCCATATATATATATATATATACACACATATGTATTTTTTTTTTTATCTTGTCATGATATCCTGGTTAATGACATATTGAGAGTACACCTGTTGGCCATTTGTAAGTCTTCTTTGGGAAAATGTCTATTCAGGCACTTTGTCCATTTTTAAATCAGGTTGTTTTCTTGCTACTGAGTTATATGTGTTTCTTATATATATATAGGCTATGAATTCTTTATCAATCATATGGTTTGTAAATATTTTCTCCTATTCAGTTGCCTTTTTCACTTTGTTGGTTGTATCCCTTGCTGGACAGAAGCTTTTTAGTTTGATGTTGTTCCACTTAGGCTTTTGCTTTTGTTGCCTGTTTTTGGCATCATATGCAAAACATCATTGCCAAGACCAATATCAAGCAGCTTTCCCCTCATGTTTCCTTCTAGAAGTTTTATTGTTTCAGGTCTTATGTTTAAATCTTCAATCCATTCTGAGTTGATTTTTGTGTATGGTGAGAGCAGAGGGTAAACTGGTGGTTGGGAAGGACTGCAGGGAGGGGAAAATGGAGAGATGTTGGTGAAGGGGTACAAAGTTTCGGTTATGCTGTATGAGTAAGTTCTGGAGAGCTAATGTGTAGCATTGCGACCATAGGTAACAACTCTCTGCTGTATACTTCAAATGTGCTGAGAGGATAGATCCTAAGTGTTGTCAGCACACACTGAGACGTAACTATGAGAGGTTATGGATCTGTTAATCAGCTAGGTTGTGGTGATAATTTCACAACATTAACACATCAAATCATCAAGGTGCACCCTTACTATATACAATAAACAAACAAGAAAAAGTTTTCCAACTGAAGAAAGGAATGTGTGAATTAATCTTTGTACTCTTGTTGTCCTCTGGGACTGAAAGAATATACCACTTTTTGGCAGGGCTGAGATGCAGTACTTCCAGTTCAATTTCCAGCAATGACCAGAAATTTATCTAGTATGGTTCTGTGGGATGAAGGTATATTTTCTTCTGCCCTTCAATAATTCTTTAACTAGGGAGAGAAGTATTTACGTCCTAGTGAAATTGAGTCAGTCTATAATTCTTTGACCAGAAAAATCTCTAAATCCCTATGGCTCAGCCTATTTCTACTGTTCTGCAGAACACTTTATGCTGGAAATACACCTCCAGAAGGAAATGTGATGCCATCAATTTCCCCTCCATTATTCTTGATGTCTTTGAATTGTTGACTTACTGATGATGGGTGAAAGGAAAACGACTCTTACTTTCTCAAGAAGGATTACCTCCGAAGGCTGGCATAGTTTCTGGAGGTTGGGGGTATAAGACAGTGGCCTGGTTTTCTCCGTAGTACAGGTCCTACATCCCCAAGAATATAGGAGTCTGGGTTGTACTATTTTAGAGCATGCAGAATTCCTCTTATATTGTGGTTAGTGTTTAACCATTAGCTTCATCTTTTTTTTTTTTTTTTTTCCCAGAATTGTGAGATTTTTCAACCAGTCATCTTCCTTCCATCTTCTCCTTCCTACCTTCCTTCCTTCCTTTCTTCCCTCCCTCTGTTCCTCTCTCCCTCCCTCCTTTCTTTCTTTCTCTTTTTCTTCTTTCTTTCTTTCTTTCTTTCTTTCTTTCTTTCTCTCTCTCTCTCTCTCTTTTTTCCTGCTTTCTCCTTTGTGTAGGGGTGTGTGTGTGTGTGTGTGTGTGTGTGTGTGTGTTTTATCAGTAGGAGACAATTATAGCAGGATATATAAAACTCTTAAAGTGAAATTACATATTGAAAGGAAAACTTCAAATTAACTGCATTTTCGTTCATTATTCTCTGTCTCAAACACTATTATTCTTATCAAAATTGTTATGGAATTAATACCAAGATGTACTGATTTATGTGTTATGGTAGCTGCTTATCCCAAGTTCTATAAAAATGCTATGAAGTAGAATTATTTTCAGAGTAGTGACCAGAAGTAGGAAAAGAAGAACAGATTTAAATTTTTCAAACCAGGCAATTTATTTTTGAATGATCAAGAGTGGATTTCTCAATATAGTAGTGGCTGTCTACCTTAATTTGTATCTGTTATTTTTAACTTCAAATTTTCAAAATATTTTCATTTGATCTGATTCTAATATTTTATGGTGAAAGGTGATACCATTTTCTTCATTCTCACTCATCATCATTATTAGAATTGACTCCTAAAAGATTTAATTCTCTTTGTAGATACGCCTAATACAGAAAATACTCTGAGGACATCTTGTTCCTGTTTTAGGCATTACAAACTTTGATTCTTTAAATGATCATAAGTCATAAGTAAATGCTTTTCCTGCTCTGCCTGTAAACATGGGTTCATGAAGGAAAAAAAGAGTAAAGAAGGTTTGAAGTGATTTCAAAATAGTCTGAGGATTAAGTAGAAACAAAACAAAGGTTATAACTGAGAGAAGAAATGTAAAATATAAGTACTGTATTACAACGTTTACAATTTGGTGTATTTTTGCCTTTCTATTTTTAGAAAAACATTAGACTTACTCATTTAGATGAGACACAAAGAGAAGAGAGGGGAAAAAATTACTATAAAAACGGGAAAAAGATATACAAATTTTTGCAAAATTCCTAACAAAAGATGAACAAGAAAGTTTTATTAAGTGTTGGGAGATAATATATACAATTTTATACAGTAATATTTTCACAACTCAGGTCTCACCATGAAGTTCATCCAAAGATGTGCCCTCTTTAGAAGATGGGATATTACATAATAGCATGCCATGGTGTACTGAAAACAGAACCCAGGAGGTCCCTGGTTCTAGGTGGTGATTATCAAATAGACTATGACAAAGAATAATATGAGTATTCCTGATCCATTTTTCACCTTGGAATGACTCTAAAACCACACAGGCCAACAAGTCCCATCATCAGAAATGCAGACAACCCAAGACTGAGAGCATATATTAATTTTACGCACTGTTGTCTAAACACATTAATTATAAACCTTTAAATAAGAAATGTATAGAATGCTATTTATTTCACAGAGTTTTACATCCTATAAAGGAATTCCTTTCAGTTTGATTTTTTAAAAAGAATATCTTCAAATATTGTTTTTTGAAATCTGAGGGAATAAATTTTGTACAAGTATAAAATTGCTTATCAGTAAAAACTCTGTTTTAAGAACTCACCTTACACAAATGGCAATCATTAACAGCTAAGAGGATAGGACCAGGGATGCTAGATATGGAGTCAAATCAGAATAACCCTAGAGTTTCCTAATTACTTCAATGAAAGAGTCAAAATTAAATACTTTCATCATTCCATGTAGTCCAAGTTAAAAAAAAGTGTGTGTGTGTGTGTGTGTATATATATATCTACCATGAGATGGAAGCACAAAACCAAAACAGCAGGGTCCAGGCAGCTGCACCAGGAAGAACATTTGGTCAAACTTCTTACTCAAAATAGAAATAAGAAAGAGAATTGTACAGCTCTTAGAACAGAGGGGATTCAAACCTAGAAATAACAATGAAGAACATGTCTTAGTTTTACTAACAGAATAGCACTGTGAAAAAATGGAAGCAATTTAAATTTTCTGTGGTACATTTATTTATCAGGAAAATGGTTTCCCACTGTGAGCATCCTCTCCTTTACAGGCTCTGTGCTCAGCAGTTCAAATATATTCAAGCCCCAAGAATACCTGTAATGATTGTGGATTACAGATTGAACTACAAGTAGGCAGCAAAAATGAAAAAAATAAAAATAAAAGAAGACCAGAGGTAGGTATGTATTGAAAAGAACTGAACAACAAATGATCCCCATTTTCTTATTTTCATGTGACATGAACCATACTACTGAAGTTCAAAGCTATCCACTTTTCCCAGAAACCCATTTAAAATTATTTCAAAGAGCACTTTGAAAGGATTGAAATAACAACAATAACAAAAGAAACCTATAGATGAGTAATGTGCTTTCAGGATAGTTCCTGAAATAAAATCTGTAAGATCCCTACATAATTGATTGAGGACAGTAAATTGTTCTATTTAGAAATATCTTATAAGCAATGAAGACAATTCAACAGCTAGCAATACTTTTAGGTGAGTGATTTTCTTTGCCATTAAAATAAGCTTAATAAACTCTAATTGCTTTGCTACCTTTAAATCCAACTTGCAAGAGGTGTTCTCAATAAGACTAGTGATTATGTTAGGTGATGCCACAAAGATTTGTAACTAGGAATGATGGAAACAGACAAGAAGAATAACTGCTTCATACAGATGTTTCTCCAAACTTCCTGGATGTTAGGAATTGCCTGAGGTACTTTTTAAAAATATAAAATTCTGCCAGAATATAAGTTACATTTAAAAATACAAACTGTTGTTAAAATTACAACTTCCACCTAAGAGTCGCTGACTCAGAATCTCCCAGGGAAAGACAGGAAGCTTCGTGTTCCAAATGATTACTATCAATGTAGAAGTTTTGGAAACACTGATGTGATGCAAACAATGAAGCATTTTTTTAAAAAATGGAGCATAAAAAATCAAATGACTAAAATAAGTGATATTTTTGCCTAGAAAGTTTTAAAACTAAATAATTATTTGGACTTTTTCTTCATCCATCTCTCATGTGGAAGTGATTGAACACGTTAGCAATATATAAACGTCAGATGATCAAAAAAGCACATAAAGTTTCAAAATTGAACTTTACTAGCAAAATTGAGACATTTATTTATAATTGTGGCTTGCCACAAAAATTCTGGAGGAGTTAATGATCATTTTAGAAAAGAAATCTGTGTGTGTGTGTGTGTGTGCATGTGTGTGCAGAAATAAACTAAAATCTAAGACATGGAAAGGAACAAGAGTATTCAGTTATTCAGTAGTCCTATAATTCCTAAAAACCTAGCTATATAACTGAGGACAACAAACATTATGTCATAGAAAATAGTTTTTAACAAATTTAAGTCTCAAATTAAAATTTTATTAAAACTACTTCATTTCCTTGTCCCATTCCACTGAAAAAAAATTCCTTTTAAAATCAATTATTTACAAATTCCTGCTACAAATCATATGAATGCTTGCCCCCAAACATATGGTGCAATGATGGATATTGTGTGTTAGACTTTGTTTTCAGGATATTCACAATTTAGGTATAGAATGAGGGCTCACAGACATACAAAAAATAAAAATACAAATAATAATAAATACAATAAATAATAAAAAAATAATAAAAGTAAATAATATGCAAGATTACAAATAACTGTACATTGTACAACATATAAATATTGTGTATCATCCAAATGAAGTACCTGATGAAAAATAGTGTCAATTGGGTTTCATGTGTGAGCCTTGATTGATAAGCTATACCTTCACATAGGAAGTAGTGATTGAGGTGAACTTTGAAAAATGAGAAAATTCAGATATGTAAAGAAAGGGGTAGGGGATTATCTGGAAGTAAGAGTTCTTAATTTCCAAGCAAACTTCTGGGAACAGGGTCATATACTTAGTATTATTAAAATAATAGCTAATTTTTTAAATCACCAGTTATATGTCAAACATTGTGGCAGGCACCTTTCATCTCATTTAATTGTCATATTTTTGTTTTTTGTCGTAGTTTTGATTCTTTTCCTATAATAATGTAGAGGCTCAAAAGTTCTTCTGATTACTCCTTATGTAATGGCATTACTTTAGTTTGTAATGGATATAACTTAAAATATAGTATTTTACTTAATCACACTACAATTTAATGGCTAAATACTCATTGAGAGGACTGATTAGGACAGATTACCAATGAGTATAATCTAAGAATGTTATAACAATACTCACAAACCTCTCTAGAACAATTAATGAAAGAAAAACTGGATAGTTTAGTTTTAAAATTCATTTCTCATTTACTATGTACACATACACACACACACACATACACACACACACACATACAGAGCCTCTGTTGCTTTATTGGTATCAGCAGACATGAATCAGAGCTGACTGGACCTGAGATGGACCAAAGGTGGATGTGAGATCCAGGATAAAATAACACAAGGGGTAGGAAAAGTTAATCAAATTCTCTTTCTCACAAGTATTTGAATTAAATATATAAATTAAGTAATATTTGAATTAAAAGAAATCCTAACTAAAGCAATCAGACAAGAGAAAGAAATAAAGGATATCCAAATAGGAAGAGAGGGAGGCAAACTCTCTTGGCAAACGACATGATTCTGTATCTAGAAAACCTCATAATCTCGGCCCAAAAGCTCCTTCAGCTGGAAAACGTCAAAGTTTCAGAATACAAAATCAATGTATAAAAATCATCAGTCTGCCTATGCATCAACAACAGCCAACTGAGAGCCAAATCATAAAGGCAATCCCATTCATAATTGCCAGAAAAAGAATGAAGTACTCAAGAACACAGCTAACCAGGGAGGTGAAAGATCTCTACAATGAGAATTACCAAACACTGCTCAAAGAAATCAGAGATGACACAAATAAATAGAAAAACATTTCATGCTCATTGATAGGAAAAATCAACATAATTAAAATGGCTATACTGCCCAAAGAAATTTACAGACTCAATGCTAGTCCTATCAAAATACCAAAGACATTCTTCACAGAACTAGAAAGAACTATTTTAAAACTCATATGGAACCAAAAAAGCTAAAGGAATCCTAAGCAAAAAAAAAAAAAAAAGCCAGAGAGCCAGAGTCATCACATTACCAAACTTCAAACTATACTAAAGGGCCACAGTAACAAAAACAGCATCATACTGGTACAAAAACAGGCACCTAGACCAATGGAACAGAATAGAGAGCCCAGAAATAAGTGCACAAACTTAGAACCACCTGATCTTCGACAAAGCTGACAGAGAAAAATGGAGAAATGACTCCCTATTCAATAAATGGTGCTGGGATAACTGGCTGAAGCTGGACCCCATCCTTACACAATACAGGAAAATTAAATCAAGAGGGATTAAAGACTTAAGTGTAAAACCCTAAACTTATAAAAAGCTCGGCAGATAACCTAGGCAATACCTTCCTAGAGATAGAAACAGGCAAAGATTTCATGATAAAGATACCAAAAGCAATTACAATGAAAGGAAAAAATTGACTAGTGGGATCTAATTGAACTTAAGAGCTTCTGCACAGTAAAAGACACTATTAACAGAGTAAACAAACAACCTACAGAATGAAATAAATTTTTTGCAATCTATCCATCTGACAAAGGTCTAATATCCAGAGTCTACAAGGAACTTAAATTTACAAGAAAAAAACAAACAACTCCATTAAAAAGTAAGCAAAGGTCATGAACACATACGTCTCAAAAGACATACATGTGGCCAAGAAGCATATGAAAAAAAAAGCTCATTATTACTGATCATTAGAGAAATGCAAGTCAAAACCACAATGAGATATCATCTCACACCAGTCAGAAAGGCTATTATTAAAAAGTCAAAAAATAACAGATGATGGCAAGGTGGCAGAGAAAAGGGGACACTTATCCCCTGTTACTAGGAGTGAAAATAGTTCAACCATTGTGTAAAGCAGTATGGCGATTTCTCAAAGAGCTAAAAGCAGAATTATATACCCAGAGGAGTAAAAATCGTTCTACCATAAAGACACATGCAGGTGAATGTTCATTGCAGCACTATTCACAATACCAAAGACACGGGATCAACTTAAATGCTTATCAGTGACAGATTGGATAAGGTACATATACACCATGAAATACTATGTAGTCATAAAAAAGAACAAGATCATGTCTTTTGTGGGAACATGAATGGAGATGGAGGCTATTATGCTCAGCAAACTAACACAAGAACAGAAAACCAAATACTGCATGTTCTTACCTATAAGTGGGAGCTAAATCATGAGACCTTATAAACACAAAAAGGGAACAACAGACACTGGGGTGTATGTGAGGATGGAGAGTGGTAGGAGGGAGAGGAGCAGAAAATATAATTATTGGGTACTGGGCTTAATTCCTGGATGGTAACATAATCTGTACAACAAAACCCTGTGACATGAGTTTATCTATCTAACAAAGCTTTGCAGTACTCCCACACCTAAAATAAAAGTAAAAAACTTTGAATTAGGAACAATTAAATGATTCTTGTTATATAACTGAGGCTAGGATTTACATCCTTATTCGGGTCTATGTGAAAACAGAATTGACAGATGGAGAGAGATAAAAGAGAGATAAGTAGTTGAGAGATACAGAGAGAGAATACGCACCAGGTTTATCCTCAAGAAACAGAGAAGAAACTTCTTTTCCAATTTTCCAATTTCAATTCCAGCCTCTCTGTGACAAAGCTGTGCCTCATTTACAATACAGGGATGTCCATGGGATAACTTGATGCCACTTTTCAACTCACATTGTAATGAGTGGGTTCTCGTTCTTTGAATTACAGGGATACATTTCAAGAGGACTATTATTTCAAAGTGAAGTCTACAAAATCCTCCTCTGAAACAGATGTTTAGAGCAGTGGGGTGGGTGAGGCTTTCTACACATACACATACATGTGATATATTAGATATTAATATATTCACAATATATTACTATCATGTTAATAACATGTTATAATACAAAATTATATAAACATTCCTTCATTCTGTAGGTACCTTCAATTTCACTTTCTGACCCTTGCACTTTACTGGGCACAATGTAAGTAATAGAAGGAGTTGAAGAGAGAACAAGAAGGGTAGTTGAATTACTTCTAGGAAAAACAAGGCCAAGTGTTTGAGACACACCACCAACTCAGAGGCAGTGAACTGAAGTAATTGTAACTAAGGAAGATAGTGAAGGTGCCACTAAGGAAGTAACTCTATTCTTTAAAATGGAACCAGAATCATAAATTACTACTTTCTCAACAAAAGTCACAAAGATTTATGACAAATGCTTGCCAAAAAGAAGCCAAAATAAGGCTGGCAGTTAGAGGAGGAAAAATAGAGCCTCTTAGTATGTGAGAAAGGTTTCCTTTACCCTCATCAAAGACTAAGCATTATTATGTACCAATGGCTGACTATGGGTAGCTGAGATTGAAATGCTAGAATGCAAATGGCATGTGCTGCAGGAATGAAAAAGTAACAATAATAGTTTCAAGCAAAAGGAAATCTGAAAGTAGAGAGACACAAATCTTGTAGCCTGGTATCCAATACAAGTTCTTGATAAGGTCTCTGGGGGAAGAGAATGTCACCTTTCCCCCTCCTCCTTTCATTAATATGCACTACAATTGCATGAATGAGGACATTCTTTAAAGGTTTTGATAGCTTGTCATAATTATCAACACCCAGAAGTAGCTAAAGAGGCAGCAGAATGCAGTGGGTAAACTGAAAGTCTCTGAGAGCCATGTTGCTTGGGTATGAATCCTCACTCTTCTACCTACCAGCTCTTTGACCTTGGGAAAATCATTTAGTTTTCTGTGCCTCAGTTTCCTTCTCTGTAAAATGAGGGACAAATGAAGTTGTTCTGATGATTCAGTAAGTATGTGTGTGTGTTTAAAACAGAGTCTAGTGCATTTTTGATGCCAATATATCATTCTGTATTATTTAATATTTTAACCTTGTTGATTGGCCTTATACAAAATGACCCACAAATTTTAACTCTGTACTTAAAACAACAGTAAAATGAAAACTCAATTAACATAGTGTCATTACTTAATGAAATGTATGTATAAAGAAGGGGCAGAAAATGGGAAACACTGGTTAAGAAGTTAAAGAAACCAGACTTTGTCCTATAATAATGGGTAGTTATGGAAAGTAGTAGTTTACAGAAATGGCACATTGACAGCGATGTGGGTTTTGCATTTCTACAAGGTAAGTACAGGAGACAGACAGCTGAGGAGTGTAAGGCAATCAGTAGAGTGCTGGAATCCTCTAACAATACAAGTATTTCTAGGTGGGTAACAGTGACAAAGACAGTCTTAGGATAGCCTCAAACCAACTTTGTGAGCTCTTTTCCAGTTATCTAAGGTCCTGCCTATCTGTAATCATAAAAAAAAATGTCTCAAAGAAAGAAAAGAGTAATGAATAGATTTGTTCTTTATGGGAGTTAAAAACTGAATATAATTATGGCAGCTTCAAAGCAGACGGACACATGTTGATTTTGTTGCCCTTCATCCTGTACTGCAGTTGAAAAGTCTGACCCCAATTATTTGTCCCTCTGCGCTATAAAAGTCTTAATCAGAGCTGAGTAGAATAAGTAGTCTTTGTTTCTGAAGCCTATTCAAAGAAAGACTTATGTGAATAGCAACTTTGATTGTGATGAGGACTGAGAGTTGAGACCAAAATTAATCCAATTCTAAACGACACTTAATAAGTCAGCGAACACAAAGATAGGCTGGAATCGTTAGCTGTGCCCAGCAAACTTCTTCAGACCTCATAAATTGAATTTCTTATGGTTATTTTTTGTTTAACTAAGGAGTTAAATAGTATTAAAATCAAGCTTAAACCAGTGAGGAAATTTTTTAAAGTATATTTTAGTTAAACTCGACACCTCTTTTGGATATAAATGCCAGGTGCACTGCTTTTCACACGATTTCATCTCATTGCAAAGTGTGTGAGCATACAAGGAATCTTGGGAATTTACTAGGCAAATAATAATCATTTAAATTGCCTTTAAAATGTCAAATCTGCTCCATACTGAGGGCTGAAAATTTGAAAAAAAAATATTTTTTTTCAGGTTTTACATGAATGGGAAAATTCTAGAAATAAGTATGATTCTATTCGATCTGATTGCTATATACATGATATATCCAAAGGAATATGAAAATTATATATGGTGACCTACATAATAGCATAATATAAATATTCAATAACTGCTAGGTCAACAGGCTTATTTAACATTATTTTGGATTAGATTTGGAAAGAAATCAGCACTTTCATGTTATATTAGAAGGGCAGCCTGAAAGCGAACATCTATAAGGATACAGAAACTGGGTATCTCCTATCCCCTTCCCCACATCTCTTCTCTGTATAAAAGAAAGGCAAAATGTCCAAGAAGTTAAAACAGTCAGTAACATCACAGGCCGGCTCACTCTAAGGTCAGCTCTATCACAGTGGCAGCTAGGAGATTTTGTGAGGCTTCCTGTGGGATAGGTTTTCTTTTGTTTTTTTTTTTTCTATCTTTTTATTAATTTATTTTTATTTATTATTATTTTTTATACTTTCAATTCTGGGTTATATGTGCAGAACGTGCAGTTTTATTACATAGGAATACACGTGCCATGGTGGTTTGCTGCACCCACCAACGCGTCACCTACATTAGGTATTTCTCCTAATGCTATCCCTCCCCCACCCCCACACCCCGTGACAGGCCCCGTTGTATGATATTCCCCTCCTTATGTCCATGTGTTCTCATTGTTCAACTCCCACGTATGGATGAGAACATGCGGTATTTGGTTTTCTGATCTTGTGACAGTTTGCTGAGAATGATGGTTTCCAGCTTCATACACGTCCCTGCAGAAGACATGAATTCATTCATTTTTATGGCTGCAAAGTATTCCATGGTGTGTATGTGCCACATTTTCTTAATGCAGTCTATCATTGATGGACATTTGGGTTGGTTCCAAATCTTTGCTATTGTGAACAGTGCTGCAATAAACATATGTGTGCATGGGTCTTTATTGTAGAATGATTTATAATCCTTTGGATACACGCTCAGCAGCGGAATTGCTGGGTCGAATGGTATTTCTAGTTCTAGATCCTTGAGGAATAGCAACACTATCTTCCACAATGGTTGAACTAATTTACACTCCTTGTGGGATAGGTTTAATGGGACTTCCACTAAAGGATTACCCACCATTTCTATCAAAATTAAGAATGAAAAATTCTCCCAGGAGTAGCTATTTCCGGTGGCCAAATTGTCATCAATTAATGAAAACATGGAAGTGATGTTGATTTTATACTTAGTAATGAAACTAGTTTTTCCTTAAAGTTTATAGGAAATTTTCAGGGAGTGAATTTACATATTATGATTTACCAGAAACAGTGGATTTACTGATAAGTGTTATCTCAAGGTTGGTGGCAATGGGCAGAAATGAGGGAAGATTACTGACTTCTTTACTTGGGTAGTGTTGGAGGTGAGGTTGTAAATTATACTCACCACTGTTTCAGTATCCCCAAATATTGTGAGTTGATAGTGCAAGAAACAAGTGTGTGTGTTTCTTTTGTATCTTGCCAGGTAAGTGGTAGATGGCTATCAGAATAAAAATTAAAGATGAAGAGGAGGTATTCTTGAGCATTCTTCTGTTCTTGTGATTAATGGTATTAATGCAGTTTTTGTTTTTCACCGACAGACTCTGGATGTTGTCACCTTACCATTTTTACACAGTCTATGCTAAATCACTTAGTAGTGAGAAAGCTGTAAAATTGTCTTGACATTTAAAAAATAGCACTTTATTTCTACTCTAGATTAAATTAGTTAGACATGTTTTAAAATCAAGTAAATCAAAACGGGGAAGAAAAATTATTATATGAACCAATCTAAGAAATACAATTTTAGCAAAATGTTTGTTTATTCAAGGAACAATTTTATCATGACAGCCTTTTCCCCCATTTTTAGAACTAGTCTTCTCTGGCAAAATGCTTTCTATTTTAAAATTTAAAAACATCTAGTTTTGCTTACATGGATTTACTCAATTCAAATAAAATAACTGATATTAGATGTTGTTATTTGGTTAGTGTGCAAATAATTATAAATTTCCACATTGCCTCAATCCTCTTAGTGGCATATTTACTCATTGGGAATTAATTTAGTAATAAACTCTGTGAAAGCGAAAAAACATGGAAAGCTTGGAAAGTAAAATAATTCTGTGTTCTTTAAGAGTTCCAATTTTATGTAATAATAATAATAATTAACTAAATTCAAAGTTAATAGCTGAAAGATCATTTATATCACTTTCCAAATAACTTTAAGCTTGTTACAACACCAGGCTTGTACAAATAGAATGTTTATGGTGTTATTATATTTTCAGCGAATACTAGACAAAATGCTTCTCATTCAAGGCAATGTAATACAGTGGGGAACAGGAAATAAATAGAAAATAACAATGTGAACTATGTGATTCTTTTTCTTCCTTTTAATTGTAAAAGTAACATATCAAAACTAATGATAATCCAGAAAAATGGGAGAAAAAGTATGCACAATCCACTATCCCAGCACAATTAATTCGTTATTAATTACTACATTTTGAGTTATTCCTATATACGTATTTTAGCTATGAAATAAATGGCCATATTCACAGTATATACAGTCATGTGTTGATTAATGACAGGGACACATTCTGAGAAATGCATCACTAGGCAATTCTGTCATTGTGCAAACATCATGGACTATACTTACACAAACCTAGATGGTCTGGCCTACTACACACCTAGGCTATATGGAATAGCCTATCACATCTAGGCTACAAACCTGTGCAGCAAGTTACTGTACTGAATACTTTAGGCAGCTGTAACACAATGACATTAGTGTATCTGAACATATCTAAACATAGAAAAGGTATACTAAAATACTCTATTTTAATCTTATGAGGTCACTGTCTTGTGGGACCACAAGCAGACCTTGTCTGCTTCCATGACAAGGTAATGTAGGTTTAGTTAATGCCAGTGGAGGTTAGGATGAGATGGTTGGAGTGGATTTAGTATATTAGCCAGCCATGTATCAGACATGGTGGCAACAAAGAAAGGGGAAAATAAGGTGGGGGAACTTGACTATCATGAAGTATAGAGGGAAGGGGTGAAGATGTTCAATGCAAGAAGCTGGGGAGAGGGCTTCTTCTCTTACCAGTTGGATAACTTTAAAAGCCCATGCCGGGCGCAGTGGCTCAAGCCTGTAATCCCAGCACTTTGGGAGGCCGAGGCGGGTGGATCACGAGGTCAGGAGATCGAGACTATCCTGGCTAACATGGTGAAACCCCGTCTCTACTAAAAATACAAAAAACTAGGTGGGCGTGGTGGCGGGCGCCTGTAGTCTCAGCTACTTGGGAGGCTGAGGCGGGAGAATGGCGTGAACCCGGGAGGCGGAGCTTGCAGTGAGCCGAGATCACGCCACTGCACTCCAGCCTGGGAGACACAGCGAGACTCCGTCTCAAAAAAATAAATAAATAAATAAATAAATAAAAGCCCAAGCCTCCAATTCCTCAGATGTTGAATGGAGAAAATTATAATGATGTCTACTTCATGGAATGGTTGTTTGACTTAATGAGTTTATACATGAAGGGTGGTTACAGGAGTCTCTGGCATTTTTTTAAAAAACTCAAAAATGTCGGTGGCTCAAGCCTGTAATCCTAGCACTTTGGGAGGCCGAGACGGGCGGATCACAAGGTCAGGAGATCGAGACCATCCTGGCTAACACGGTGAAACCCCGTCTCTACTAAAAAGTACAAAAAACTAGCCGGGCGAGGTGGCGAGCGCCTGTAGTCCCAGCTACTCGGGAGGCTGAGCCAGGAGAATGGCGTAAACCCGGGAGGCGGAGCTTGCAGTGAGCAGAGATCCGGCCACTGCACTCCAGCCTGGGCGACAGAGCGAGACTCCGTCTCAAAAAAAAAAAAAAAAAAAACTCAAAAATGTTATTTGTTGTTGATAGTATTCTTCAACCAATTAAAAAGACAATTCTACAGTTGTGTAACTGAGGGTTAGAACCCAGGAAGTTGATTTGGGGAAATGCGAGGAGAAGCACATGATGCCCAATGGGAGGAAAGACCTGCATGATGCAGTTTATTCACAATAGAGGATACCTGGGAGCAAGGTGTGCTATGAGTTTATCAGGATAAATAGAAGGATATGAAGAAGGAGCTACAATAGGAAGAGTCACCAATCAGAGCAAGTGTGAAGTCACAGGGCCACAGGCCCCACTGGCTCTGTCCATTGGCAGCCCTGCTCTGTGGTTCTAATTCCACTCATTTTGAGTTGTTAGAGCAAGGGGTCTCCTTCCAAGTCACAGAGTATGACAGGTTCCAACAATATGCCATGGATGTAACAACTCTCACTTGTTACATTAACAATTACAATATTAATAAACAACTTGGATTTATCATAGCCTTAGCAGTGCCTAAGAGAATATATTGTGCTCTGCAACAATTTTTGAGAGAGCAAGCCCTTTCATGTTTTAAAATGAAATTTTTAAAAACCAAAGGCAGAAGTAAAAAAGGGAAGCATCAGTAAACTTCAATAAATTAATGTTAACCTATTTTCAATGTAAAAAACACTACGGGCCGGGCGCAGTGCCTCACGCCTGTAATCCCAGCACTTTGGGAGGCCGAGGTGGGCAGATCACGAGGTCAGGAGATCAAGGCCATCCTGGTAAACACAGTGAAACCCCGTTTCTACTAAAAATACAAAAAAAAAATTAGCGGGGCGTAGTGGCGGGTGCCTGTAGTCCCAGCTTCTCGGGAGGGTGAGGCAGGAGAATGGCCTGAACCTGGGAGGTGGCGGAGCTTGCAGTAAGCCGAGATCGCGCCACTGCACTCCAGCCTGGGAGACAGAGGGAGACTCCGTCTCAAAAACAAACAAACAAACAAACAAACAAACAAAAACACTATGAAGAAAATTGAAGAGCAAAAGAGAGGGATTGCAAAATAGAGAGTGAAGAGGTTAATATTATGGTATGTAAAAAGCCTTACAAAGAAAATTCCCAAAATGAATACTCCAATAAAAAATGAATAAGCTTATCATATAAACAGAACTAAAGACAGAAAACACGTAATTATCTCAATAATCAAAAAAAAGACCTTCAATAAAATTAAACATCTTTTCATGTTAAAAACTCTCAGTAAACTAGGTATTGAAGGAACATACCTCAAAATATTAAGAGCCATATATGACATATATGACAAACCATATGCCAATGTCATACTGAATGGGTAAAATTTGGAAGCCTTACACTTGAAAACTTGCACAACACAAGGATGCCCTGTCTCATCACTCCTATTCAACATAGTATTGGAAGTTCTGGTCAGGGCAGTTAGGCAAGAGAAATAAATAAAGGTATTTAAATAGGAAGAGAGGAAGTCAAATTATCTTTGTTTGCAGATGACATGATCCTATATCTAGAAAACACCACTGTCTCAGCTCAAAAGCTTCTTAAGCTGATAAACAACTTCAGCAAACTCTCAGGATACAAAAAGCAATGTGCAAAAATCACTAGCATTCCTATATACCAACAAAAGGCAAGATGAGAGCCAAATCATGAATGAACTCCCATTCACAACTGATACAAAGAGAATAAAATACAGCTTAGGAATACAGCTAACAGGGGAACTGAAGGACCTCTCCAAGAACTCAAACCGCTTCTCAAGGAAATCAGAGAGGACACAAACAAATGGAAAACATTCCATGTTCATGGACAGGAACAATCAATATGAAAATGGCCATATTTCCCCAAGCAATTTATAGATTCAATGCTATTCTCATTAAATTACCATTGACATTCTTCACAGAATTAGAAAAAGAAAGCTAATTTAAAAATATGTGGAACCAAAAATGAGCCTGTATAGCCAAGACAATCCTAAGCAAAAAGAACAATGGTGGAGGCATCATGCTACCTGACTTCAAACTATACTACAAGGCTGTAGTAACCAAAACATCATGGTACTGGTCCAAAAACAGACACATAGACCAATGGAACAGAATAGAGTACTAAGAAATAAGAGAAATAAGACCGCACACCTACAACAATCTGATCTTCGACAACCCTGACAAAAACAAGCAATGGGGAAAGGATTCCCTACTTAATATGGTGTAGGGAAAACTGGCTAGCCGTATGCAGAAAACTGAAACTGGACCCCTTCCTTACACCTTATACAAAAATTAACTCAAGATGGATTAAAGACTTCAAAGTAAAACCCAAAACTATAAAAACTCTAGAAGAAAATCTAGGCAGTACCATTAGTACATAGGTATGGGCAAAGATTTCATGACAAAAATGCCAAAAGCGATTGCAACAAAAGCAAAAATTGGCCTGGCGCGGTGGATCACGAGGTCAGGAGATTGAGACCATCCTGGCTAATGCAGTGAAACCCCGTCTCTACTAAAAATACAAAAAATTAGGTGGGCGTGGTGGCGGGTGCCTATAGTCCCAGCTACTCCGGAGGCTGAGGCAGGAGAATGGTGTGAACCCAGCAGACAGAGCTTGCAGTGAGCCGAGACTGCGCCACTGTACTCCAGCCTGGGTGACATTGCGAGACTCCATCTCAAAAAAAAAAAAAAAAAAAAAAGCAAAAATTGACAAATGGGAGCTAATTAAACTAAAGAGCTCCTGCACATCAAAAAGAAACTATCAACAGAGTAAACAGATGACCTACAGAATGGAAGAAATTTTTTGCAATCTATCCATCTGACAAAGGTTTAATATCCACAGTCTATAAGGAACATAAACAAATTTAAAGAAAAAAGCAACCCCGTTAAAAAGTGGGCAAAGTACACGCACAGACATTTCTTAAAAGAAGATATTCCTGTGGCCAGGAAGCATAATGAAGGTCAACTTCACTGATCATTAGAAAAATGCAAATCAGTACCACAATGAGATACCATCTCGTGCCAGTCAGAATGGCAATTATTAAAAAGTCAAGAAACGGGCCGGGCGCGGTGGCTCAAGCCTGTAATCCCAGCACTTTGGGAGGCCGAGATGGGCGGATCACGAGGTCAGGAGATCGAGACCATCCTGGCTAACACGGTGAAACCCCGTCTCTACTAAGAAATACAAAAAATAGCCGGGCGAGGTGGCAGCGCCTGTAGTCCCAGCTACTCGGGAGGCTGAGGCCGGAGAATGGCGTGAACCCGGGAGGCGGAGCTTGCAGTGAGCTGAGATCTGGCCACTGCACTCCAGCCTGGGCGACAGCGTGAGACTCCGTCTCAAAAAAAAAAAAAAAAAAAAAAAGTCAAGAAACAACAGATACTGGCGAGGTTGTGGAGAAAAAGGAATGCTTTTAACACTATTGGTGGGAATATAAATTAGTTCAACCATTATAGAAGACAGTGTGGCGATTCCTCAGGGATGTAGATAGCAGAAATACCATTTGACCTAGAAATCTCATTACTGGCTATATACTCAAAAGAATATAAATCATTCTATTATAAGGATACACGCACATGTATGTTCATTGCAGCATTACTCACAATGAAAAGACATGGAATCAACCCAAAAGCCCATCAATGATAGACTGGATAAAGAAATTGTGGTACATAGACAATCATGGAACACTATGCAGTCATAAAAAGGAATGAGGTTATATCCTTTGCAGGGACATAGATGGAGCTCGAAGCCATTACCCTCAGCAAACTAACGCAGGAAAAGAAAATCAAACACTGCACGTTCTCACTTATACGTGGGAGCTGAACTATGAGAACACGTGAACAGTAATTGATAGTAGTAGTAGAGTAGTAGAGGGAACAAAACACACTGGGGCCTGTTAGGGATCGGCGAGGATCAGAAAGAACCGAAAGGCATGCTGGGCTTAATACCTAGGTGATGGGTTGATCTGTGCAGCAAACCACCATGACACATGTTTACACCTATGTAACAAACCTGTGCATCCTGCACATATACCCTGGAACTTAAAAGTTTAAGAATAAAGTAAAATAAAATAATAAGCTTAAAGTAAAAAATCAATTCAACAAATTTTAATGGCTAAAAAAGCATATATAAAAATGTTCAAGCTGAGTATTAGGCAAAGATTCATGAATATAAACAACTTGCCAAATTATCAAAAGTACAACAATATGCAAATATATATGTGAAATCTGCTGTTGGACATGAAGAAAAGGGCAGTCAAACTTGCTAGGATTATAAAATGTCATTTGGGTGCACAATTCAACAAAACATAACAAAACTCTCACAAATGTTTATAAATTTAATCTAGAATATCCTAAACAATAAAATAATGTTAAATAAGTTTTAGAGACACACGTAAACAACTTAGATTTTTTTTTTTTTTTTTTGTAAAATAAAGATTGAGACAAAATAAGTGCTTACTGATAGGAAATTTGCTAAGGAAATGCATATATTTGTTAATTGAATATCATATGATGTCATTGAATTTGATCTAAAAAATATTTACTGGCCTATAAATATATTCCTGAGCGGAGAAAAAAATAGAAAACATACACAGTGAAATTTATTTTTTTATGGATATATTTTATATAAGTGTGTGCCTAGAAAAAATCTGAAGGACACAGAGTTTATTACTTAGCATGAGATTATATATATTTAAATTAGTCTTATTTTCCCTAATTCACGTTTTGTAAATTTTCAGTAACAAATATGGACATATGTGTATGGGTATGTAACAGAGAAAATATAATTGAAAATATAAAAATATGACTTTTGTACACAGTCAAATCTAGCACTGAGGGCCAGTTCTGCCATCAGCGATCTTATAAATCTCTTTAACATTCAATATTTTTATCTAATAATAACATCCACATTTCACCGTGCGTGGTGGCTCACGCCTATAATCCCAGCACTTTGGGAGGCCTAGGCAGATCACCTGAGGTCAGGAGTTTGAGACCAGCCTGACCAACATGGTGAAACCCCGTCTCTACTAAAACTGCAAAAATTGGCCGGGCGTGGTGGCGCGGGCCTGTAATCCCAGCTACTGGGGAGGGTGAGGCAGGAGAATCGCTTGAACCCAGGAGGCGAATGTTGCAGTGAGCGGAGATCGTGCCACTGTACTCCATCCTGGGTGACAGAGCGAGATTCCATCTCAAAATACATAAATAAAAATAACATCCACATTTCAAAATTATTATATTAAATGAAATAATTCATGTAAAGTGCTTGAGACAAGGATTGACATTTAATCAGTATTCAATAAATACATTTTTTTCCAGTTTTTAGTCATTTTATTTGTAAGAGCTTTAAGATTCAAGATGTTAGAAAACATGTATTTCAATTTTAATATCTTTGGAACCCAAAGTAACATCAAGTAGAAAGTAATTCATTGCAAAATGGAAGGAAGACTGAACGCACGATATGGAAAGCAAGCTCCCACTCCATTAATGTCTCAACCAGAGTCCATACGCTGATTCTTCTGATTTTGCCAAGTCCTTACCCACGTTTTCATTTATGATTCTAACTCTGACTTTTGCTTCATGGAGTTTTTGTCTTTACCTGATTTAAGTAATTGCTGGTTCTCAACTTTGATTTCTACCTTGGACTTAAGTTATTCTTGAATGCCAAATTATATGTAATATTTGACCAAAGGCTCCCCAGCATGACAATTTCAGTTTCTTTATGCTAACCCTCTGAGACATAAGAATGATATTCATTCATTCATAAGAGAGAAATTCTAATAGAATAAAATTGTGAGAAGGATATTGCCTTGCTTTAATCAAGAAAAAAATTTGTGACATTCCAGAGATTCCTACTTACATGTAGTGTCATGAACCCTGTCAGATCATCAAGCAAACCTCTTTCTTTTATAAAGAAGAAAACTTTGCCCTTGAAGTTTAAGGCACCTGTCCATGGCAAAACAGCTAATTAGTAAAAGAACTCAGTTCAGACCTTCTTATTCCCAGACTGCTGCCCTTCCCACCATATCTTGTTGCTTTTAAGGTACTTAAAAATAGAATCAGTGCTGCTGAAACATATTATTTTTGTTCTTAAAATGGACAAGACTTCTTGTATTCTAGTTCGCAATGCCAAAGGCAAAACTCAACCTTACATACTTTTTCTAAAGAAAAGTTTAACCTTAAAAAGTTTCAGTTGACTAGTAGAAATTTAGTCTTCAATATGATTTATTAGCCAAACTTCAGTCCAGAGCTTTCTTGTGTTTCTTGAAGGAGACATATTTTCAACATGCAGACATATCGCATATATTCTAAATGAACACATTGATAGCCAAAACAAAAAGTTATTCAATATCAAATGTTGTATTCCATGATACTTTTATTAAAAATTCAATTGTATTTGCAAATATTATTATTTAGAGACAGGATCTCTCTCTGTCACCCAGGCTGGAGTGCTGTGGTGCTATCACAAGTCACGGCAGCCTTCACCTCCTGGCTCAAGTGATCCTCCCACCTCAGCCTCCTGAGAGCTGGGACTACAGGTGCCCAATACCATGACTGGCTAATTTTTGTATGTATTTTTTGTAGAGATGGGGCTTCACCATGTTAGCCAGGCTGGTCTCAAACTCCTGGGCTCAAACTATCCACCCGCCTCAGCCTCCCAAAGTGCTTGGACTATAGACATGAGCTACTGCATCTGGCTGCAAATACTATTTTATATATGTTTTAACATACAAGAGCAGTATCTCTCCTAGTGATCCTTCTCTGATGAGGGAGAACACGTTGAGAAAATCTCCTGTGAGTTAGAGGTTAAGGGGAGAATGTTTCACCAATGGATGACAGATCACGCTAAATAGATGAGTGAAAGACATGGCTTTGAAGAATTAGAAATCTTTTAAAATCTTGAAGCCTTTGAAATGGTAACCAGTTTATGAGGAGCCTCACTCTTGGCTTTTTATGGGCAAGTCAGATTTTGCAATAGTTCCCCGTCGTCTGCTCTATCGAAAGGAAATATCCACGATGCCTGTTTTAAAACAATTAGTTCTGAGAGTAACAGTAGCAGACTCTTTGTGGTAACAATCTTATAAACATGTTAAACTTTTTCTCGAACTTAATTTGCAAGGTGATCTGCATATAATAATTACTAATTCCTGATATAAAGTCAGAAATAATTTGAAATAGATAACATCTTCTCTTTCGAGATGTAGGGTGAAATGATGATGATTTAAATAATAATATTCAATCTGAACATAACTGCTTAATTTTCAAATAAGGCTTAAATAACTTCAAAAGCAAGGACTTACAGTGAAGACTACTTACATACTTTTAATGTTATAGTCCATAAACCCAAAGGTGCAAACTGTACAATGTAATGAAGGATCTCCTGCTGCTTCTTGGCATCTAGCCTTAATTACAGGGATATTTCATAGAGGCACTTACTGACCTACACATTTATTCATTATTTTTGGTGAAATGTTTTTCTAAATAACCATTGGTAATCATTCAATATCTGATGAGTAAGGAAAACAAACCGAGTTTTTCCACATAGTAATTATTTATAACATCTCCTATATTCATTCCCTTAGTGATGGCATCAACCTCTCTGCTAACCACCCAAAACCTCAGTCATACTTACACAAACAATTTACAGCTAATAAGTCAATCATGTCTGTTCCATTTCTACTTTCCTTGCCACTGTACAGGTTCACATCTCACCTTCCAAAAGTTATGCAATAATATCCTTTCTGTTCTCTCTTCCTCCAGGTTCATCCCTTTCAAATTTCATATGCTAAACTGGGCACAAAATATCATAAATAATGTGGTTCCTTTACAAAAAAATTCAATGTTTTGATTAGTTAGAAATTATTTTACACCTAAGTTTTTCCTTAACATTTATTTAAAAACTTCTAATGTATAGCTCAAACTTTGGTATGTGTAAAATTAATTCATAATCACAAAAAATCAAACATTTTCAGAGGGAAGAGCTAAACATATCAAGGTTTACAAATTCTCAGCTTACTGTTAAGCTAAGAAGTGCATAATGTTAAAATAGTTTCTAGTGGTATTTTACATAAGCATTGGATCGCTATTTTAAAATGTCAAAGAAATTGTTTCTAGCATGTCTTCTAAGCCTAAGCAGTAATAATACCATAAAAGTAATATGATTTATCTACAATGAAGTGATTTTCACCAATAGCAATAATATTTAGTTCCCAATTGCTTTTATGACTTGGCAAAAATAATTACAAGAATTAAGACTTTAAGCAAAAATATCAATAATTCCATATTTTCCTATTAAAATATTGTTTAGTAGACATTAATATTATTTTTAAAAATACTATTTTCTTGTATTTTTGCCTTGTTTTTCAAAAGTGATGAAGATGCCCTTCATTTTCTAATTATTGTTCACAGAAGAAGGAAGAATAAACTTAGTCCACCGGAAGTGGTCCTCAAATACCTCTAGTAGCTTCTGAAACCTAACATTGAAGATTAAGCAAAATGTTTTTGTGTGTGTGCCCTAATATGAATCTCTAAGAAGAATGAGATATTGTAAATTCTTCTGTAATAGTTATGACAAAGTACTATTGTAAAAATTCTCAAATTATAGAATGATTATATGATTCATGTTTACACTGATAGGGAGAAGCACCCTAGAGAATTGTTCTGATAGTAGTAATTACCTTGCTATTA
Organism: Papio anubis; assembly: GCF_008728515.1. Taxonomy (NCBI): domain Eukaryota; kingdom Metazoa; phylum Chordata; class Mammalia; order Primates; family Cercopithecidae; genus Papio; species Papio anubis. Next base: position 58,884,163 of record NC_044982.1, on the reverse strand, counting down.
TAATGGAAATCTTCATCTTATATGAGAGTAGAAATGGAGAAAGAAGGGGCAAAAAACGCTGAGAAATTATGTCTTTATATAAGAACACCCTAACACTTAAGAACAAGTAATATCGCTAAACAGTACATAAATAATGACATTGCCATTGAAAATATGAGTTAACCAGATCCAATTCTGCCTAAGTTAGTGTGATGCTAAGAAAAGATACTAGCTTTATTCCTCCTACTCTTTTACTCCATTTTCCACATATAAAGTGATAAGCGTAGGAGGAAATCTGACTTGGCAAAGAATCAGTACTATTTCCAGAGAGGAAAAAAATAATTTCAACTTAGAAACTTTTAAACCAACATCTAACTGAGTAGACTATCAGAGTTTTGTTTGACAACATTTACATGATGCACTGGTTTACAGGAAATGAAATTTGCAAATGATATGGTCTGCTTGTAATGGAAAATAAGTTTTATAGATGCAAGGTATTTTGTCCAACATATTAATAGCCAAGAGGAATGAGTTCTTACAGACACTAATATCCTGAACTGCTAATGTAATGTTTCTCTGTGTCTTGATACAGATTTAAAATAGCTCTGCTTCAAAAATATCCAATCTTTGCCTACAGACAAAAGTAATCAAATTATACCATAGTCATATAATCACTTATCAGTGACCAAATGGCTCGAGTACTTTTTATTATCCACTAAATTAAATCACATAAGAGAAATGATGTTTTGCTTAGTTTCTCCATCCTAGGTAGAAGGCATTCAAAGACAAAAACATTTATGGGCCAGAAATGATTTATATTTGACTTGGAAATTTGGCAGTAAAAATATCGTATCAGGCTTATTTCTCCATTGGTGAAAATTAAAATACTACAAAAAAATGCAATTTTCACTAGAAGTACCATAGATTATTTTTGAAAAACAAAAAATCCCAACTATCCAAAGTATCCTATATATGAGTTACTATTTAAGTAGTCAGAAGTAAAGAAACAGTTAAAAAGAGGAGGATATTGTTACCCTCGATTCAGTAATGTTACAGGTACACAGGCACTGTGATATAGAAGTCTTATTTGACATATTAGTAAGATACTGTAAATAATCAGCAGTCTGAAATTTGAAGCTAGATTTTCCAGTTAGGATTTATCATAGGTTGACAACAGTGAGTGAAATGTAGCTCCAGAGTTAGTTCTTAAAGACATTATAATTTCCATGTGAAAAGAAAACAAAAAAAGGAGGCTTTAGCTCTCGATTCTTAGATTCCCAAGTATGGAAGAAAATTGTGTGGTCCCAGGAATGACAGAAATTTAGGAAAAGAGGAATGGAGGGAAGTTTCCCTAATATAAAAAAGGTTGCAAAGAATTAATTACAGAGCTTCTGCTACAGGGCCATTCACAAAGCAGCATTTCGCGTGACTCTGGACATCACTCAATTTCTTCTCAACAGTTTTTATCTTCATACTGGAGGAAACACCAAACTGGAAATTAGTTCCAGGTCTAAGTAAAACTATGACATAGAACATATTACCTCCATCTTTCACCGGGCTTCAGCTGCCTCATTCAGCACAGAGAGCAATGGACTAGAGTTCATTCTGACTCTGAAAAATGCAGATGTATCTAATTTTAAAATCTACGATTTATTTTACAAAAGTTAATCAAATCTAAATTTCTAGATTGTACTACAAGGAAACCTGTGTCAAAGACACGAAACCTCTGTCTTCCTTCTTCATTCATTCATTTATCACTCAATATTATTGACCACCTTCTAGCTATCATTCTAACTCCTATGTTGATAAGCTATGGTAAGTAAGGTAAGATCAGAGAGACTTATTAGGATTTTTGGCTTGTACCAAGATGTTACTAGCAGAGGTGATAAAATTTCTAGATGTATTCTTGAAGTCAGATTCTAGATATATTCTAAAAATATAGGCAAGAGGATTTTCTGAAGGATCGGATGGTGGAGTAATGAAAAAAAAAGAGAGAGAAAAAGAAGTAAAGAGACATTCTGCATTTTTTGTTTCTACATCCTCATACCTTCCCCTTCTAATGCATTTATTTTTCCTTTTCAAGTTTAAAATACTACAGTGAAAACATTTTACAATACTGAACTGACATTTTATGACATACTTCAAGTTTAAAAAAATAAGTAATCTTTTTTTAAAAAAAGTTTTTCATTTATATTTTTTCAGATCATGGCACTCAGAAACATCAGTTGGAGTGCCTTTATTGACCCTATCTTTTCTTCTACACAATTCCAAAACATTTAATATCTATATTTTAAACTTGGTAACTTGTATTTACTGCTATTCTACATTACTTTCACTTTAAATGATCATACATTGCAGACATTCCATATTGTTCTTCCTCTTTCTTTTCTACTAACTTCCCTGTCTTTGTCAAGCTTTCAATCAGAAACCTTGACAAGCAAGAGCCTGCTTCAAAGAGACACATACAATGACCATAATCATGATCACTGGACCTGCCTTTTTATTTTTTTTTTTCATTCTTCCTGTCCCATCATTCTCATGTTCAAAGGTGACTTTCAACTTTGAGAACTTCAATTTTAAGACTCATTCTAATTATTTGAGACCTTACATTTCCAACAGTTGCAACAGAAAACTGCTCTAAAAAATGTCTCGCACAGCATCAAGGTCCACCATGTATGTACAGAGAAGTACAGATGGTGACAGACAAAGCTGAAAGCTCATGAGTACATCACAGAAGTCAAAATAACAGTGGCTTTCCATCTGTTAACATATTCATATTTACCTCATTTTCCCACAAGTACTCCTCTCTGCTTTCCACTCACACTGGCAAATCTCAGCAGGCAGTGAGTGGTTGGCATCTATTTTCATCTTGTAGTAGTTCTTGTTTCTCCATTTTCTAAACAGCATGATATTATAAAGACAAGAGCTGAGGACATATTCTAACCCCCAAGAAGTGCTGGAATATTCCCACTCCTCAGCAATTTTAACTTTGTCTGATCAGTATTGGTAAAAAGTGTACCTGCTATCTGTTGGTGTGAAAACTCTTGAGATACAAATTTTCTCTAATCAGAAACTGTTTCAAACTCATTTTCATAGTTTTAAAAATGTTTTTTCTAATTAATTTAGTAAAACATATTCAAGGGTAAATGAGTTGGAGAAACCTCAAAATTAATAGTAGGTATATGGCTACATGCATATTTCTATTTCCTTCACAGATTTATCACTTTTTGATATTTTTTGAGATAGCTATTTTTTACAAAGCTTTGGCTTTATACTATAAAGTCATATCAGAATTACAATATAAAAATCATAAGCCGGGAAATATATATATATATTTCCACAGGATTTACTTTCATGAACACAACCAGATGTGAAATACATTTGGTCTTCAGTTTTCACACAATTATAGAGGGATATTTTACAAGATTGCAAAATGAAGTCGAGTTCATCCAATAGAGCAGCCCTTGATAACAATGGGATAATCAAAATGAAAAATTGCTAAATTAGTGCTTTAAAAGCAGGGGAAAGAGTCATCAAAAGTGCAGCAATGTTTGTTAATTTTAGGGAGGATTCACTAACTGAAGATTTTCTTAAAATTGCTAATGGATTCAATATGATCTGTTAATTTTGCTCTCCTGCTTGGTGCAAAATTCATGGAGATTTCTGCAGTCCAAAACAGCTATTTAAATTTCACATGGTGATATGGTTTGGCTCTGTGTCCCCACCCAAATCTCATCTTGTAGCTCCCATACCTCCCACATGTTATGGGAGGGACCCCGTGGGAGATGACTGAATCATGGGGGCAAGCCTTTCCCATGCTGTTCTCGTAATAGTGAACGGACCTCACGAGAGCTGATGGTTTTAAAAATGGGAGTTTCTCTGCATAAGCTCTCTTTCTTTGCCTGCCACCATCCATGTAGGATGTGAACTGCTCCTCCTTGCTTTCCATCATGATTGTGAGATCTCCCCAGCCATGTGGAACCTCAGTCCAGTTAAACCTCTTATTATTTTTTATTTTTGTAAATTGCCCAGCCTCAGGTATGTCTTTATCAACAGCACGAAAACAGATTAATACAGTAAAATTGGTGCCAGTAGAGTGGGGAACTGCTGAAAAGATATCCAAAAATGTGAAACCCACTTTGGAACTGGGTAACAGGCAAAGGTTGAAACAGTTTGGAGGGCTCAGAAGACAGGAAAATGCACTAAGTTTGGAACTTCCTAGAGACTTGTTGAATGGCTTTGAGAATAATGCTGATAGTGATATAAACAATAAGGTCCAGGCTGAGGTGGTCTCAGATGGAGATGAGAAACTTCTTGGGAACTAGAGCAAAGCTGACTCTTGTTATGTTTTAGCAAAGAGACTGGTTGCATTTTGCCCCCGCCCTAGAAATTTGTGGAACTTTGAACTTGAGAGAGTGATTTCGGGTATATAGTGGAAGGAATTTCTAAGCACCAAAGCAGTCAAGACGTAACTTGACTACTGTTAAAGGCATTCAGTTTTATAAGGGAAGCAGAGCACAAAAGTTTGGAAATTTTGCAGCCTAACAATGTGATAGAAAAGAAAATCCCATTTTCTGAGGAAATTCAAATCAGCTGCAGAAATTTGCATAAGTGAGCAGCCAAATGTTAATCCCCAAGACAATGGAGGACATGTCTCCAGGGCATGTCACAGGTCTTCACAGCAGCCCCTCCCATCACAGGCTCAGAGGCCTAAGAGGAAAAAGTGGTTTCTTGGGCTGGGCTCAGGGTCCCTGTGTGCAGCCTAGGGACATGGTGCCCTGTGTCCCAGCTGTTCCAGCTGTGACTGAAAGGCGACAATGCAGAGCTTGGGCCATGGCTTAGAGGATGCAAGCCTCAAGCCTTGGCAACTTCCACTTAGTGTTGAGCCTGCCAGTAAACAGAAGTCAAAAATTGGGGTTTGGAAACCTCTGCCTAGATTTCAGAAGATGTATGGAAACCCCTGGATGTCCAGGCAGAAGTTTGCTGCAGGAGCAGGGAGGGCTCTCATGGAGAACCTCTGCTAGGGCAGTGCAGAAGGGAAATGTAAAGTTGGAGCCCCTACACAGAGTCCCTGGTGGGACACTGCCTAGTGGAGCTGTGAGAAGAGGGCCACTGTCCTCCAGACACCAGAATGGTAGATCCACTGACAGCTTGCACTGTGCTCCTGGAAAAGCTGCATACACTCAATGGCAGTCTGTGAAAGCAGCCAGGAGGGAGGCCATACCCTGCAAAGCCACAGGGATGGAGCTGACCAAGACTACAGGAATCCACCTCTTGGACCAGTATGACCTGGATGTGAGACATGGAAGGAAAGGAGATCATTTTGCAACTTTAAGATCTGACTGCCCAGCTGGATTTCAGAATCGCATGGAGCCTGCAGCTCCTTTGTTTTGGCCAATTTCTCCCATTTGGAATCACTGTATTTACCCAATGCCTGTACCTCCATTGTATCTAGGAAGTAACTAACTTGCTTTTGATTTTACAGGGTCATAGATGGAAGGGACTTGTCTTCTCTTGGATGAGACTTTGGACTCTGGACTTTTGAATTAATGCTGAAATGAGTTGAGACTTTAGGGGACTGTGGGGAAGGCATGATTGGTTTTGAAATGTAAAGATATGAGATTTGGGAGGGGCCAGGGGCAGAATTATGGATTTGGCTCTATGTCTCCACCCAAGTCTCGTCTTACAGCTCCCATAAATTCCACATGTTGTGGGAGGGACCCAGTGGGAGACTGAATCATCAGGGCATGTCTTTCCCATGCTGTTCTCATAATAGTGAATGGGCCTCACGAGATCTAATGGTTTAAAAAAAAATGGGAGTTTATCTTCAAAAGCTCTCTTCCTTTGCTTGCCGCCTTCCATGTAAGACGTAACTTGTTCCTCCTCCTCCTTGCCTTCTGCCATGATTGTGAGGCTTTCTCAGCCATGTGGAACTGTAAGTCCAATTAAATCTCTTTATTTTGTACATTGTCCAGTCTCAGATATGTCTTTAGCAGCAGCGTAAAAAAAGACTAATACACAAGGGCACGGCAAATTAATACTGTGGGTTGTTTTTCTCCTTTATCATTCTTATGTGTAAATAAGTTTCAGAAAGTTTACACATTTATTATCAATTCACAGTATCAGAAACATAAAAATCTCTTCCCTTAGCTATGAAGAATAACTGCTAATTTTCAATGATTTCTAATTTCATCACAATCACTTTTCCTTAGCCAAACCTTGAGTAAACAAGCAGTATCACAGGCCCCATTCAAAACAAGGGACACAGGTATTTAATGAAACTCTGCTTTATTCATATCTTCCTGATGTATGTTAAGCTATATCAACATTACTGTTGATAATCCCAGTGGAGAGTTACTGTTGATAATCCCACCACATTCAATCAGATGAAAAACTAGAATCCATCTGGGTCTGATTTAAAGAAGATTTAGTATCTTTCCATAACAAGGAATATGAGCCACACATTAATAAAACTCACACCTTGGGCAGATTACCAAATACTTCTACAACTTATTTGTAAAATAAAAATCATCAACCATAAGCAACAGAGTTGTATGAGCTGAATGAAATAAAGTGAAAGAGTATGGCACAGAGAAGACTCACAGAAAATGAAAACTTTTATGATCACTATCTTCACTGACTATTCATAATTATTAATATTCAATATTCCTAGCACTTTGGCTTTATTATTATGTCATCTAAATGACTTCTTTACAGAATGGAAGAATGGAAAAGAATATCAGGTAATTATTTGAGCCTGACATCTCTTAATGTTACTTTTTAAGTTTATTGGTTGCTTATTTCTAAATTTGGAAGCAGTCTCATACATAGAAAATGCGTAATACCTCTTTGTTGTTTAATAAATCTTAATTTAATGAAAGTTAACTTTTTTTTTTAGATTTTCCAAGAATTATTCCTTTGCTTAGTTTTGGCAATAATCCCCAAAATGTCCATTACAACAAGTCTCTATTTATGCTGCTTTATGGGAAATGATTTAGATTTTAAATTATCATTTATTTTTATATATCATATCAGAATGTTCTTGCCTATGAAGCATTGCTACAGTAGGAAAGTAAAACTATTGGTGGGTTAGGAATGGATTTTTAGAGTGCAGGCTGTCTTGTAGGAACTATTTAATGCTACACAGCCCTGGGGCTCTCTGGGCTATCTCAATGCTCCAAGCCACTTGTTTTCTACCATGGTTAGATCATTGGGCATTTTAAGTTTAAATGAACATTTTATTGAATTGAGTAGGTCACCCTATAAGGAGTATTGTCAGTTAGATGTATGAGTCAACATATGAGATTTCAAACTAAGGTGATGTACTTAGGCTAGAGAAGGAATAGAACCTCTTAAATATCCAAATGACAGAAAGTAAAATCTCTTTATAAAGCCAATTTTTGCAAAGCAAGAGACATAAGCTGACTAGTTACTTCTCCCAAGGAAGCAAATGGTCTGTGCATTTTCTTCATACACCAGAATCAGGGAAATCATTATACTCTTTGACATCCCACCTCCTATATTTCTACTACTTTGTGTGCTTTGTGACTGATTTAGTCTTAACAATGTACCAGTGAAATGAATGCCACTTCTTTTATAAAGTTAACAATGATTAGCATAACAGATTTTAAGGCATATATGTTGATGAATTAAAACTATATAAAAAGAGCAATTGAAAAATGAGCTTAAGCAAGGAATGGATGAAGAAACACTACATAAATGCAAGTAAGGTCTTAGTTTTCATTTTAAATGTCATTAGCAATTGTTTATTAGAGATTTATAAGTAAATCCAAAAGTTAGAAAACAATAAGTAAATAAAAGCAGGCCATGTATGGAACTATTGAGAGTATGTAATAAATCAAGGAGTCAAAGATGATAATTCATAACACTCTGCACAACAGAGGTTCACTAGAAGAGTAAAGAAAAATGTGCTATGGGAAATATGTTTGTCATAACCAGGAGAAAGAGACAAATTACTACAGTTTTCCTCTTAGGTAAGAGGAAGTGTTCCTCATATAACAGGTAAGACAAAGTTACGATCTGATAATTCGCAAAACAACATAATTAAAAAATTAATCAACATAATTAAATCAACATAATTAAAATTAAACAACATAATTAAAAAATTAATCTTGTATACCATTCTGAGGACTCTCTCAGTTATGCATATCAGTCTTGGTATTTATTATGATGTAGGTTTTTCCAAAAAAAAATATGTGGCCAATTTAAGTTCCTTGTTAGTTTATAATAATTTTGAGGACTGACAAGATTTAATAAAAATATAAATGGATGAAGAGAAGTTAGTGCTTCCCTGACACTAAAAAAATTTGAACTAAAATCTTAATGACAACTAGCACTCTCAAACACATTTTAAATGTTTTTCTTTCCAAATTTATAAATGAAATTCATTAAAGTTATGGTTGTATACTGAATTTATGATAACTTTTTTGTGGCACTCATTTATTACTAAATGAAATAGGCTTTTTAGTTTATGTTTTATCCCTGAACATCGTACTCAAAGAATTCACAGCTAATTAAACTAATTGACAGGAATAAACAAGATATTTCCTAAATGCTACTTTTTTTTGGTGGCCCGTTTTACTTTCTGCTCCCCATTTATTTGGGGGAGATCATAGCGGTCTCTGAAACGCATAAACCAGGTAGTCAAAAGAAGAGAAGCAAATGGCACTGATAATCCAAACAGTATATGGACTATATAAAATTTGCATGATAAAATTTTAAATTGTTCAAGGTTTTTAAAATGCTGTTTATCTGATAGAAACCCTGTAAGCATTCAGAACTGTTGCCATCACCATCTTATAAAAGGAAAATTGAGGCAACAAATGGAATGCTGCCAATGTCATGCAAGCACTCAGTGAAAGAACTGGGTAGCACTTGATTCTCTTCACAGTTTATTACATTTCAATAGATCTTCATTTCAGTTTTTCCCCATGAGTATTTTTTTTCCTTACATAGTTCAAATTAGTCATCAGCATTCCTTTGCATCCTAGTGAATCACTTTCCAAAAACAATGTTACTTTCAAGATCAGAAGTTACTTGGTAGTCTTCATACTCATATATACTTTCGTGGGAAGCCTGTTTTCTACAGGATTCTAACAAAGAATAAAGAATGACTATATGCACCTACTTTGAATTTGAACAACAAAAATGAGACAGTGATTGCTGTCTTAATGAGATATACTGTGTCAGGAGTAGGATAAAAATTATTCCCCAAGTGAATGCCTACAACAGTGAGATTAGTCAGCCTTTTTGCTAATAAACTATGTAAAGATTCCAACTCTTGGGATTAGCTCATATAAAATATTTTTGCATTCTAGTTTTCTGTGCTTGTTAGTTATTTATTCAAAATCACTTTCTTACTTGCAGAAAAGTTGAACTCTACTGACTACCCCAACACTAGTATGCATATATAGAGAAATCATCTTCAGTAATTTGAAAACATTTTATTTAAAGCAAATACTATCAAAGAAACTAATGAAATGAAATATTTGAGAAAAGAATCTTATTCTGAATACATTTCAAGAAAATAAGCTGCTGTTCAATAACTAGTGACTGACAGCATCATTTAATAACTCTTTGAGGACTAAATGAAGATTCATTTTGAAATAAAATCAGGTAGTGTAGTCTGTCTCCTCTACACACATCACATTAACTCAGTAATTGCCAAGTCTCACTTTCACAATCTTATACATATTGATGAGCATAAAAGGAGGTGCTAAAAAGCTATAATACAAGTTACATTAAAGGTGTTACATTGTAGAGTTTTAAGAGAACAAGAATATGATGTAAGAATTTTCAAAGGAAGAACTTTGAAAATCTAAAAACATAAGTGATAATAAAAAATATTATATTAGCTGTGATAAGGGAAACGTCACCTAGTTACAGGGAACTCTGCAGAATCCCCTCCAAGGGTGGTATGATTCCCTGATCCTCTAATAGAATGAATTCACCTCCTTACGGGAATCAGTTGGCTAGGCCTGGTATAGATAACTCTTTCAGTGATGAGCTGTGTATATGCAATAAGAGAGAAGAACATTTCACAGAACCTGTGACAAGACTGCTGCCAACAGTCCTCTTTTTTGTCTGTTGAAGAGCTGGAAGAATTGGCCTTTGATACTCTGACAGTGGGTAGACGAACAGATAATGTTAGATAGATAAACAAATCTAATCACATTCCAAGGGCAAATGAATTTTTAGGAAATAATTATAATGAAATGTTAAGTAGAATTTTATTTGTCTTCCTAGAATTGTCACTAAGGCTTATAGCTAAACATGAAATTCATTAATAAGTCTACATCCTAAAGCAATGTTCAAGGCCCTCAAGCTGTGACCAATTGCCTGCTACAGAATCGATTAAGTAGGGCACAACTGGCCCTCAAACCACTGAACACCAATAAACCAACCCCTCCTGAGAGTTTCTCTGACGGTCTTAGGAGTACAGATTTTGCTGCAAAATCACAAACATTTTTAAGATTTCCTTTCCTCTGAGAATAAGGGACTGGTGAATTGTATCCTATTTGAAGCCATATGAAAGAGGCACCAAGATATCAACAATAAAGATTAAGAATGCCTATAGGAAGGAGACACTAGATAGTACTTTATCTCCCAAAATCTCTGCTTAAGCAAAAGACTTACTCATTAGCCGAAGTAAGCAGAACTCATAATAAAAACCATGGAGATCTAAAATGGAGGCCTGAGAAGGTGTAGTTGTTTTGTTTTTGCTTTTTTAAGCTGAACTGGTATTGCAGATATACAGTCATGATTAAGAAATAATTATCTTTTTTCTCCCCAAGAATACCACCAGGATGATAAATACCTGTCAACAGTAAATACTAACTTTGGACAATTGTTATTTTATGTGTGCGCCACGGTAGTTATGTAACAAATCCGATTAAAAAAAAAAAGACATTAAAGCTATTATTAATTTTCAAAGTCTCCAATAGTTATTCCTAAAAAAAAATTCTAACAAAAAGTTATCACATTTGACCACAGTATTGGCGTAGTATTTTCAGACATCCTGGTAATACACACTTTTCATTCAATAATTAAATAAATTATTATTCTATTTACGGCAATGACATTGTTTAGAATCTGAGTTTAACCAGCAAATATATTTGTCTTCACAGTCTCCAGCAATCTGTGACCATTTGAGAATATTTATTCTCTTTGAATCATGTATCACAAATATAAATTCTTCTTTTCTTTCAAAGATTCCTCATTCCAAGAACCCTCAAATGAATCCAATTGTGCCTTTGCTTACAATTTTCATTAATCTTAAATTTTCCGTTATTAATATGTTAACATTGATTTTGATGCAGAATGAACCCAAAGTGCCTATCAAATTTGCCATGGTTTTTGGTGTTAACAACTAACACAATGGACATAAACAGAAGGTGGAGATGATATATTCACTCAATCATCCATTCGACAAAGATTTATTAAGTCTCTAAGTACAATGTTCAATCTTGGTTCTGCAGACAATGCAAATATTAATCAGACAGAGATAACACTCTCAATGAGCTTACAATGAGTGCTCATTTTATATATATATACACACACACACACATGTATATATGTGTGGAGATATATATATAGATATACATATATATCTAAAATTATGATTCAGGACAGAAAACGAGAAAAATGACAAAAGAAATTCAGAGCAATTGTTTTGTACTTTAGCAGAGGAAAAGATCATAAGTCTTATAAGTTAATTTTCATCACCATAGACAAGTTAAAATACGATCAATTTCAGATCACATTGTCTGTGCTTAGTTTTACTTTGACAGGACAGTTAAGTATTTTAAAGCACTGCAATAAATATAGTTCTGTCTATAATAATATTATCAAGAACATGTAAGAATTTTTTTTACTGTCCCAAACCTCACCCATGACCTTGCTAAATTATATGAGCAACAATAAAAGTATTATTTCCATGACAGACTTATGCAATATATACAGTCTTTTAGTTCATAATTCAAGGTGAGACAGTTCTATCTTAAAAGTATCAAGCCAAAAACCAGAATTACTTACTTTATATACATCTAGGGAAATTTTGTTTCATTTTATTATTTTCTCTAATACTACATCTATCTTTCAATTATTGTTTGTATTCTTGAAGAAAATTTAAAAAATCATTCTAATAATACTTATTACCAGAATCAAAATAATAGAGTGCATAGGTATCATGAACGTGGCTCCCTAACATTTGTTAACTCTATATTTTAAACTATCTTTGCAATCTTTAAGCTTAAGTACTTAAGCCATCCAGTTATTCCCCATCTCTGAAAGAATCGAACAGACATGTACAACATTATAAATTTAAAATATTTCTGGGACTGTTATAACAAAATCACCTAAAATATATATTTATATAATTTTATGTAATATAAAAATTATATATATTATATAAAATTATACATATATTTTATATTATATAAAATATATATACACATTTTGAGACAAGTTCTCACTCTGTGGCCCAGATGAGAGTCCAATGGTGTGATCTCGGCTCACTGCAACCTCCGCCTCCCAGGCTCAAGTGATTCTCCTGCATCAGTCTCCTGAGTAGCTGGGATTACAGATGCGCACCACTACTGCCTGGGCTGAGTTTTGTATTTTTAGTACAGACGAAGTTTCACCATATTGGCTATGGCTGGTCTTCTTGAACTCCTGACCTCAAATGAGGCCACCTCGGCCTCCCAAAGTGCTGGGATTACAGGTGTGAGCCACTGCACCTGGCCTAAATCATCTTAAATAGTTTTTAAGTATCTGTTTGAATAATATTATTTCCCAAAAAGTAACTATCAAATATTTTTAAAATTCCACTTTGGAATATTTTTCTCTCCCATAGATAATTAAGTATATTATTTAAACATTTGGCTTATTTTTGTCATTATCAATGCACATAACAAATGGAACTTTTGATTTATAATTTTTAAATATAAATTCTAGAAAGTCATTCTAGCTGTCATTCAAGAGATAGATATAGGCCAGGCGCGGTGGCTCAAGCCTGTAATCCAGCACTTTGGGAGGCCGAGACGGGTGGATCACGCGGCCAGGAGATCGAGACTATCCTGGCAAACACGGTGAAACCCCGTCTCTACTAAAAAAAATACAAAAAACTAGCCGGGCGAGGTGGCAGGCGCCTGTAATCCCAGGTACTCGGGAGGCTGAGGCAGGAGAATGGCGTAAACCTGGGAGGCGGAGCTTGCAGTGAGCTGAGATCCGGCCACTGCACTCCAGCCTGGGCGACAGAGCGAGACTCCATCTCAAAAAATAAAAATAAAATAAAAAAAAAAGGTAGATAGAGATATCGATTGCAGTGTGATATGGTTTGGCTGTGTCCCCACCCGTAATTTCATCTTGAATTGTAACCCGAATTGTAATCCCCACGTGTTGTGGGAGGGACCTTGTGGAACGTGATTAAATCATAGGCTTGGTTACCCCATGCTTTTCTTGTGATAGTGAGTTCTCATGAGATCTGATGGTTTTATAAGGGGCTTTAGGCCTCTTTACTCTGCACTTCTCCTTCCTGCCTCCATGTGAAGAAAGACACGTTTGCTTTCCCTTCCACCATGACTGTAAGTTTCCTGAGGCTTCCCCAGCCATACTGAACTGTGAATCAATTAAACCTCTTTGCTTTATAAATTGCCCAGTCTTGGAAAGTTCTTTATAGCAGCATGGAATCAAACTAATACATTGTGTAACATGAAATTGAGTTTTATAGAAATATTTGTGCAGGGATTGGTAAATAAACTTAGTCTTCCTGAAACTCATTCTATAATCACCATAGTTTGGCTGCTATCCTACTATTTTAAAATTAAGGCTAACAGCCAAAGCTACATTCCCTCAAAGCATGCAGAACAAAGCCTTTAGAAACATATTTGCATTGTTTGCAAATATTTTCTCCCATTCTGTAGGTTGTCTGTTTACTCCGATGATTATTTCTTTTTCTGTGCAGAAGCATTTTACTTTAATTAAGTCCCGTTTGTTTTTGTTGCATTTTCTTTTGAGGACTTAGCCATAAATTATTTGTCTAGACCAATGCCCAGAAAAGTTTTTCCTAGGTTTTCTTCTAGAATTTTTATGGTTTCAGGTCTTACATGTAGTTATTTAATCCAACTTGAGATGATGTTTGTATATGGTGAGAGAGAGGGGTCCAGGTTCATTTGTCTGCATATGGTTATCCAATTTTCCAAGCACCATTTATTGAACAGGGTGTCATTTCTCCAGTGTGTATTTTTTGACTTTGCCAAAGATCAGTTGGCTGTAGGTATGAGTCATCCATCAACAGTTGACTGGATTTTAAAATGATTTTATATCTATATACATATATATACACACACACACAGAGGTCACATTTTCACATTTATTCAGTAGTATTCTACAGTGTATGTATGTGTGTATATACATTAGATAATAGATTGGATATTTGTATGTGTATATACACGCATACATACATCATAGAATGCTACTCAGCCATAAAAATAAAATTGTCTCTTTTGCAGCAACATGGATGGAACCGGAAGCAATTATCCTTGGTGAAATGACTCAGAAGCAGAAAGTCAAAAACCACCTGTTCTCACTTATAAGTGGGAGTAAATAATGCATACACATGGACATACAGAGTGTAATAATAGACACTGGCAACTTCAAAAGGTGGGTGGTTGGGTGGGATGAGGGAAAAAATACTACTTATTTGGTACAATGTACACTGTGTGAAGATCAGATTTTACCACTACACAATACATCCATGTAATAACTCCACTTGTATTCCTAAATCCAGAAAACAAATAAAAATAAAAGAAAGAAATTTGGCAATATTGCTATGAAAAATTAGAAACCATGCTGCTTTTACTTTATTTATAATTGCCCCACCAGTAACAGTCTAATAAATCAAATCAACCAGGTTTGGCCTCAGACAACTCTATTTTCAAATTATATATCCCCTATTTGCCATCTTCATGGTTTTGAGCAATTTTATTTACTCCTTGTAGCCTCAATTTTCTATCTGCAAAATGCGATAGATCTACCTTCAAGGAATGTTATTTGTGGTGATTAAATGCTATTGTATGTCTAATGCTGTTGAATAACTATTCAAGTATTTCTCACAGTGCATGTGTATTGAGAACGGTGATCATTCAATAGAAGGACAGAAATTATCATTGCTTCACACAGATATTTCCAAGTTGCTTTTCAAAGAACAAATTTTCATTCTCAGTGGCAGTGTACATAAATACACATTTTATTGTTCTTTCAAAATCATTGGTTCTCTCTTATTTAAAAACATTTCTTAATTTGATGTTTGAAAAATTATTTCACCCTAATTTTAATTTTAATTTCTTTGAAAATTAGTGAGACTGAATATTTTTCAAAGCTATTAGATATTTGCATTTTGGGGTAAATTGTCTCTTCATATACTTAGTACATTTAATAATTAAAATAGATTTTTTTCAATATATTAATAATTTGCTTGTCATATTTTTATAATTGGACAAAAAAATTTTGAACCAAATGAATGAATGAGCTAATGCTGCGATAAATTTTCTGCAAGCAGGTGGAAGAAGGAAAAATAATATCTTTTGTACCTATCCATATTTTTACAAAATTTTATTTATTTTTACCGACAGGGTTTCATGCTATTGTCTACGCTGGAGTGCAGTGGTGCAATCATGGTTCACTGTAATGTCTAATTCCTAGTGTCAAACAACCCTCCCACCTCAGCCTCCCAAGTAGGTGGGTCTACAAGCACTCACCACCAAGCCTGGCTAATTTTTAATAATTTTGTAGAGAGGGGGTCAGGCTATGTTGCCCAGGCTGGTCTCAAACTCCTGGTCTTAAGCCGTTCCCTTGGCTTGGCCTCCCAAAATGCTGTGATTACAGGCATGAGCCACCTTGCCCAGCCCCCTGACTCCTCACCTTTTTTTATACAAAATTTTAACTTTCAGCTGTGGAAAAATGAACATGGAGAATTTACCTAAGAAATTTTAAAAGAAAGATATCTGATTGGTGTTGGAATTAGAGATTAAGTATGCTGATATACTGTTTAATTAATTATAATATATACATTACTGAGCATATATATATGCTACTATAATATATATAATATGTTCAATAATCTATACATAATATTTCACTATAATATATATAATATATTATACATATATGCACAGTAAAATAAAACAGTGGTCCCCAACCTTTCTGGCACCAGGGACTGGTTTTCTGGAAGACAAGTTTTCCATGGACTGGTGTTGGCAGGGGGATGGTTTGGGGATGAAACTTCCACCTCACATCTTCAGGCATTAGATTCTCATAAGGAGCAGGCAAATTAGATCCCTCTCATGCACATGCAGCTTAAAATAGGGTTTGTGCTGATCTGACAGCAGGTGGAGCTCAGGTGGTAATGCTCACTCACATGCTGCTCACCTCCTGCTGTGTGGGGCCCAGTTCCTAACAGGCCATGAACTGGTGCCAGTCCATGACCCTGCTGTTGTGGGAAGTCAGGGACCCCGAATGGAGGGACCAGCTGAAGCCACAGCAGAAGAACATAAATTGTGAGGATTTCATGGACATTTATTAGTTTCCAAAATTAATACTTTTATAATTTCTTATGCCTGTCTTTACTGTAATCTCTGAACATAAATTGTGAAGATTTCATGGACACTTATCACTTCCCCAACGAATATCCTTGTGAGTGCCTATGCCTGTCTTTACTTTAATCTCTTAATCCCATCATCTTCTTTGTAAACTGAGGATGAATGTTGCCTCAGGACCATGTGATTGTATCAACTCACAAATTGTTTGTAGTGCATGTGTGTTTGAACAATATGAAATCTGGGCATCTTAAAAAAAAGAACAGGATAACAGCGATGTTCAGGGAACAAGAGAGGTAACTTTGAACTGGCCACCGGTGAGCAGGACGGAACAGAGCTGTATTTCTCCTCTTTCATAAGCAAATAGGAGAAATATTGCTGAATTCTTTTTCTCAGCAAGGAACATTCCTGAGAAAAAGAATGCGCCCTGAGGGTAGGCCTATTAAAGACCCTCTCAAAGCGTGCTGTCTTTTATGGTCGAAGCCGAAGAGATGAAATAAGCCCCGGTCTCCTGTAGCGCTCCCAGGCTTATTAGGACAAGGAAAATTCCCACCTAATAAATTGTGGTCAGACAGATTGTCTGCTCTCAAACCCTGTTTCCTGATAAGATGTTATCAATGACAATGCATGCCGGAAACTTCATTAGCAATTTTAATTTCGCCTCATCCGATGGTCCTGTGATCTCGCCCTGCCTCCATTTGCTTTGTGATATTTTATTACCTTGTGAAGTATGTGATCTCTGTGACCCACACCCTATTCGTGCACTCCCTCCACTTTTGAAAATTGATAATAAAAACTTGCTGGTTTTATGGTTCAGGGAACATCACGGATCCTGCTGACATGTGATGTCTCCCCTGGACACCCAGCTTTAAATTTCTCTCTCTTGTGCTCTTTCCCTTTATTTCTCAACCCAACCGAGACACTTAGGAAATAGAAAAGAACCCACGTTAAACATCGGGAGCGGGTTCTTCCCATACCCTGCGGTTTGGAGACCCCCGAAAAAGGATTTAAGTTCACATTAGTTATTTTTTCCACAGGTCATTTATGTTCATAAATTTAGAAACCATTAAAAATGTTCATTGAGAACGAGATTTAACTACTCTTAGGATTTTCAATATTGAGTCTTTTTTAAAATTTTTGAGACAGATTCACTGTCTCGCCCAGGCTGGAAGGCAGTGGCCCAATCTCTGCTCACTGCAACCACCATCTCTCTGGCTCAATCAATTCTCCTGCCTCATTCTCCTGAGTAACTGAGATTACAGGCATGTACCACCACGCCCAGTTAATTTTTGTATTTTTTAGTAGAGAAGGGGTCTCACCATGTTGGCCAGGCTGGTGTCGAACTCCTGACCTCCAGTGATCTGCCCACCTCAACTTTCTAAAGTTTTGGGATTACAGGAGTAAGCCACCACACCTGGCCAATATTGAGTCTTTTAATACACAAATTCAATTAATAGAGTAGTTATACATTACCACTGATTGGTTTGGTGAAAGATCCTGGATAATTTACTGAATCTGCTTGTATGCCAATTTAATAAAGGGTTTAAAAATTGAACATTACATGAATAGACTATGCTCTAGTTAAAGCAACATAATATTAAAATTTAAAATAAACATATTAGTGTGTAATGACTAGTGTTGTTGGGGTACTTTTCCCTTTATAACTACTTTATCAGAACATTTCCTTTAAATTGTGATTATCTATAATCTAAGAAATTTCTGTTACCCAATCAGTAACTTCTGACATATACAAATTTGGGAGGTAATAAAGTTTGCACTGTCATAGGCTAGTGAAATTTAAAAATAAATCACAAACACTGTATCTGAACTGTTAACATAAGTCAATGGAAAAATACAATGTAATTCACAATAATTCACTTTGTATGTTACTTTCTGATAAATATTCCTTTAAGTAAGGATTAGGTATAATATTCTATTTTGGGCACTTTTTCTGAAAGTTAAGTAATCATCTAACAGGCTCCACATGGAAGGCAGAAAGCAAACAGTAGAAGGAGCAGAGATGAAAATAGGTCCACTGGACAGGAAACCTGGCATGTTGGTTATAAATCTCCGACTTTCTTATCAATATACAGATACCAGAATCTTCCTCATGTACCTTTCTTTGCTGTAATATAATTCTTTTCATTTCCGTAGACTATTCCGAGGCAGTTACCCTCTCTTATCAACTCTAATTATATGTGTTGCAACTTGTTCACTGAACTAATATTCCTACAACAAAATGCTGAGCAAAGGATACTTTCTTTTTTTTTCATGAAGCTGTTACTGGAACAAGTAGGCATAGAAGACCTTGATTTTTGCTGTTAGACTGTGCTATTATTGTGAAGGCATCCTCATCCTAACCTACTGTTAGTATATACATGGGCTCACAATGTCTTTCCCATCATTATAGGTACAAGAGAAATCGTACTTTGAGTGAACACAAGAAAACTTTCCTTCAGGAATTCACCAACAAAGGTTATGTTTCTAACACACTCTTAAGTCAGGAAAAAAATAATGGCATTACTTAAATTGTTATCAAGTGCACTGGAACAAGTATTTCTACATTAGCAATGTATATGAAATAAAGGGGACCCAATGCTTCACAAAATAAAAATATTAGGAAAAAATATTTCAACTCTTGAATTGAAAAGGAAAAGCATACAGTTCTAATGGGAAGGATTTTGACATAGTAATTTTTGGCATATATATATACCCTGTGTATTATTACGTATTTTAGTCAGAAAACTTTTTTAAAAAGCAGTTTCCTTATTTATTGCTCTGACATCACCACTTATAATTTATGAAACTACAGTTTATAAATCATGTAGCAGGGAAGTAGTCACTCAATATCTTAACGCTTAGCTATTGTGGCACTTTTTTATTCTTCAGTATTTATTTTCCTTGTATTATATGCCAATATGTTCATATCACTCCAGGATAGCTAATCAGCTAATCTTAGTCCCTATTTGAAACCAAAGGTGTGTGTTCAATTTTAGGCATATTTCTTCATAATTATTTCAGCTGGAATTAGTCCATAATATAATATAATGGAACAAAGTTGCATAAAATGTACCTGGCTGTCTTCCCACTGACTGGTCTTTGTTAGACTGAGATATCTTAAATCTCTAGCAAATTCTAGCATATTGGAGATATCAATACTCCAGGATTTGCTATAAAGGCGAGCTTTATCCTTTATCGTGGATTTTGCATGTATATTTGTTAACATTGGAAAATCATTGAAAACTAGTTTATATGTCTGTTTCAATATGCAAATATAGTTATTTCTTCCCCTACTTATACAGAATTAAAATTTAACCAGGTTAATGCCCTTCTACCAATAGTCACAATATACATAAACACTGTTATTCCCTATTCTTCTAGACCAAGAAAGTATTTTATAAATTGTAAATAGGCAATTAATTTATTTTTATGTGCATTGCTAGAATCTGAACAGTGCAGTTGTCCTATAGCTTCCTACCACTACCAGCTTATATACCTATAGCTTCCAGCAATAGAGATGAGCAAAGATTGGCTATTCCAAAGATAATAAGAGGAATAAGAGGCACAACAGAAACAGCACTTATCTTTTGATGAGTTTTTGTACTTACTAAATCATGACATCCAGGCTCTGTCTCCCGAGAAGGGGTAGTTCATAGGCACTGAAACTCTGCGTGAGAATTTACAAACATGTTTTCATTTTCAAACAGATCTAATTTATTTTACTACAACTGTGCATTCTCTCATTTTGTGTCCAGGCATTTATCTTTGTCCAGATAACCACAGGGATATATGTGTCTATATTTAATTTGAAGATGAAAGAAAATATGAAATTTAGTAGTAGACATTGTTAGAAAATACACCAACACTAAGTTTTTAAAGCAATTTTTAAAAAATCTGCACGTCTACTTCCCCTGAAAAATCATTTGCATATTTTCACAAAACAGTATGATAAAATATACTTGAAGACATGTATAACCCCCACACATAAATCTGTGTGGCTCATACCCCTTCAATTAAGTCAAAACTATGTTGAACACATTTCCTCATCTGCTCCTGTTGACTGAACTCCTTGGATATTTTAAAAGTCTTTCAAAAGGTAAATTAATCCTGTGACTGAACAATTGACCATTTAGAGGCCTCAACCAGTAACAGGAATTCTTTCCCTATTTAGGTTATTTTGTATATTATTACAGTTGTAACCAGGGGTCTTCTCTATTCATTGGTAATAAGAAAATCAAGACTACAAAGGAATATTTAAAAAAAACTGGTCATGAAAAATATATACTGATTTACATAGCTGAGCCAGAAAATCTGAAATGAAATTTCATTAGAATTCAAAATTTAACAACTAGCACCAAGTTTGTGGTATCCAAACACTAATTCTCACTTAAAGGATCCAGTGCTTCCCAGAGAAATAGCTGACTTTTGGACTCTTGGGAGGATACATAAAAGATGAACCTGGGGCATGTGCTGACAGGCTTGGAAGTTGCCAGAACCAAGCAGAAGGGGTTCCAATGGGTCCAGAATGCAACAATTTTAGTACTAAAAATAATCATGATTACAACTGATCAAAACACATCAGATATTTTAAAATCTGTATATTCACAAGGAGACTAATGAAAGTTAATAGAACCAATTCATTACAACTGTAGTTAGTTAGAAGCAACTGATATTCAAGGTTGGTTAGAAAAAGAAAATATATCAAACATTCACCCTGCTTTTTCTGAATAATTTGGGAGAGTTCTTCTCTATTAAAGATTATAGCTAAAAATACAAAAAGGGTAATAAAAATTACTATTTTGCAACCCCAATGAAATCATAATAGATCTAGGTAATGATCATCAGTGAATTTTGTTAGATTAAATATTAATGTATATTTTATAATGCAAAAATAAGGGTAACCATCCCTGAAACCACTGATGAATTTTATCCTCACTGGAAATGGAATGGTCAGATATTACATGCTTCATGATATGGTATAACATTAAAAAATCTGAACTTAAATATGATTAAACCTCTGAATATTACTACCAGTTTACAGCTAAGAGATGATAGCAGAGTGAGTTACATGACTTCATAAGAAATGATTCAGTCAAATTCAAAATGCAGAACATTCTATAGGACAAGTAAATCAGTTTCTTGACAACTCAATGGCATTTCTAAAAAAGAGGATGGGATAGGGTCCTTTACAGAATGAAAAAGACATCACAAAGAAATATAACGAGCAGATACTCCTTGGCTCCAATATTTCAGATACCTACTAAGATATTTTAGAACAAATCAAGGAAACCTGAATAAGAACTGGTGTTAGTGTTAAGGATTTTGTAAATAATGGTGTTAGATAAAGTTTATTATGAGTTGAATAGTGTCAGCCCAAAATGATATATTTGAGTCCTAACTCCTAATACCTCAGAATGTGGCCTTATTTAGATAGAAAGTCTTTACAGAGATAAAGTTAAATGAGGTCAATTAACCTCAAGTTAAAATTAGGTCATTAGAGTAGGCCTTTATCCAGTAGGACTGATGTCATGAAGGGAAAGATCTGGATACAAAGATTGACACAAGTAAAAGTAATATGATGTGGAGAGACAACAGAAGACAGCTATCTACAAGCCAAGGACCAGCTCTTTCCCCAGAACTTTCAGAAGTGCATGGCCTTGCTGAAACCTTGATTTCGGATTTGTAAACTCCAGTACTGTGAGGCAATACTTTTCTGCTGTTAAGCCATCTTGTTTATAGCACTTTTTGATGGCAGCCCTAGCAAACTAATACACCATTCAATTGTCTGTATTAGTTGGACATACATTATATAAGTATTTATACATGAAACAACATGTGCAAGATTTCCAGTAAAATTATCTAACAAAACAGTGAAAGAGAAGAAATAAGATGAGAGGCTTCATAATTACTGGAGTTATGGATACATAGAATTAATGCCATATTAATTTGCAATTGACTTAAAAGGTCTATTTAAAAGGTTTAAAAAGCAGACAAAATAGCTGGGCCTGTAGCCTCTGCTACTCAGGAGGCTGAGGAACTTTTTCTGAAGCATCTAGGAATGTTTTTAATTACATAATGTACATTAAAAAGTATCCCTTACTTTTAGAGGGATCCCTTAAGCTAGGAGTGTGAGGCTACAGTGAGCTATGATCATGTCACTGCATTCCAGACTGGGTGACAGAGTGAGACCCCCTTTTCTAAAAATAAGAAAGGAAGGGAGGGAGGGAGGGAGGGAGGGAAAGAAAGAGAGAGAAAGAAAGAAAGAAATTAAGGTTCACACTGATGAAATTAAGGCTCCCTCACAGAACTAAATTCTGTCTTATGTGTACAACACCAAAGCACAAACCAAAGAACCTAGCCAGAGACATGCCACTCATCAGTTTCATCATGAAGATTTGTATCTCAATCTGTACCTTTTAGGATGTTGATAAGCCCACTCTAATAACTAGCTTTTTGAGAAGGTTTTTATTAAATACTACACAAAGAACTGAAATAGTTTGTGAATCCAGTATAAAATTTTAAATATAAAAGATAATCTTTTGGATTTTTTTGATTTTTTATTTGTATTTTTTCTTGGGGGACAGTGTCTCACTGTGTCACCCAGGCTGTAGTTAAAGTGCAGTGTCATGATCATAGATCACTGCAGCTTCCAAACTCCTGGACTCAAGCAATCCTTCTGCCTCAGCCTCCCAAGCAGCTGGGACTGCAGACGCTTGTCACCACGCCTGGATCATTTATTTTTATTATTATTTTGTAGAGAAGGGACCTGACTCTGTTGCCCAGGCTGGTCTCAAACTCCTGACTTTAAGTGATCCTCCTCCTGCCTCCAGAAGTGCTGGAATTACAGGCTTGAGCCACTGCATCCAGCCAGAAGATACTTTTTTATCTTTTTATATTTATTTTTTATTTTATTATTAGTATTATTATTATTTAAGATGGGGTCTTGCTCTGTCACCCAGGCTGGAGCACAGTGGCGCGATCTCGGCTCACTGCAAGCTCTGCCTCCCGGGTTCATGCCATTCTCCTGCCTCAGCCTCCCGAGTAGCAGGAACTACAGGAGCCTGCCACCACGCCCGGCTAATTTTTTGCATTTTTAGTAGAGATGGGGTTTCACCATGTTAGCCAGGATGGTCTCGATCTCCTGACCTCGTGATCGTCCCGCCTTGGCCTCCCAAAGTGCTAGGATTACAGGCGTGAGCCACTGCGCCCGGCCTCCTCTACTATCTTAACTCTATCCTTGCTTCTTATTCCTTTATTTTGTTGTCAATACCAATACAACTTTCCTGGTTGCCAATACCAATGCATATTCTCTGGAATATGGTTGAGTGGTACCGATGTTCAAGATGATATTTACCTTCTCCTTTTTCACTATGTACCTGTGATATTCTTTTAAAATGTGGTTAACCTGTATCTAGTTCGTGAATGCTTAGTCCTAGCTTCTCTCTCTAAATAAGGGTTCTCATCTTTTATAGAGCCTAGTTTAAAATAGACGTATAAAATGTGTAACCCTAAGATCTTCTTAATAACCTAGAATACACAGCAATTTTATGATGCTTTTCATACAGCTAGGTGACACAATACTTACTGGTTACATTGTAATAAAATGAATACATCGGGGATTAAAAGTGAAGGGAGACCAAGGAGCAAATTCTCTAAAAAATCTAAATGAACTCTTTCAAAACTTTGGTGTTTTAATTGCTCAGTAATTCATTTTGTCATATTTTCATTCTAAAAATGGTTTTCTAAACCATAATTATTATTTGGATGCAGTTGTTAATTTTCTCCATAATTATTCTTTGGATGCAGATGTTAATTTTGAATACTGAGCTATGGACTAGGAACCTGCTATAGGTGACCAGTTTTGATAACATTTACAACAGTTGGGTAATTTTACATACATATATATATATATATATACACACACACACACACACACATATATATATATTTTCAATGCTCTTCTTCTCCATCACATTATATTGAATTATATTGTAATATTACAAGAGGGAGTACAAAAATGATGTCTGGCTTCTTCATGCTATATCTGAAGTCTCAAGAATGCCTGTTGCAGAAAGATCTTAATGGACATTTTCCAAAAGAAGACATACAAATGACTAACAGGTACATTAAAAAATGCCCATTACTAATCCTCAGGAAAATGCAAATCAAAGCCACAACCAGATACGGCTTCCTTCCATTTAGAAGGGCTATTATGAAAAAAGAAAACAAGTGCAGGTGAGGATGTGTGGAAAGGAAACACTAACAAACTGTTTATGCTGTTGTTGGGATAGTAAACTAGCACAACCATTATGGAAAACAGTATGGAAGTTCCACACAAAACTAAAAATTGAACTATCATATGATCCAGCAATCTCAGCAGTGGCTACACATACAAAGTAAATGAAATTGATATGCCGAAGAGAAAACCACACTCCCATGGTTCATTCAGTATTATTTGTAATAGCCAAGACATGGAATCAACCTAGCTGTCCACCAACAGATGAATGGATAAAAAAAAAAAGTACTGTATACACAATGGACTTACTATTCAGCCATGAAAAGGAGTGAAATACTGCCATTTGCAATAACATGGATGAACCTGTAGGACACCATGTTAAGTAAAATAGTAAAATAAGCCAGACACAGAAAGGCAAATACCACATAATCTCACTCATATGTGGAATCTAAAAAAAAAAAAAAAAAAAGTGGATATCACAGAAACACAGAATAGAATAGTGGTTGTCAGATAGGGGAGAGGGAAGGGAAAAATGGAGAAAGGTTGGTCAACAAGTGCGAACTTACAATTAAGAAGAACAAATTCTGGTGTTTTATTCAACAGTGATATGACTGAGATTAGCAGTAAGATGCTGTATATTACAAAACAGCTAGAAAAGGGGCTTTTGAATGTTCTCACCACAAAAAAATGATAACTGTATGAGGTCATGTATGCACCAACTACCCTGATTGACTCATTACACAACATAGATCTGTATGAAAACATTAAATTATACTCATAAGTACAATTAAGATGTGTCAAAATAATTTTTTTTAAAAATGCCTGTTGAATCACTAAAAACTCAAGTGTTTGTCAAATAAAGAAATGAAGCAATTGATGTATAATTAATCAAGTTTTTAATAATCCATTCTAGTAAAAAATGTACTATTTTTATGTAATTATTTGCAAAATGTGTACTAATTCTCCCTTAGTTTTCAATTAACCCCCAAATTTCAATTTACATTGACATTTCTTGCAACATTAATACAAAATCATAAAAAATATAATCTGAATTGAAATCCAGAGTTAATTTATCTATGGAATAATTCCTAATCTGTGGTAAGACCTTCATGTATTCTGCATATATCCATTATGAATCTTGCCTATTAATTTTTTACTTGATTGGACCTAAATCTCAAAAAATAATAATCAATTTACTCATGAATTCACTGAATGAGTACTGAGAAGAAATAATGCTCAAAGCATTCTTCTCATTCTTCACAGTGAAGTAGGAGAAAACTATGAATAGGACACAGATTCTGTTCTCTGTGGACAAAAAGTTTGTAGGAGAGATAAGACATGCACATAAATAACTACTAAAATGCAGAGTTATTAGCAAGGAGAGGAGTATAGATAAAGAGCTATGAGAGCTCAGTAGGTTCCTATTGTCTGATAGGATCAGCTCTTCTCTATAAGGAAAGCAATTTTTGAGCACAAGTGTTTGGGCAAATGGAGTTCGGATGTCAGAGAAGACATCCAAATGGGCTAACCAGTTTGAGCAAAGGCACATAACTAAGGCTGACTGACGCCTAAGATAAAATAAAATAAATATGAAAAATAGAAATGATTAAAACAACAGCTAATTTTCCTCTAAAAAATCTATTTTTCCTACAAACACCCATTTACAAGCTTTATTTCCCAACCTTGCTTACAGTCAGATACGGGCACATGAACGACTTCTTGTCATAGTACGCAAATGCAACTGTCGTGTGCAAATTTCTTCTCAGTGTTTTAAATTAAATTGCTTGCCCTGGACTTCGTATGTTTCTCTCTCTTTTCCCTTATAGGCTGGAAGTTTCTGACACTTGACTAGGCTACACTGTATATGTGAGAACAATGCTTAAAGTCACTGTCTCTGCAACAGTGGCCACCATTCCTGGCCTGTTCTGTGCTGTCCAGTATGGTAGCCACTAGCCAAACAGGTGGCTATTGAAGGCAAGTCCTCATTGACATGTGTTGCAAATATAAAATATACACAGGAATTTCCAACACTTAGTATGAAAAAAAGAGTGCAGGCCGGGCAGGGCGGCTCACGCCTGTAATCCCAGCACTTTGGGAAGCTGAGGCGGGAGGATTGTTTGAGGTCAGAAGGTGTGAAGTCAAAGGATGGAACTGAGGTCCCTGGATGGTTTCCTGCAGCAGAGCCAGCCTAGATCTCCAACATCCAGAGTTTATTTTATGGCTCTGGATGCCAGCATGAGCTTAGACTTTTTTTTCCGTTTTTATGGTCACTAGGAGGTGGAGGAAGAAGAGACAAAAGGGCTGCTATTTTTTTTTTCTTTGGCACACTTACCGTGTACCATCATTGTGCTCTTCCAAGTTATTTCACTAGAATTTGATAAGAAGCACTTGTTGGCAGTTGAGCATATAATGGATTGCAATGAGGATACATGATAATATCAAATCTACTTAATATCATAAATGAAAATATGAAAGAGAGAACAGAGAGATAAACTGTAGAGAATGTAGAATCATGGTTATAACAAAGGACTATCCAGCTGCCATAGTAACCTAGGAGATAATGGAGACTGGTTACTTTCAAATTAGGTAATGGAATAAGGAAGAGGATTTAGAAGACAGAATTGTGAATATGGTTTGTGAAAAAAAAATACATTCAATGGTGATTTAAACATTCAAAAGAGGAACTATCAGGAGAGCAGGACTGACACATCAGTTTAGAAAGCCATTTGCATATAAATAAATTGAGAAAATAAGCTCCGTGTAATATCAGTTGTAAAGAGTGTACGAAACAGACCAGATCTGAAAAGGAGAGAGAACAGGATTTCACACAGCCATCTTTGATCCTAACCAAAAAAGAGCTAATAAACCTCACTTTTAGTCCCTTTCAAGTAGCTCTAACATGTTGGCTATAAATTATCAGACACTAGAAAAAGAAAGGTTTTGAATAGTGATTTCAACTTGTCCCTAGTGATATAAGTAATGCATTATTCTCTTAGTATTTTTCTTTATACTTAAAAGAATTCCTCCCAGATAAAACTTCCATGGATCTCATCTTCAGTGTCAGAACTGCCTAAATAATTCATACAAAATTTTGTTTCTGCTGAGATTATGTCAATAACTGAAGAAAATTAAATTTGGGCTTAAGATCTTTCAGTTGATTACTTGGGTTACTCTTTATACTCCTGTTGCAACACAGACTCTGAGAAGTGAAGCAGGAATTGAAAAAAAGACCGCAACTTTAATGCAGTCCAGCTCATCCTCATACATGAATCCCACTACGCCTCTCTTGACAAGTCTTGCCTCTATCTAAATATCACTGGGTACTTCCTGACATCAGTGAAAAAGAATTCTATTTTTGAATGGCTCTATTTGTTAAGAAGTCTTCCTGATATAGTAGTGTAATCATTTCCATTCTCTATGGAAGACTTCCAACATAAGGATAGCTACTTTTCAACAAGGCTACAATTCAAATATTCGAAGAAAGTTATGTCTCCTATAAATCTTACTTCCAGACTCAATATTTCCCATTCCTTCCACTATTTCTTATATAGCTGTTTGCTCTATTTTTACTATACTGGTCATTTATTAAGGAGCATGCTTCCTGTAAAAATATCTGAGTAATGTAGAGTTAATTAGTGGCAGCCACATATTTCCTAATTTGTTGATTGACTCTCTCTCTATATATATATATATTTGCTACCAGTATATATAAAATATTTATATATAAATATATTACATATAATATATTAAATATATATTTGCTACCAGTAGTTTTTCTGATTTTTAAAAAATATGAATGAGAAACAGAAGGGAAAAAAGAATAACTCTTACTCTCATTGTTGTTATGAAAACAAAGTCTCCACGTATAAGTAAGAAAGGTTATTTGTTGCTGTTGCATTGCTTGTTTTTGGTGGATATTTCCATATGGATATGAAATCTAGTGGGTAGCTTAGATACCCTGACTAGAACACTATAGGAAGCAATAAGATAAACACAGACATAAAAATAAGTCTTGTGCATAAAAGAATACAACTTTTTTGTTTGTTTGTTTGTTTGTTTTTTGAGATGGAATCTCACACTGTGGCCCAGGCTGGGGTGCAGTGGCGCAATCTCAGCTCACTGCAAGCTCTGCCTCCCAAGTTCACGCCATTCTCCTGCCTCAGCCTCCCGAGTAGCTGCGACTACAGGTGCCTGCCACGCCTGGCTAATTTTTTGTATTTTTAGTAGAGACAGGGTTTCACCATGTTAGCCAGGATGGTCTTGATCTCCTGACCTCGTGATTCGCCCTCCTCAGCCTCCCAAAGGGCTGGGATTACAGGCCTGAGCCACCACGCGTGGCCAAGGAACACAACTTCTTACGAGAATATAGGCAAAGAGTTAAGATGGTTGCAGATGTAGATAGGTTTCTATGAAGAAAGTTGGGTTACTCAACCTTCATACACTTTACACACACAAGAGAACATGAGAAAGTAGTTGCCATCTGTACCAGAATGCTGTGAAAAACAGACGTGTCTAGATAGCAGAATTTAGTCTACATTAAGTAATCAGGTAAACTATAATACAGAAAAGATAGAATGCTAGAAGCAGCTTTGCTGGGATGGGATGGGATAGTATTGTGCATGGGTATATTTTGTAAAACTCTTGAAATATTTATTCTGGAACGAAGGACAATGAGTTAAAAAATTAGTCTGGAGATCATAAGTGGTTATCCATGAAAGTGGATCAGATCATTGAAGGAAAGTGGTATGAAAGCACAGAAGGGGGAAGTATGGGGAGCTCTTTTATTTGAAGTATGTAGGCAAAACGAGCTGTGTCCGGACAGCAGAGCATTGGGGGCATGACTGCCTCTACCTAGCTTTCAAAGGATATGATGATCTGGCACAGCCACAGGTATGGGACTGCAGCCCAGGATAGCTGTGGGACCTAGGCAGAGAGCCGCTGGGGTTGGGGGCCTTCCTTCCGAGCCATGTGGATGGTATTTTCATCCCACTGGGCCTGGAAAGCAGAGTATCAGATCAAGAGGATTCTTCCTGAGGATTAAGATCTTATGAAATTTGTCTTGCAGTTTGGAGTTAGGATCCTTTATACCTTCTTTTCTATGTCTCCCTTTTGGACAGGAAGTATCTATCTTATGAATGCCTCCTATGCTTGTATTTTGGAAACCTCACATGTTTAATTTCACGGATTGACAGCCTGACAGCAATTTGCTTTGGGATGAATCGTACCTTGAGTTACATCCATATCTGATCAAATGATGTTTAGATTAGACTTTAGTGTTGATGCTGGAAAGAGTTAAAACTTTTAGGGCTGTGGGGATGTTAATTTATTTTGAACGTGTGAAGAATATGAATTTTGGGGGGCCAGGTGTGTAATGCTATAGACTGATTTTTTTTTG
The DNA here is from genome assembly GCF_008728515.1 of Papio anubis. NCBI lineage: Eukaryota > Metazoa > Chordata > Mammalia > Primates > Cercopithecidae > Papio > Papio anubis. Next base: position 58,853,937 of record NC_044982.1, on the reverse strand, counting down.
TCTCATGAAAATTCATATGTCGAATTCCTAACTCTCAATTGTGATGGTATCAGGAAGTGGGACCTTTGGGAGGTGATCAGGCCATGCAGGCAGAGCCCTTCTCAATGGGATTAGCGTTCTCATAAAAGGGGCCCCAGAGAGCTCCCTAACCCTTTCCACCACATAAGGATGAAGCATGAACACAGCAGTCTGCAACCTAGAAGAGAGCCCTCACCAGAAACTGTATTAATACCTTGATTTCAAGCCTGCAGCCTCCAGAACTGTGAGAAATAAATTTCTGTTGTTTATAAGCTACCCAGTCTATAGCACTTTATTATAGCAACCTGAACTAAGACAGAATTATACAGTGAGAAGTAAAGAAGAGATAGAGTTCTCCTGGTTTAATGTTTTCTAAATAAGACATGAAAAGCCCTTTTAAGCAATTTTACAAACCTTAACTTATTTTGGCCTTTAGCCTTTGGATATTAGCTTGAGAGTTCTGCCTAATTTTATTTATTTTGATTGTTTAACTCAATGTCTTAAGAAAATCTGAGGTAATCAGAACATCCTTGAATAGTCATGTTGCTCTTTTTAGTTATTCCTCCCCTCCCTTTTCTTCCTGAAATGGAAGACTGATATCACCTAGATGATATAGGGATAAATGGGAAGCCTTCCAGTGATTTTCCATTGTGATTACAATAAAATCCAAACTTCTTGTGGTTGTCAATAAGTTCTTACAGGAGCTGGCTCCTGTCTCTCTGATCTCATCACAGTTAACCTCCCATCAGTAGTGATTCTTTCTGTCCTGATCCAACATAACCCTGCCTGACAGACTTCGCATTTGTCAATTACTTTAGCCCAGAATGGGAGTGCTTTGCTCCCATAGTTTGGATCTCAGCTCAAATGATTTTTCTTCGGCACAGACCTCATTAAGTATCTTGGCAAAAACAGCCTTACCCCTACAAGTTGTTGTTCTCTATTCTGTTGCCCTGTCTCAACTTTATTATGGCAGATCTTGTAATCCACAGTTTTCTTATTTTTATTGGTTTGTGTTGTGTCTACCTACCAACCTACACGTGTTAACTCTATGAAGGCAAAAACTATGTTTCATTCATTAGTGTTCCTTCAGATCCTGGAACAGGACCTATCAGGAAAAAGACCTTCACTAAACAAACCTTACTATAATGAATTAATGAATGGAGGAAGACAACTTACACTTTGACCCAAAAGAAACCTCATTACTGGTGGAAATGAAATTGAATTTTGAAAGACTGTGTCATAAGTTCAGCATTAAATATTTTTATAGAAAAAAAAACACTTCTAATACAGAACATATCTATTAAATAGTTAGACATTTAAAAATTATTTTATATTTAAATAGTATACATGGAAGAGATTGTTTTGTTTATAACACAGAAAGTATCTACTAAATAACCACACTATTTTAAAAGTCCTTTTTGTGGAAACAGTGAATGTGTAAGAGGGTTGCTTTGTTTGTTTTTTGCCCTTTTTCTATTGTCTCAATTCTAATGGACTTAAAACAGGACTTATATTTTCCTGAGTATAAAAATTGTTTCATTCAAGTTATTGTAAAAGTTTTGTACATTGCATACACCGAAGAAAGGAAAGGTAGTAAATGAAGACAGATACACAGACAAACACATTTTTAAACGATAAATATCAGTGCAACTGGTGAAGCAGCCAGTTCAGGCAGGAAGTCTATCTTCATTTAATTGAGTAGAAGGGAAGAGCAGGAAGATAGTGAAAATGGAATGGTGAAGGTGAACAACTTATGGCAACACAGAGTCAGGTCTATCCCTCAAAGAAACAGGTGTGTGTGTGTGTGTGTGTGTGTGTGTGTGTGTATAATGATAAACACTTGCAGGCCTATATATTCCAAATTGCTCTAGTCATTTTGCATACATAAGCACAAATAATAAACTTTGGTTGAGTAAAGTCCTTGTCAAGAATCACAGAGCTGGCATGTGCTACTGTCTCATGGGGCACCATGAGAATCACTGAAAACTGCCCATTGAACACCGTGCATATCAACTGACTTAGTATATTATTTTCTTTCTAAGTTCAGGTGGCATACGTGGACACATAAACATATTAGAGTGTGAAATGTTTGCTGTTTATAACTGATTTTGATGTCCAACAATGAACTAAAATTAAATAATTGTCAGAATTTTTTAAAAAGTGACCTTGAAACTACCCATTGTAGCTTTTTCTTCTCATTCTTCTGCATTAGGAAATTTTCAGTAAAAATTTTTGGTATATATGATAATTTCCTCATTATAAACATTTAATGTGATCTCAATTAAACTATAGTTCAAAATCACTCATAAAGAGTCAAATAGACCCCAGAGTTGGGGTACTATAAAATCATAAATCAAATTCTACATTTTACTTACTGAAATGGTATCACCTTTCAAGTGCCAAAGATTTGAATGACTTATTAAGAGATGCTTTGTTCTATCGACATCATAAATCTATCGTAGTCTATGCCAAGGTCCATACTTAATAGTATTTCAACTGTGAAATACTAATTTAAATCCACAGTTCAATGATTTTCTCAGGAGATGACAGCATAATGTTGAAAATTATTGATGTCAGTCTCTTATAAAGTAGATTCCCTATAGAGCCACTCAAAATCCATAGCTTTTTCTCACTGTGAGGGTGTCAGCCATCTCTGAGCTAGATGAAAGAATGGGAAGAAAATAGGTCCCATGTTTTATCATCCTCATTTAACACACGTTCTTTTCTAGCTCTCAACCACCATTCAGAGGTGAACTTCAAAACTCTGCTGGGTTTATACACAATGCCATAAAAAAGTGACTAAATAGCATTCAAGGAAACTTTTAATAACATCCTTATATTCCCAAAGTTAGTTATTGTATCATTTATTTGGTGTACATTTCATGTACCTCATCATCAAGAAAAGAACTGTTTCACCGTTTCCTATTATATATACTCATTCCATGTCAATAGCTTATGCCTTTTTTCTAACAAATCTAAAACACTGATGACGTTTACAGAAACAATGTTTCTCATACAGCAGTTACTGAAGTAAAGCTCATGATGAAAGAAAGCATCACCTTAATAAAATAGGAACTATTAACAAATTATATAAGAGAAGTATTCACTCACATTCCTCAAATGTTTATGGAAGACTTTCTTTTTTTATATATGGCTGATATGGCAGTGAACAAAACAGTAATAGTTTATGTACTAATGGAGCTTACAATGAAAGAAATATTCTAAAACAATCACTTTAATATATACATGGGACAACTTAATATTTTGTGCAAGATCTCCTGATGTGGAAAATGTTGAATCATTTAATTCTTTCCCACTAGTATTTTTAGTGACTTTTCCTACCCACAGAGAAAAACAGACTGATAGTTTTATTTACCCATTCTGGAAGAATGAATGGGTAAATGAACATTTCACCAGTAATTTTTAGTGATTTTTTTCTACCCACATAGTAAAATAGATATTTTTACTTACCCATTCTAGAAAAATGAATGGGTAAATAAGCATTTCACCAGTAACAGCAGAATCAATCACAATGTAAACATTTCTTAGGGTGTAAATTCTGATACATATTGTTCCTAAGGCTAAGAACCATAAATAAATGATAGCTGGAGAGTGAAATTTAAGAAACTAAAAGTACATTAAGTTGGCATTCCCTATCATATGTTCTGAGTCAAAAATTAATTGACCTCTGTTTCTAATGCTGTAAAAATTAATATTAAATGGTTTCTCCAAATTCAGTCAGTAACTCACATATGAATCAATTCGACAACATTTATTATGTACCTTCCCTCTTTTTGTAAGAACTCACATACTACTGGAATAGTCTAAGATGAATGTGTAACATCTGAAATAATGTAAAAGCTCAACAAATCTTGTTGATTTCTAGGAAGAGTCTAGTAGGCTAAAACACTATGTAGAATGTAGTGACACTGGAGTGGGGAGTTGAAACTCAGAAACTGACAACAAAGCCACCAACAGCAGACCTAACAACAAGGAGTTCTGGTTTTAACAAGGTGACCACCTTGACAGCCTTTTACTGTTTTCAAATCGTTTGTTTTGTTTTTGAGAAAGGTGAAGGGAAGACTTGCTACAATTACTAGCTGCAGTTGAAGAGAAAACTCTACTTGGCACATTGTGTTTTCCTCCTTCAACAACAGGCCTCATTTTTTAAGTCTAAAAGAGAGACGGGCAATGCCCCCAAGTTCCTGAGAAATGTTACACTGACGAGCCATCTTTCATTTGTGAGCTCCTAATTGGACTTAAGAAGCAAGTAAAATTAGATCAGAAAGCAACTCTAGATTAAAATTAACTCCTGGAATTCTGCCCTTCTGAGTTTTCTGTGGTAATTATTGGAGAAGGAGGGATATTTAGATGTCTCTAATCCTTGCTTTACAAACAAGAACACTAGAAACTCCTGAGATATTTTTCGATAAATCCAAACCTATTGACACCAGCCCTGGGTCTAGAAAGGCATCTGGTAATTCTACCATCAGTATACTTCCATTATATCTCATGCCTTGCAGTGCATTTTATACAGTTGGGTCTTAATTTATACACGTATAAAGTAAATTGTCCTTTATACTTGAAAGATCACATAGGAATAATAGTCCTAACTAAGGGCTCTTCCTATCGCTCCTCTTATTTTATCTCTCCTCTCCAATGATTAGCAAAAGACCACTCATTTATTTCTTTGATACTCTTAGATACTGCTTGTCAGCCAAAACATTTGATTACGAAGGGGTCACATCATGACAATGCTAAGTGCTTTCTTCTTTCCCACCTCTCTAGATATTATTTTCTTTTTTTTTTTTTCTTTTATCTTTTTTTTGAGACGGAGTCTCGTTCCGTCGCCCAGGCTGGAGTGTAGTGGCTGTGATCTCAGCTCACTGCAAGCTCCACATCCCGGGTTCACGCTATTCTTCTGCCTCAGTCTCCCGAGTAGCTGCGAATACAGGCATCCACCACCGCGCCCGGCTACCTTTTTGTATTTTTAGTAGAGACGGGGTTTCACCGTGTTAGCCAGGATGGTCTCGATCTCCTGACCTCGTGATCCGCCCTCCTCAGCCTCCCAAAGTGCTGGGATTACAGGCATGAGCCACTGCGTCCCAGCCCTCTCTAGATAGTCTTATGCCAGCAGGAGACCAGTGGCCCTGTCCCATCTCCTGTGATAAGAAGCTCTGAGATGTAATTTAAGCCGAGTCATCTCTAAAAATACAGATTAACTATATTTTGTCTCTTCATCTACACAAAGTTCTACCTTTGTTCCTACACTCACTTTGTATTATAAAGTTTACTGAATAGACAAATTAGTTGAAGAACAGAGTAGAAAAGTGGCTCTGCCAGTCATAGTTAGAATAATAGTAAATAGCTTTTGCAGAAAAGGAATTTATTTCATCATTTAGAGTGACTCCTAGACTTGCACAGCAGACTAGAGAATTAGACCTGCAGGAGGGGCTGACTAGTTGATTATAAAGGTGATGTCACAGCAATGAATATTTAAGATGCTTCCCCTGGCATCATCATAGTAATTTTCAGCAATGGTGCTGGAATCTCCATTTGGTTACCACTACTGTGAATAACCTGTGAGTATCCTGCACATATCAAGATGTAAAGTTCACATCTGATAGGCCAAGCTTGTGTCACAGATTGACACCACTGCAGTCAGTGAGCAGAGCGTCTGCTATCTTTGTATAGAGGTCAATGGGGCATTGTCTCCTGATTCTTCCGGAACGTTCACACACTGAAAACAGAATGAATGAATATCCAGAGGCTGGGTGACAAACATCAACAAGTACTTAAGACATAGACGAGAGGGAAACCGAATCTAACACCCTAGTTAAAACTGAGGGAGTTAGTTTTAACTCTCAGAATAATATGCTCAGCAGTACAAAAAGATACATAAGCCATATTGTGCAAGTCTAGAAACCTAAGTTATCAGGTATCACAAGATAGTTTTAGGAATAAAAAAAGGCCCAACTTTGAAGGACAGTATATGCAGCGATTAAGAACACAGACTGTACAGGTATAAATGCCATTTCTGTCACTTACTATCTGTGTGGCCCTGGTCAAATTCACTGAGTTTTCTGCACCTCAGTTTTCTCATCTGCAAATAGTACAGAACCAACATCTACATGTGTATTTCAAATTCTGAAACACCAAATACATTTTTGAATCATAATCAGTTATTAAGTTGAAGACTGTCTGCATTCCATTGTCAGGAAATTATTTTTTTTTTTTTTTTTTTTTGAGACGGAGTCTCGCGCTGTGTCACCCAGGCTGGAGTGCAGTGGGGCGATCTCGGCTCACTGCAAGCTCCGCCTCCCAGGTTCACGCCATTCTCCTGCCTCAGCCTCCGAGTAGCTGGGACTACAGGCGCCCGCCACCACGCCCGGCTAGTTTTTTGTATTTTTAGTAGAGACGGGGTTTCACCATGTTAGCCAGGATGGCCTCGATCTCCTGACCTCGTGATCCACCCGCCTCGGCCTCCCAAAGTGCTGGGATTACAGGCTTGAGCCACCGCGCCCGGCAGGAAATTAAATCAAAGAGAATGAGACTCTTTTTTTCTAGAGCCAGTGGAAAGTAACCATAGTTCAATCATTAGCTCCAGTTCAAAGACTTAGTACATTTTCTTAGGCACAAAGTCCGTTTATGCATAGTTTTCTGGAAATAAGACCTGACTTGCTGGTGATGCTTATGTCCCCTCTTTGCATATTCATCAGTCCTTTATAGTACCTATCCTGGAACCATATCCTTCATCTGCATTAAATTTTACCAAGTAAAACCGTGAGTTTACAGGAAATTAAAAACAAATCAGTGATCATTTTTCATAGGAAGTGTTGTAAAATGGTCTTTTACAAATGACCTGTAGCAGACATTTAGTCACCTTCTCAGCATCTAATTCCCATTTAATTCACCAGTAGCACCCAGATATTCCTCTGCCAAATTCCTTTGAACTCATTCTTAGCCTGTGGAGCCTTAGATTCAAAGGGACACATGTTTAAACCAGGAACTAAATTACTACTGAGCAATAGACTTGAATATATTCTTTTTTTTTTTTTTTTTTTTTTTTTTTTTTGAGACGGAGTCTTGCTCTGTCGCCCAGGCTGGAGTGCAGTGGCCGGATCTCAGCTCACTGCAAGCTCCTCCTCTCGGGTTCATGCCATTCTCCTGCCTCAGCCTCCCGAGTAGCTGGGACTACAGGCACCCGCCACTTCGCCCGGCTAGTTTTTTGTATTTTTTAGTAGAGACGGGGTTTCACCGTATTAGCCAGGATGGTCTCGATCTCCTGACCTCATGATCCGCCCGTCTCGGCCTCCCAAAGTGCTGGGATTACAGGCTTGAGCCACCGCGCCCGGCCTGAATATATTCTTGAGTACAGAGTTTCATTCAAGGATGAATATCTCAGACGAAGCCAACGAGCCTTAAGAAGGTATTTGTTGGGTTTTGTTGGAGAGTAATCTCACCATCTTTTTAAGGGGAAATACCAGAAGAAATCTTCCTCTGATCTTCAGCTGCCATGTGGGAAGCTGACCTGGACACGGTCCCTGTTCATAGGGTCGTGCATAGCTGAAGCAGTGCACATAAGCAAAGCCAAACTTCAAAGATGACATCAGGAACCTTTAGATCAAGCTGTATATCAAGTTAGAGAAATCTTATTTTGCAGATACACAAGCAAATTTATGATCTTTTAATTTTTTAAAGCCCATTTTGGTTAAGTTTTCTACCACACGTAACTGAAAGATTTCGAATTCAAGAGTAAACTAGAAAATGATTAGAAAATATACTGTTACCCATAAGAACAAAAACAGTGGACACTTTATTGATAATAAAAAAATTGCCCCATGCACTATAGATACATTCATTAGAGAAACAGTCAGAAGAAACAACTGGAGGGAATCACAGATTGAGATTCAGGATAGTTCTAGTATCAACAAATAGTTTATATATGTCAATAAATGTTTTCACATATGATTATTTGTCCTCCTTTTAGACTGAAAATACCAGTCAGATAAAATGAATCTTAGATTGAATTTTTAAAATTAGTGCAAGGAAAATATCATGCCTGCAAAAAAATGCTTTCAGCTGACTTTTATAGTTTAACTCTCAATGTGGGAGTCTTTTGATGACTAAAATAAAGAGAAGTCAAGCTTAAAACATCCCAGAGCTCCGAAAGAAAATTATGATGTTAAAATATATCCTTCAGTAAAAGTTAATGCAGAGATAATTAGCATGCCATCATGTGAACACTCATCACAAAAGTGCAAAATGGCAGAAGAAAACAGGATATTTAGAGCAAAATATTTAGAAAGTTGTAACTTTCAAAAATACTATCTTTAATCTTCATTTAAAAAAAGTAATATGCAAATCAGATAAGATTTGAAAAAAATCACATATATGTAAATTTATATTAAATGCAAAACATGATGTTAAATGACTCAGTATAACATTAGTCTATTCCAGAAAGATAGAGGCAATGTACTCTTAGATTCTCCCATGCAATTAGCTCAGTGAACTTGGGCAGTGCATAGACACCTCTGTCCTTCAGTTACCCACATATTTGTGCATAAGGCTACTGAGTGAACTGACATTACTCAAACATCATGAAGAATAGATTATACTTAAATACATGAAACTGACAAAAAGGCTTAATAACCTAATTACGTGAGTTCATTTGTCCCTATTTGTGAAACTATTTTTTCAACTAGAAAGCTGAAAATTTTAATGTAAAGAAAAAGTGTGGCTTAAATGTTGTGTCTTAAATTTCCTCACTTTGTAATTCTTCTTTCTTTTAAAAATATCAGTAGTGTAGAAAATTAAAGTGATGAGTGCCCATGATGAGGAGAGAAAAATGTATATGCTTTATTGTGTGTGGTCATGGGGGTGTTTATGTAGTAGAAATAAAGAGATTTTATGTTGTAGGTGACTGGAGCAGTGAAGACTGAAGACATATGGGTGTGCTAACTGGGCATGTATATGTATATTACTAAGGTAGGCAAAGAAATAATTCTTTCACAGCAACTGACTGACGGTACTCTAGATTTCTAGAAGCAGAATATTGTAACCAGAAAATCTTACTAAATTTGTGGGGGTGGAGGATAGGCAGGTGATAGTGAGTTCACCAGGCTTCATAGATACTGCAGGAGAATAAATTTGCTACATTTCTTTTTAATAAGAAGAAAACAAGTCCCAGCTACTCGGGAGGCTGAGGCCGGAGAATGGCATGAACCCGGGAGGTGGAGCTTGCAGTGAGCTGAGATCTGGCCACTGCACTCCAGCCTGGGCAACAGCGCGAGACTCCGTCTCAAAAAAAAAAAAAAAAAAAAAAAAGAAAACAAAAATGCAATTTTAAAAATACCTATATAGAGATAAATAAATTCTGAAGAAAACATATGCTAATGTTACATATGCATATGTGTGTTGATAAATATATAAAACTTGGTATAAACCGTTATAAAATACTAATTAATTGTTTAGAATAAAACAAAACATTAACCTTTTCATTATTGATCTACATAGCACATCACACACAGAAACAGATAGGAATATGTTCATAATTTGCAACAATATACAAAAAGCATTTGCCAAAAAACATGCTGTTATCTTATGCCTACTTTTATGCTTTTTCTTCTTATCTAATATTTTTCTTCTTATCTAATATTCCGTAACATTAGATATCTTTATAGGGAAACCTTTTAAAAAGAGAGTTGGATGACTAACATGTTTAAGCCTCTTACAGGAATCTGACAATAAAGCTACTTAGGAGCCATAAGCCATCTATAGCATCAGTGTGCTTTATATAAAGTCTGATGACACTAGCATATGACTTAAAAATATAACTCATGTGGTCAATTACACTGTTACTCTATCTTAGAGAGTTTGAATTTACACGTAATGCTTAGTGGAAACAGTTGATGGTTTTCTTCTACAAATGATGAGTAAATGCAGGTATAAAAATGGCAAAGGTTAAATTCTCCCAAGTTTTTATTTGATTATTTTGTCAGAGGGAAGTGGAAAGATTTTATCCCTCCTTACTCTCCCTAATTACTTTCCAAGTCACATTGTTTTAATCTTCTGGAGTCATCCTTTCATTTGGAAAAAAAAAAATGAGTTTATACCATATATGGGCATTCTTACCTTAACAAGCTATAATTTGTGAGATAATCATTTCCATATGAGTAAGGACTATTTTCTCCTTTTCTCTGGAAATAAGTGATAAACCAAGAGTCCAAAGACTTTTTTCCCCATCTCAGTAATACTTCAGGTAAATAAGGTGCACTGAACTAGAAGGTCATTATGCTTCTTGATAATAAACTCTCTCCTCTCCATGAAGCCAGGTCATAAATCAGTAGAGCCCATTGCTTGAGAACAAAGGGAACTACGTTGGAACAACGTCGTATTTTTAAAGTCATTTCTTATTTGCCAAATGCCATGTCTATTTACCTGACTTAGGAGACAGACTAATTCCAGACCTCAGATATTATGAAGTGCAGACCTCTGAGCCATATTCCTTAGGAAGCATCACATCATTAAATCACCTACTTCACTTATTCTCAGTAGCAACTATGAGCTCTCTAAGGATTTGCATTCACATTGTACTAGTCTCTCTTTAATGATGTTTTCCTCTCTTTTTAAAAGTTACTCTATCCTTCTGACTCAACAAATACACACTTTCAGAAATCAAGCTAAATGCAATGCACTCAGATATCTGCAACAAAAATGCTGCCTAAAATCATAAAACACTGAAAATTATCATCCAAAAGCACAGTTGCTACTATTATACCACTACAAGCAACTCATGAGATTAATTTCCCAGAAGAGGCTGATGTCAATGATAAGTAAAACTGCATATTATGAACCCATGTGAACTTTCTAATGTAAAAATCTATAATATGGACATTAAAGTATAAGTACTTTTCAAGACCTGAGAAATTGTATTAGTCATTTTTTTTCTATGACACATCACAAGTAAGTGTAGTCAGAAAATAGATACAGAACACAGAACAGGAGAAAGTTGACATTTTATTAACAATTCCATTAAAATAAATGAGCTCACATCCAAGCAAAAATCAAGAATCAATAAGTGTTTTAAATTAAGCACTTGACATGTTGGAAATGAATGTACACTTTAGAACACTGAAGGAACCAGTGACCATTCCTTGAAATATGATTCCAATCTATTAGATTCATTAAATGAAAAGCTTAAATAAATTTCCCTTGAGCTAAAGATAAATTCAGATTTAAACTAATATTGACCTTCCTCAAAGTATAGGAATGGTGTCATTCAGAATTAAGGAACAATAACTTGTCAAACAATATCAGTACAGGATGAATTTCAACTTACCTGAGAATTTTATTTCTTTTCTAATGCTTATTGAAGACATTGATATTTTGTCATTGATTTAAATTCAAGGATAGCAAAACCTGTCATGGATAAAATAATTAGTGAAAATACCTTCCACTTTGAAGGCACACACATATATAGAAATTAAAATTGATTTCCCACATTGCCTGACCCCAGTCTTTTCAAGGAAAGACTTGCTTCCTCCTCCTAGAGCATCTTACTCAGTGGTTCAACGACTGTCATTTTTTTATATTCAATTATTGCATAAGGAACTAGAATCTGGATGTGGGTGATTATTTTTTAGATGATATCACATGTACTCCTTTCAGTCTTCCTCAGGGTACCTTGCAAAGTTCCCTGACTCATCACTCATGCATTAAGAGAGGTTTTAACAAGAACATTTACCAGGTGCAGTGATGCACTGCTAAGTTATTTACACATATCTTATTAAATTCTGACCTTGCCATTGCCCTCTCCAAAAAACAAACAAACAAATAAACAAAAAATCCTATAGAGCAGTAGTAATTAGGCTCACTTTATGAAAGAAAAAAAAACTGAGGCTCAAAGAGTTTAATAATTTATCCAAAGCACCAAAGGTAGTAATGGTAGGAGCTCAATATGAGATGGGATTATACAAATTCCAAAATGCTATGACCACTCTTCAAAATACCTTTATGTTATTAAAAATTGTGATTTTTATCTCCATAGGCACATTTATTTTTTATTTTTATTTTTGAGACAGAGTCTTACTATGTCACCCAGGCTGGAGTGCAATGGCACGATCTCAGCTCACCACAACCTCTGCCTCCCGGGTTCAATCGATTCTCCTGCCTCAGCCTCCTGAGTAGCTGGGATAACATGTGCTCACCACCACACCTGGCTAATTTTCATGTTTTTAGTAGAGAAGGGGTTTCACCATGTTGGCCAGGCTGGTCTCCAACTCCTGACCTCAGGTGATCCGCCCACCTCAGTCTCCCAAAGTGCTGGGATTACAACCGTGAACCACCACACCCAGTCCATGGGCATGTTTATACTTACTTTTTGGACAAAACAAAACAACAAAACAAAACAAAAAACTATCCTTCTAGTCGTTTTTTTTTGTTTTGTTTTGTTTTTTGTTTTTTATTTTTTTGAGACAGAGTCTCATTCTGTCACCCAGGCTGGAGTGCAGTGGTGCCATCTTGGCTCACTGCAAGTTCCGCCTTCCTGGTTCACGCCATTCTCCTGCCTCAGTCTCCCAAGTAGCTGGGACCATAGGTGCATGCCACCAGTTCTGGCTAATTTTTGTAATTTTTAGTAGAGACAGGGTTTCACTGTGTTAGCCAGAATGGTCTCCATCTTCTGACCTCGTGATCCACCCTCCTCGGCCTCCCAAAGTGCTGGGATTACAGGCGTGAGCCACCGTGCCCGGTCAAAACTGTCCGTCTAGTTCTTAATATATTAAGCCCCTGAATGATGCTAATAGGAAAACCCTTTCCTTTTCTATTTCTCCTTATTTTAAATACTCCACTGAACTAAAATTAAAGACATTAACTAATATAAACCAATGGTCAGAAGCCTTTGCATTTCAGTTTTTTTATACAGGCATGCCAATGATTTTCTCTTGCAATAGAAATGCAAGTTAACATGTGAAATAGATTAATCAAAACAACATAATGTTGTGTTTTATTTAAATACATAGAATATATTTATATGTGTGTGTATACATACATGTGTATATATACACACACACTATTAAATGTCAGTAGAAATGCTATGTTCAGTTAGAAGTGTTCACTAAAGAAACTGCCTTCTCTTTCTGCTTTAAATAACTTTATACATGTAGTTCTGAGTAGTTTCACTACCATCTGACCAGGGAGAATGTCTAAAACTGTAAAATTAGAACAGTCCAGAAGAAGTGAATGAGGTAGCTAATAACTAGTGAGGTGATATTTCTAAGTTTCAGATATTAATAATTTGAAACAACAAGAAGGAATAGAATCAGCAATAATAGCAGAGGTATTTCCTTCAAATGTAATAGTTAGATAAAATAATTCTAGTGCTAAATTAATTTAAAAAGTAACTATTACATTCAGAAGTTTATCCCTACTTTGTAGTATTTCAAAAACCCATTATTCTTATACAGTACTTCCATAACTAGGCTGCATTCATTAAGATGCCAGAATTTCAATTTCCCGAAGAGATTGACACTTTCGGGTAATCTCCACAATTTTAGAGGCAATTCAATCTATTTTGATTTAAAATTGATTAGCATCTTTGGAAATAATGTGTCGCGAATTGCTGAGCTAATCAAGGTAAATGGGGCCATGCACTAAACATTCAAGAACGTTATTCAATCACAAAATAACCCACATTTCCAAGCTCCAAATCAACAAATTAAAGCTGCCCTTTGCAAAGCTTAATTTCTTCGGCTCATCAGTATTGTTGTGTACATTTATATAGTTATCAAACATTAACAACATGCTCCTGAAATAGGAAACAGCCTGTCCTCCCCATCTAGGCATGCCAAATAAGCAAAGGCCAGGAAGGACGAAAGAAAAATAATGAAAATATAATTAAGTCCGTATTTCTTGCTTATTCCGGTTTCACATGACAAAACACCCAGGAAGTACACAAAGTTATTATGGCAGAACCTACCTTAATTAGAATCACCAAAATAGTTCTGGGCATACAGTAGAATTTCAACACAAAAAGTAGAGGTTAAATATAATTTAATTGATATTGATCCTGAATTATTATCTATTATTTTAATTATAATTTTTTAAAATTTTAAAGTGATTTAGAGAATGCCCTTACTTCAATCTATTAGTATGCTTTTAGCAAAAGCTATTTAAAGTGGAAAAAGTGATGACAAAGAGACTGGAATTCAGAATACTCAGAGGTTACATCTGTAATCGGTGCAGGGAATCTTCAGGTTGTCTCGATATAAATCCAAATGAAATTGTGAGGGATGACAACAGGGAAGGACCATTCAGGGAAACAGACGAAGCAAAGGCACCTGCACTTTGCTCTAATCCCCAGGTGGGCTCAGTCTCCAGGTGACTCCAGGTCTGTCTGCCTGCCTATATGTGAGCTTATAGCTAGACTAGGGGTGGGTTCATTAAGCGTTCAGCACACGATCACAACAGAGATATCTGTTTTTATTTTGCTATCCATCATATTACAAGCTGCTTTTGCCTTAGTTTGTCACTGAAACAAAATGTCCCTATTTCTTACTTCAGCAGCTTGCAAGTTGAAAGGTGTATCAAATGGGAACACAACGTAACAGTTGAAACATTTATTTTCCTCCAAAAATGATCTTCAGGCAGTGGAACTGACAATACTTTTCAGTAATGCTTGAGGGCAAATCAAGGACAGAACAGAACTGAGGTATGTGGTATTTCTTTTATTTCCTCCTCCAGTTTAAAGGTGCTTTTAAATGTAAAGCATCTTTTCTACTAGATGATAGTTTTTAAAATAGACTTAGTATGAAAGTATATTTTTGAAGATTTGTATCCTTATCATTTCAAACTACAATGTAAGCCAACCCTTCAGCCTAGATTATTAAAATGATGGGATCAAGGAGTGTTAAACCTATTAGACTGAGTAGGGAAAATGTTTGGGGCAGGAAATAAGTGCAGAGAATTTTACTTTAATGGCACAGAAAATACATTTAAAAATTACTATTAATAACATCTTTCTTCTGCCATTACATAAAGGCTTACTTGATCACTTCATGCCAGAAAATTGGAATAATTACATTGACAACTGAAACAGAAAGTAGAGATCATTGAAGAAATGAAAGATAATTTAAGATAAGAACATTGAGGCCCCAAGTATGGCTTCTAGAGAATTAAGCTACAGTATGCTAAGATCATCTGAGTGTCCTGAAAAGGGTTATATTTATAGCAGTTTTGTTCAATACATGACAAACAGGACGTAATCTCCTCTGTAAAAAGGAATAAAATACCCATTTAGTGGCAATGAATTATTCTTTTACACTATTCAGCTCCATTTTAATAATATATGTCCTGTCTTCTCTTATACTAAGTTACATTATAGTGACCTGAATAAGTTATAAACTCTCCAGAATAGGCTTTCTCATGTGCACAATCAAGATAATGTCAGGGACTGTATCTTATGCCTCTTGGTAGCTTCACTGCCTGTGAGGGGGCCTTCCATGAAGTGGGTCTTCAGCAACACTTGCTAAGTTAATGACTAAATGAATGATTTCTTAAGTGAGTTGTGGTCATGAAAATACAACCATCAGTCACTAGAATGCACATTACAGAGTTATTTAACCTTGGAGTTACAAGGAATCTTACAGGAGAGCTCATTAAACTCACATTCAATTTAAGAATACCTTCTACATTTGTGAAGCTTCGTCCTCCAAATCTCAGTTTAAAAATCTCAATGATTGGAAGTTCACTGTTCCATTTTCATTCAGCTTCATCTGTTAAACTTGCCTATGTTGAGTCACAAATTGCTTCCTTGCAGCTTGCATCCTAACTCTGTCCTTTGGATACCACAGAACAAGAAAATTGCCTTTTCATCCTGACAACACTCGAAATTTTTTAAGACTACCGTAATTGTCTCACTTACTCGTTTCTGGTTTAATGTTCCCACATCTCTCACCTTTTTATGGTTTTCTGGTTTCCAGGTCCAGTCCCTTGGTCTTTTATGATCTCTGGACACTTGCCAATGGATATTCTCTACTTTTTCAATCACCTTCTATAAATGTGGAACTCAAAATGAACAAAATTAAAAGAGCCTGGCTGGCCAGGCACGGTGGCTCAGCCTGTAATCCCAGCACTCTGGGAGGCCAAGGCAGGTGGCTCACCTGAGGTCAGGAGTTTGAGACTAGCCTGGTCAACATGGTAAAACCCTGCCTCAACGAAAAATACAAAAATTTTCAGGGTGTCATGACACACAGCTGTGATCCCAGCTACTCAGGAGGCTAAGAAGACACAATTATCACTTGAACCCGGGAGGCAGAGGTTGCAGTGAACTGAGACTGCACCACTGCATTCACTCTGGGCGACCGTGAGACACCGCCTTAAAAAATAAAATAAAATAATAAATAAATAAAACATAGCTTAATTGATTTTAAGTCTTTTCTCTCTCTCTTTTTTTGCAGCAGTTTGATAATGGTATGTCCAGATGTGTGTTTTGTTTTGTTTTGTTTTTCTTTATATTTACCCTCCTGGAATGTACAGACTAGAATGTATCTGTAGCTTAATCATCAGTTTAAATTTTTTATTGATTCTGCCCCATTCTCTTGCTCTTCACTTTCTAGAACTCTAAATTATATACATGTAGGTACATGACACCAGTTTTTAAATATTCTTCTTCATTTTCCAGGCTCTTCCCTCTTTGAGCTTTAATCTGGATATTTCTAGGCACTGATCTTTCAGCTCACTAACCCTCTCCTTTGACATGCCCAATCTGTTATGAATCCATATATTGAATGTTTAATTTTCAATCACTGCATTTTTCAGATTCCAGTTCTTTAAGAAAATTCTCCATCTTTTTCTCTATTTCTTGAAAATATTAATCATAGTTACTTAGGGGTTCCTGATAACTCCAAAATCTAAATAATCTATTAAATATCTATATTTTTTCCACTTGTGGTCATCTAAACCTGTTTATCAGCATGCCAAATAATTTTAAATGAATATTATATATGGTACACAAGATATTGCACAAAACCTCTGGTTGGTCTGATTTTTCTCCAAATAGAATATTATTTTATTCTAGAAGACAGGTAAGGTACTGATATCTTCAGTTAAGTGTGAGTTTTGAGATTTGTTAGAGATGGTGTTTTCTTCCAGTTTGCTCTTATTCTTGGATCATAGTACTTTTGGGATCAAAACCATAAGCTAGCGGAATTTAAAAGGGCCACTCCACTTTCCTAGGCAATAAACTAAATTCTCTCTCCCCAGGACGACTAGACTGGTGATACCTTTGCTCAGCTATTTGGTCTCCTGGGAACAGGTTTCTGCTTGATTTCAAGGAGTTTCACCCTACAGCTGTGTAGTATAAGAACTGGCAAAATGCCTTCAGAGGAAATCACCTACTGTATATCATTTCTGGTTTAGTTCTCTGAGATTTCTTCCTCACCCCCAAGTCCTGATCTACTTGGCAGCTCTGGCTGTGAAAGTCTCTCTCTCTCCAATCCAGCAAGTCTGTTGTAAGCGTCTAACTTTATACTTCCTCCTCAGGCTCTCTTCTCTTTGCTGAAAATAGACAGATTTTTGTGAGAAAAAAGTAGAACAATTGTTGAGATCACCATGGTGCACTCTCCTCTCCAGAATGTTGGCCCAAGCCCCATCTGCTTTGAGTTTTCACCCACGTCTCCCAAGATTTTAGTATGTCATTTTAATTGTAGAGTGTAGTGAGCTTATCACGGTATCAGTATGCTTAATGAATATTTACTAAGTCCCAAGCACCATACTGAACAACCTACAAAGGTGATTAAGACATGGTCCCTGCCCTTCACTTCACTTAACACAGAGGGTAAGGTCAAGTGTGTGAGATGGTTACAGGACAGTGTATTTATTTATTTATACAAGAGGGTATTTATTCTTGAGAATAATCACTATTTCTGGTTGTTCCTAGTTGGAAATAATGTTGCTTTTTACTTCTGAATTTAAAGCTAATTCACATTCATTGTAAAATAAATCAGAAAATAAATAAAACTATAAAAAGAAACTAGACACAATCTCTTGGTTCCCACTAGGAAACAGCTATTGTTTTGTTGTGTATCTGTCAAGAATTTTATAGATGGATTCTTGGAAGGAACAAAAGAAAGGAGGATGGAAGGAATAGAAAAAGGAAGGGTAGGAGGTAGGAAAGAAAGGAAAAGACAGTTATTATAGAGGTTGTGTTAAAAATGCTTGCCGTGGAAAGGATTATCTGTGAGGCATGTGTGCACGAAAACAGAAGTGAGCTCAAAACTGAGGGCAGAACCTTGGGGAGAGCTAAAGTATAAAGTAGGAGTGATGTGCATGAGGTTGGGTAGTTAGAAAAGAGGAAACTCTGGAGTCTCTGGAGCAAGAGAATAGAGTTTCGAGAAGTGGATGTGAGGAGAAGCCTCAAATGCAGCAAGAATTTCTTAGAAATACCTTCTGCATTTGACCCTCATAATATCAGCCTTAGAGGCTTCAATGGAACTATTTTGAGTGCAGCAGTGGTGGCAATGCCAGACTGCAAAGAGGTTAAGCGGAAATAAGAAAGGAGAAATTGAAGACATCCACTACCAATTATCCTCCTTAATAATGTGGACATGAGAGAGAGGAAAGAGATAAAAGCAGTGGGTAAAAGTCAGATAAGTTATTTAGTTTTAATGCTGGAGAAACTTGAACATGTTTACACAGTAAGGGCAAGGAGTAAACAGAAGGCAGAAACAGAAAATGCTGGCAAGAGCACAAAGCTAACAAAGTAAGATTCCTTTCTTAGATGTTATAATACAGAATACTATTACCCTGGACCTTTTTCGTATCCACATTTCGGAGCAAGCACACATAAAACTTTAGGCCAAATAAAACCACCACATCCTTTGCACAACAACTGCGACCAGGTCAGGACTGTTCTTCTCAGTGCCTAAGTCCGCTAGAAGCTTTTCTCCTGTACCTAAACATGGCACTGCTAACACAGTCACACCTCTGACCCACCATGCTCTCATTCAATCAATATTTAATCAGTACTTATCGTAGGCAGAGCATGATGTTAGCATGCAGAATAAAGCAGTATGAAACAAACGCTGTTCCTGCCCTCTGAGAGCTTATCTTCTAGGTGTTTACAGCATGATATATTCTCCCATCAAACAGTCATCATACATATTGATAAGAATCCAAAATATGGAAGTTCTTTGGTCAGTGGCTGTGGAAACTTATGGCAACTTTCCACCTTCCAATAAAAGGAGATCATAGTCTCTTCTGTCATTGCCTGAGAATAGATTTTCAGCAGATTTGCAAATAGAATTGCAGACTAGAAAACAATCATCCACAAAAAGTATAGACATATTATGGAAACAAAATTAAGTAAAACAAATGTTTTAAAAGTTACATTTAACCAGATTTTTAAATGATCTATACAACAGAAAGTGTTGATTAGATTAATATTTACTTGCTTTGGGGTGCATTAGTTTTTTAAGACCAAATTGGCCGGGCGCGGTGGCTCAAGCCTGTAATCCCAGCACTTTGGGAGGCCGAGGCGGGTGGATCACAAGGTCAGGAGATCGAGACTATCCTGGCTAACATGGTGAAACCCCGTCTCTACTAAAAATACAAAAAACTAGCCGGGCGCGGTAGCGGGCGCCTGTAGTCCCAGCTACTTGGGAGGCTGAGGCGGGAGAATGGCGTGAACCCGGGGGGCGGAGCTTGCAGTGAGCCGAGATCGCGCCACTGCACTCCAGCCTGGGAGACACAGTGAGACTCCGTCTCAAAAAAAAAAAAAAAAAAAAGACCAAATTGATCAAATCAAATAATCCTCTTCTAACTTTACATACCCTTAAATGAATTCTCTTTTTGCATCTGGTTGTGAAAATCATGAATAAGATCATCAATATATTTTACCTTGTAGTAGATAGATTGTAAAACAATCTACTACACCAAGAAAATAATCTAAACGTCCACTCTCAGGTACAAACTATACGTATTCCAAAAAATAATTTCAGAAAACTTTCTAGGAAAGAGACATATATCATTACCTCCTATAGTGTCAAGGGAGATTTTACAAACTTTTTTATAAACTACATCTACAGTAAAGCTCATTGCTGCATAACTTTAGTGAGTTTATTTTCGGATAACCATCCCAGAAAAACTTCTATAAATCACAGACAGATATCAACTCCATCCTTTCTTAGAAATTCTAGCATGAGCAATGATCACTTTTTAAATTTATTTTTAATTTTATGAGTACATAACAGGTATATATATTTACCTGGGGGTACATGAGATACTTTGATATAGTAATGCAATGCATAATAATCGTATCAGAGTAATGAAGTATCCATGCTCTTAGGTATTTATCTTTGTGTTACAAACAATCCAATTATACACTTTTAGTTATTTTATTTTAAGAGAAGATTTAATTAAATATTAATTAAATAAGATTAAAGAGAAGATTTAATTAAATATTAATAAAGAAAAAACATGTATTCCTTGTAAAGATAATTAAAGATAAAATTTAAAATCTCCCTTTTAAATTTTTAAAAATATTCTTAGTGACCATTAACAACGAACTCTTCTCCAGCATTCTGAACCCTTGATTTAAATTGCTAAATTATTTTATTTCATGAAAGATACTGAGAATGGTCAGCTAGAACTATACCTGGAGAAACAGTTGTTTTGATGGGTAGGCGTAAGTTACATGTCTGACTAAATGCTGTTATGCATGTCACAGCCAGAAACTTCCCTGAAGACTCTTTAGAAGTTGCAGGATATGTATGAGTATGACATGTATACAATTCCAAGCATTTTTCACCATTCCTGTTTGCCATAGTTGTTAGAGGAATCTCATTTTCACTTGAATTTTTTGCTACTTAGAAACATGAATGAGCAACATCAAAGTGATAGGTAAAATAAAACAAATATTTTTTCTAGCGTTCACCTTACCTAAATTATAAGTAAATTAAGTTCATGTAATCTGCATACCTTTAAGTTTTTAAACTAAAGTTAATTTTCCATATAAGATTTAAAAACACCTCGGATATTAACATTACATTCCCGGTAGAGGATACAATATTTTGGATCTCTCTTTTAGAAAGACTTCAAATATAATCACTCTCAAAACCAGTATATAAGATGTATAATCACATAAAATTTGTATGTGTTTTATGGTCCTTCAAAAGACAATACTAGCAATGACTCATATTAAAACGGAAAGGAAGTATTTGACCTATTTTAGGCAGCCATTAGAAAATGTAGTATTATTATATGTGTGACTTAACGTATCTGAGCTTCAATCCCTTGCTTGTAAAATGTGGATAATAATAAATCAGCACATAGAATTGTTATGAGAATTAAATAATTAATCTCTAGGAGCATGGCATGTTCACTGTTGTCATTCTACAGCATTAAACTAAGCAGTATTCTTTCATCTTAGTGGGGGAGACTCTTCCTTAAACTTAAGACATGTTGGTAAAGACTTGTCAAATGTTGACTGCAACACTGAATGCATTTACCCTTTGAAATTAAGGAAATAATGGTTTCTTATTTGTAGCACTTATTTCTATATAGGTAAAAATCATATAAATTTGAAAACATATTTTATTTGGTTCAGGGAATTGTGTGCATTTATATTTAGAAGTCTGTAACATTAAGGGAAAAAGATTCTGAAAATAATTTAATGAGCAAAGACCAACAAACATATTAGTATGATCAAAGCAAATGTTGTAGAAAATAGACCACCATAAGGATTATTCAACAGAAACCACCACATCCGGAGTCTTTAGTCCACCTGAGGAGCTCCTTACAAGGGTGCTAAGCCTTTCACATAATTTGAGGCTAACAGTGCAAAGTGAGGGGAGATGAGCTACAGACTCTTATAAATGCATCAAACAGCAGTCTTCATCTCTACATATTTATGATTAATTACCAAGCCCTTTAAAGGCAGAGAAAAATTTCCAGTTTTCATCTTCCAAGTCAATTACAATTACAGTCATTAGCATTAAAGAAATGCATTAGATCTATCCATTTCAATTGGCATTATAAATGTTTCTCTTTCTTTGGTTTTTATAACCTTGACAGTTCCTTACTTGGTCTTTCCTTCTTTATTATTGCCTTCCTTATCTTTTCACCCACCAATTTTGCCCTAACAATAAAGTTTCCTCTCTAAGTCCACTGCAGTTTACTGTTTATTATTTATGAGTTCATTTCTAATGAATTTAACTGTTATCTTAATAGTTACCCGTAGGTCCATACCTCTAGCCCTGCCCTTACTTCTATTCCAGTCCAATAATTCCAGGGACCGATAGAGCAAATCTATTTTAGTGTATTTCCGCTACATTATATTCACCTCCTTGCACTATCGTATTAAAATTAATCTGTGATTTTCAGTGATACTACTTTCTTCTATTTTCTTGCTACTGAGCTCTTTTCCACAAGTCACACTACTGAATATTTTTTTCTCTGTATCAGTTAAAACTTCTTTTGTTGTCAGTAACAGTAGAACCAATTCAAATTCATTTTTAAGGGAATAATTAGCTCAAGCAAATTAAAATCCATATGTAGTACTGACTAGGTTCAATTCGAGGCTTTATCTAGTGCCTCAAACAATGTCATCAGTGATCTGATTTTGCTATGCTTTCCTGTTCTTCCTTCCTTGGAATAGGCTACATCTTAGGCTCCATACTATGGCCTCCAAAACATCATGCCTTCCCTCATGGTAGCAACATGGTTGCATCAGCCCTAGTTCTCCAACTGCTATATTACACCTGCATTGAAGTCATCTTTTCTGACAGCTTCCACTTAGTCCCGGGATTATTTATTTCTTGTCCTGACTTAGGTCATATATCCATCATTAAGTCAATCATCACTGAGACCAGAGATAGTTATACTGAGTCAGTGGCATCCTCAAATCTTCCCACTACACATAGCTTAGAATGGGGGCAGGATGAATCCTTCAAAGGAATATCAGGGTACTGGAGATAGGAGAAATAAGCACTCGGAAAGAAAGCAACGTATGTCTGAGACATGTGCCAATCAGATTACAAACTCTGAGCACAGATCATATTGTACACATTCTAGTCTTCCTTCCTCTTGTCTGCCCTTCCATTCCGATAATATCCAGCACTGTGGAAGACCCACCAGCTGATTCTTAGTATATATGTTGGGATTTATTGATTGATCAATAAGTAAAATTCCAATCTGAAAGACGCATATTAGATCAAACATTTTACATAAATTCATCTAGGACTAAGAGGCTTGGAAGATACAGAAATAGATGATGTCTCTTTCCACATGTATTGTCTGCCTCCACACACATGGAGAAGGCTCAAAACACCACCACATATGAGAATATAATTTGAAATCAGCATATGCTATCATGCCTATGTCATAATTTGGAATTTTGAGAATAGTGACCTCATTACTGACTGTGTCATGACATCCTCCTATCATTCCTGTGTATTTTTAATGGATATGTGTGTCTTTAGCAGACTGGATACTTATTTAGAAAAAATAAATAACTTCTTACTGATCATTTTATTAGCTCTAGAGTTGAGCAAAAGATACATACACAGTAGGTCCCAAATATCTATTTGTTAAATAGCAGTAATTATTATACTGTTATTTGATTAGTAAAGACAGTAAGCAAAAAGTACAAATATGGCACTCCCTTATCATGATCAATGCAACTTAAAAGGTCAAATTCATTACCATAAAATATTCTTTATAATTTACAAGAGGTCCTAGTTTAAGCAGCCTAAACCTTTTCCACTATAGTAATTAAATGGGTCTGGATATGTGTAGGGAGCTTCATGTAACTTAGAAAACTACTAGGAAAACAAGTATCCAATGGGTGAGACATGGGGCTCAATAGAAGTTCAAAGACAGTGAGCTAATTTTGGTTAGGTAAGAGTGTTTTACAATAGGGGAAACATCTATTACTTGGGTTGATTTATAGCCCAGTCTTCATGAACTCATAATACTTAAACCCCAGAGTAGAGGTGTGATTGAGGGAGAAGCTGATAGCTTCAATAAAAGATCAAGTAACAATGAAAAGGGCTGACTTTAGATTCAATAGCTTTGGTACCAACAACAATAGCAGCTGTATTAGTCCATTCTCACACGGCTATAAAGATACTACCTGAGACTGGGTAATTTATAAAGAAAAGAGGTTTAATTGACTCACAGTTCTGGACGGCTGAGGAGGCCTCAGAAAGCCTAAAATCCTGGCGGTAGGGGAAGCAGGCATGTCTTACATAGCAGCAAGTGAGAGATAGCCAGGGGAAATCGCCACTTAGGAAACCATCAGATCTCATGAGAACTCACTCATTATCCCAAGAACAGCATGGGGGACCACCCTTATGCTCCAATCACCTCCTACCAGGTCCCCCCCGCTTCACATGTGGAGGTTACAATTTGAGATGAGATTTGGGTGGGGACACAGAGCCTAACCATATCAGTAGCTTCAAAAGCACAGGTTGTCCTGGTTCTCTGAACCAAGTGTGGGAACTTTTGGAGAATATATTGGGGCACCAAAAGCAGAAAAGGTAGACAGTATCAGATAACACGTGACAGATTTTAGAACTACAGTGAAACATACAATGGAAACCTCCCCAATAACTCCCAGTCTATCTGGAGAGAAACTGAAGCACCTAAATGTCTCACAGATCCATTTGGAAACAGCTGAGGGAACACAATATTGCTGCTCCTGGAGCAGTCGTTTGTGAATGCCACTCAGCGAAATCCTAGGAAAACCCAGACTGTGTCTCAAAATTAGAAACTGAATTGTGAAGTTTTATTTTAATATGTCAACATGTTTTTTACTTCTATTTCTTCAGAATCTATTTGTTATCATTAGGGCTTCCATGTGTTGGGTATTCAGTCTATATTTTAATTCCTGTCTAACAAAATGAAAAAAAAATTAAAAAGCAGCTATATACATTCCATTTATATCACTTACACAATTTCTTCCATATAACAGGACAATTACTTGCTTTTGATGGTTCTAAGAGCAGAAACAGAATTTCCTTTTTAGGGCAAATTCATTGTTCCGGAAGGAGCCATTTTGTTTTCCTCTCTTGGGCATGCAGATGTAAGCCAGGTACTAGTTTATTTAGGTTAACACCTAACTTTGGGAAATTAAGTCAAATGCAAACAGTTTAAATGGAATGGAAGTAATGT
The DNA here is from genome assembly GCF_008728515.1 of Papio anubis. Classification (NCBI taxonomy): domain Eukaryota; kingdom Metazoa; phylum Chordata; class Mammalia; order Primates; family Cercopithecidae; genus Papio; species Papio anubis. The sequence continues at coordinate 58,828,749 of NC_044982.1, read as the reverse complement.
CATGTCTTACATTAGCAGTCAGGCAGGGGTCGCTTTTGTGAAAGACCTTTAGAGGGAACTGGCAGTCATTGTGAGGAGTTTGCCATTTTTCCCTGAGACTACAGGCCAGGGTTTAGTCAGCTCTGTGTTAGAAAGGACGTGGAAGAAGTGATTCTGAGTTGGGAAGGAATACATTTCAATAATAAAGTGACAGGCTAAAAGTAGAAGCAGATAATGGATCTTAGAAGTGGTGATGTTTTATATAAATAAATGTAGACAAAAAAGAGGATACAAATAAACATGAAATAGGTGCAGACTGAAATTTTTCATCTTCTTTAACTTTCAGTACAATAGTTCTAAAGGCAATGTTCTTCATAATAAAAGCCACTGAATCAATCAAAATTTTAGACACAAATGTGATACATAACAAACCACCCACAAACTCAGTGGTTTAAAATAACAATTGCTTATTCTCACTCCCATGTCGGCCAGTTGGCTGGGGATTGGCTGGTCTAGGTTGGTCTCAGCTAGTCTTGCCTTCCAAGCGGGCTTCACATGTCTCTTCTACTTCTTGGAGGAACAGGTTAACTGAGCCCTCACGGCAATAGCAGAACCCAGGAGGGCAAGCCCAGGCATACCTTGAAAGCCATTAAGTGTGTCCACATCTGTTAACGTCTCATTGATCCAACTAAGTAACATGGCTGAACTCAAATCAAGAAATGGATCCCTCCCTCTAGGTGGAGAAACTACAAAGACCCAAAACAATGGGTGTGGATGTAGGGTAGGGTGAATAATTAGAGCGGATAATTTAATCTATCACAAAGACACTGTCAAGCAAATACAAATTACCAAATGAAATATGTACAAATGAATCATTAAAAACAAACTTAAAGTTATATTTTTTCTCCAGATGGTGGTTGTGTATTTATATCACGCATCTGTGATCTTGGGGATTGTATGTACAAAGGTGACATAAGTATTAGCAAAAGAAATGAATAAGTAATAATTGTCCTATGTTCTGACTATTCTGAAGCATGGAGGTAATTGTGAGTCTTACATTGCTGCAGCAGATGGGAGTTTCCAAGCATTTTGTCACTTAAGAGTTAAGAGTTTATAAGTCCTCTGTTGACTTGTTAATCACACTAGTCAACCATCATACCAGTTGGAACAATGGAGAAGAATAAGTACTAGAATATATTTATACCATTGTAAGAAATAATTGGGAGTTTGTAATGAAGTGGAAATTACCCAGCAAGACAATCCAGAACTCCAGAACTACTCCTAACTTCTTTTTCTTTTTTTTTTTTGAGACAGAGTCTCACTCTGTTGCACTACTACTAACTTCTGTGTAAGTAGTAAAAGGATTTTACTTAACCCATTTCCTCTTTGCTCTGAGAAATGAGCACTGGCAGCAGGCTGCACTGTTTTTTTCTAAACAGGAAATGGGTTAAATCACCAATAGTTTTAATAGCTAAGCACATATATTCCATACAGCCTTGCCATCCAGAGATTTCAGAAGTCCAATTTCCCTAAATACATAATCTTGCCCTAAATTTAGCCACATAACAAAAGAAGTAGACATCTTTCTGTCTACTCAAAAGCAAAATATGACGCTAAATTCATGCATGTAACTAAAGCTTACAGACCACTTCATGGACGAATGGCAGACTTAACTGGTTAATCCATGAAGAAAAAAAGACTTTGAAAAGATGTCAAGTGACTGTGGAAAAATTTGAGAACCGCAACATCTAGAAATGGAAGTTCCTTCAAACGTGCAACCGTTACAAATTCTGCCAACTGTTGTACTTGAAAGAAAGATGCTACTATGCAGTTCAAGAATTAATCTAAAGAGGAAACCTGGGGCTGCTATTATCCACTGTTACCTTCTCTCTTTAAAAAAAAAAAAAAAAAACTTAAAAATAAGCAAAAGCTTGTTACAGTACTAAATGTGTCACATTACTGTTTAAATTCATCAGAGGCAGATGGCTAATTTGACTAAACCAACCTTTGTTTACACTGGAACTGATCCATTGATCCTGTGCAAAAGAATTGTGGTTTAAACTTCCCCCTACTTCAGCTACCACATTAATTCCAGGGTTCGCCACATTTCAAAAGAACAAGATTAAGATTTCCACATATTCCCCATGAATTAAAGCAACTGGATGAGTTCATAGTAATAAATATTTAGGAACCAGACTTCCCAAGGACAACATAATGAATAATAACCATGTACAGTATAGGTGGGCAGTTTTATATCTTAATATATTATTTATATGATAAGAAAAAAGACTGCTAAATGCAAAGTAATTCTACCAGCACTGATGTTTAAGACAATACAGATTCAGATAAATAGAACCTCTATGTTTTTCCATTTGCAATTTAAACTATAATTGCTAGACTCTTTTAAGTACTAATTATTTAAAAGAAGCAGTAGTTAAACAAATGTATGGTGTTTTGAATCTGTGCTAGCACACTGTAACCATATGCAAATATGTGCCCTGGAGAGATATGGCTTAGTGATAAAATAAAATTGAGAGCTTTCCCTGCCCCAATATTTTATTAAAGTATGACTAAATAATTGACATGTGCTTTCAAATTTGTGAATTATTTTTTTTCCCTACAATTAACAGAATCTGGTCAGTGAACAATTTCATGAGTGTTAAGTAAGCATCTAAAAAGTTGACTTCATTATTCAACTACCAAGTGATTCCCAGTAAATTATAGTTCTGGAACCAAAATGGGTAAGTCAAAGTATCTCAGTCTGTAACAAGACTAAGCATCCTTAGAAATTATCTTTTGTATTGAGATTTAGTGTTATATACAAAGATAACAACACAACAACTCTTGACTGGGTGGGCCTTAAAGGGAGGGTTTTCTCACACTCAAAACATCTCTAACTCTCCCTGACAGATGTACTTGACCTTCCTATTACATTTACTCTGTCACTTCCATCACAGGTCTTACCATATGATGCGCAGTAGATAGTGGAGAAGTCTGCTGAATTGTCCAGACCAGAATTGATCCACATTTGTCTAAACTAGCAGGAAACTTCCCTCAGGGTACAGGCTGGTGAGGGCTGGTTGGTGCACACACAAATGGAGTCAGAGTATTGGAGCCTGCTCACCAGCAGAGCTGCAGGAGACCAACTGTACATTGGCGACCGCGTATAACCCAGGGACAGTCATGGCAAGGACCTGGTGCCCTGGACTGCATGCACTGGGTGTGTGGCTAAAGCAGAGTGCCACTGGATGTTCCCATGCAGGCATTCTTGCAATAGAAGCAAAAAGCAAAACCAAATCATACCAGAACCAGGAAGAGAAACCCTTTTCCTTCTGCAGTGTTGCTTTAGTGCCCTCTACTGACAAAGTTTAATTTTAAGATGTACAAAGGAGAAACGCTTGGAGGGTCTAACTCCATTACAGCGGAGCAGATAATGAAGGGTGGCTATGGAGCCGAGAGGCAATGAATAGATAACCAGAACATCACTCAGCAATCAAAAGTGAAATCTGTGCTCAGCAAGGACCCATTTTAAGACCTGATCATTTCTGTTCTGTTATCTTTGGGACCTACCTGCATCCTTTCTTCCAAACGATCGATCGCAGTGAAGTATAGAGATTGTTTAAAGAGCACAGTTTACCCGTACTTGTATCTGAGAGAACTGGGAATAGTTATATAAGGTAAATCATATCCAGCTTCACGGTGTAGCTTAGAGTAGATTTGGCATAAATTCATTTCCTTTACAGCCTAATATTTATAGTTATGTATGGTTCATACCATATTCTGTGAAAGCTGAGGCAGTAGCAATCACCTATAAGGCATTCCAAATCTGGACCCTTGTTACTGCTCCCACTGGTTCACTCCACGCTCACCACACTGGCCTCATCAAGGTTCTTAGAACACATTAGCAAATCCATTCAGGGAATCTGGCCTTGGTTTTTCCCTCTGCTCAGAACACTTCTCCTTAAAAGAGCCACAGGGATCATCCACTCATTTTCAAATGACTCAAGTGGTACTTCTACAATAAGACTTTTCCTAACTATCCTATTTAAAATAGCAACCCACTGATACTTCCTATCCCCTTTCCTGCTTTTTCTCCTAAGCATTTATCACCAACACACACACTCCCTCCCTCCCCCTACCTTTTCTCTCTTTCTCTGTGTGTGTGTATGTGTGTGTGTATGTATGTATGTATATGTATAGAGAGAGAGACAAGATCTAGCTCTTTCACTCAGGCTGGAGTGCAGTGTGTGCTCATAGCCCACTGTAACCTCAAACTCCTGAGGCCAAGCAATCCTCCTGCCTCAGACTTCCAAGCTAGGACCACAGGTACGCACCCCCATGCCAGGCTAATTTAAAAAATGTATTTTTTTTAGATACGGGGTCTTGCTATGTAGTGCAGGTTGGTCCTGAACTCCTGACCTCAAATAATCCTCCCAGCTTGATCTCCCAAAGTGCGAGGATTACAGGCATGAGCTACTACACCCAACCACTATATATTTTATTTGATTATTTGGTAATTATCTGCCATGCACATTAAAACAGAATCACCATGAAGGAATTTTTTTCTGGTTTCTTCACTATGTTGTATTTTAGGTCCTAGATTACTGCCTGACCAATAAATATATGTCAAATGACTCATCTTACAATCTAAGATTAGATTATTGCTTGCTCTTTACTTCAGATTTCAAAAAATTCAAATCCACCTAGATACGAAGGCAGTAATAGAAATGACTGAAGCAGGCTGGGGTGAATCCCTGAGTGAAGTGATGAATGTGTGTCTGAAAAGAGTAATTATTTATGATCTCTATTGAAAAGTGTGGCCATACAGGAATAAGAATCATGCATTGTCATTTTCAGACTTTTCAAAACTAGAAGAAAATAAGGACTTTGGGGTATAATCTAGTCTGTAAATGTTGGCACTAATTCAATTTAAGAACAAGAAGAATCCAAAAATAAAACCAAAACACTTTTCATGGCAAACAAAATATGTCTAGAGGCAGAAAGCAGTCACAGCAGGTAGGAGGCCACATAATTTTCTCACACTTGGGGTATATTAGGGAAATTCCTTGTTTGGTTTCTAAATTTACCCTTTCTGTACTGATGCTCAAACTCTTAATGTTGCAGTTCTCTCTCTTACCAATAAGCTCTTGTCCCCATAAAGGCATCACTGTCTCTTCCCTTTTCCCTCTTTATATTCTCTATTCTTTCAGTCTTTTCTGCCAGTAGCCCACACATAGTAAATTTTCAGAAGGAACATCTGCTTCGGAATGAGAAAAAAAGGGGGGAGGGGAGAGTTGAATCATAGTTTTAGGTCTTAATCGCTCTGAGAGCTTGGAGAAATTTCTTCATCTATAATCTCTAATTTTCTTACAGTGTTTGAGTTCCCCTGGAAACCACTCCATTTTATCCTCTTCTTAAGCCTTGCAATAACTTCCCAATACCATTCTTAGGTTGTCCTCCAGGGATCTGGCTGCTCCTCCCCTGAGCAGCCTGAATCTGTCTCTGCATGATAGGGAGAATCACACAAGGCTCCTTTGTCTTCTTAAGAAAGTAAAAAGCTGGTGCTGTCACTCATTTTACCATATACTATTCTGGATTACTGAACTGTTCTCTCAATGCATTATCATCTACTTTCCTTACTTCATCTAACACAAAAGGGAAAGGAGAAACTGACAAATATAGAGATAGAGAGAGAGAGAGTTAGGAAAAGAGAAAGACACAAAGATAGGAAAACCATGAAGGAGGAGGATAAGGCATAAGAAACAATAATAATTTTGTTACAAATTATCCCTCATTCAAGGCAAAAGAATGGATGATGTAGCCTTAAAACATAATCTTAAAGCACCACTTGTGTTCCATGATTCTGCGACTAATAAATAATTAAGATTGTATTTTATAAAGAGCCAAAATATTTATTTTTTGAAAAGCACCTGTTTCTCCTTAGGATATTCTACTCACAATACCTTCTGTTATTATGCCTTTAACAGACATTTAAAAACTCATCTTTATTTCTGAAAAGATTTGTACTTAGATAACTTCTATGAGTTTTGTAAAAATCCCCGAGAAGCACATTCAGTGAATCAGTTGGTACACAATAGAAGTCAGAGGTTGATTATGATTAGTGTAGTTGATGCTCTTTCAGTTTTTCTTTAATTTTAGTGATATTTATACTCTTACTGGTAAATTCAGAGTCAAGACTGTTTCTACATCCTTTACACTCTAGTATAGTTTAAAGAGAGACAGTATTTAAAACCATTAGTAGGCTGAAGACATAATAATATCATTTAGGTTTTGCTTAATAACAATGCATTTGTGTTCACAAAAAAAGGTTTAAGAAAAATTGCTATGCACCTACAAGTCAACTGGAGCAAAAATAAACCAGTTAAATCAGATTTAAAAAGAATTTTGAGAAAACAATTCTAAGATGCTATTGTAAAAGTGCTACTTTATCTTTGTATACATTTTAGTATTATTTTAATTAACAAGCAATAATTATTTCTTTTATTTGGTATTAACTAATTAGTGGATATTGACAATTGGATAATACAAATATGTGTCAGGCATTGTGTTGAATTAGAAAATAGATCTATAGGCTGGGTGCACTGGCTCACACCTGCAGTTCCAACACTTTAGGAGGCCAAGCTGGGCAAATTGCTTGGGCCCAAGAGTTTGAGACCATCCTGGGAAACATGGCAAAAACCTGTCTTTACAATAAATAGAAAAATTAGCTGGGCATGGTGGTGCGCACCTGTAGTCGCAGCTACTTGGGAGCTGAGGTGGGGCAATCACTTGAGCCTGGGAGGTCGAGGCTGCAGTAAGCCATGATTGCACCACTGCACTCCAGCCTGGGTGACACAGCAAAACCCTGTCCCAACAACAACAACAAAGAAAATAAATCTATAGAAGTATTTTATCTTTTAGGTTATAGAGTAATGCATGCACTCAAAAAAAAAAAAAAAAAAAAAGAAGCAGCATGGGAAGTAGAAAAATATAAAAAGGAGGCAAAAAATAATAATTGCAATTATGAAAGTGTGACAAACCACATCAGGCACAGAGTTCACTGTCTCATGGATTATTATAATTTGCCTTATTGTCTTAAGATGTACAAGATGTAAACTGTACATAAGATGTAAACTGTACTTAAGATGTAAACTGAGTATAACTTCTGAGCAGGTGACATCATCAATTTTCTAGTTTTTCCCAATGGTTAATAAGTTAATGACCCTTATTCTTGCCACTTCAAATGAATATACTCAGATAATTCAAAAATATCTTGTGTTCACTCATGCACCCTGCTAGAGGTATAGTCATAAATCATCTAATCTAGTCACCAGACTTCATAAAAATCTATAAATCACCAAGGGAGATGTTTTGAAAGATGCTATCTAAGAGATTAAGCACTAAAATATCATTTGGCAAAGTGAATACCACAGAGCATTAGTCCAGTGAGCTTTCTAAGTATAAAAAAGAGCATGGGTCAGTTTCTTAGCCTTCTCTGCCAGAGTCCAGAGTCGCAAAATATGTAACATAGAAAGGCTTTGAGAAAATGTATTGCAAGAAACATGATGAACTTTGTTTAATCCAGTGTTTTTCCATTATATTTACCAGGAAACATTTAGCCAAACTTTTTAGGTCCTCCTCAGGCATATCTCGAAGCTTTGAGAATGGGTCTTATAAAGTTCTAATACTAAATATAGTCAAAAGAATTAAAGATAATGTCCACACATTTGAAATATAAAGACTATAGAAAGTATGTCAGGGACTAAATGCTAAGATTAATATCACCAGTGAGAAAATAACCATTATTAAAAGTCAAATTGTGTTCATGCCTAACCAGTCTTATATAAGACTACGTGTGTAAGCTCCTCTGATTTAAAAAAAAAAAAAAAACATTAGCAGGTTAAATTATACTTTACTAACTTGCTTTCCTAAGGTAAAATGTACAATTTTCCTATTTAAAACTTGTAGTTATGGGCTAACAACTATAATAAAATATATGCTTCCTAAGTTGCATAATTTTTTAATTGCCAGGAAAGCTCAATGTGAGGTAATCATTGCCTCTTCAAATCCAATTCTGAATGAACGGGTGGATGGGATATGTCAATCATGTGTCTGCCAAGCCTAATATTCCTCTCTCCAGCAAAGATGCTTCTTTGTAAGATAGTGCTATGCTGTGTGTGTGTGTGTGTGTGTGTTTGCTTTGTTGTTAATGCTATTGGTTGGTTTATGTTTTTGTACAGAGGGTAGTCACTGATGGGTCCAGAGGAGTACACTGAATACCAGGTCAATTGGTTAATGACCTCGGAAGTGCTGGGTTGTAAGGACTCTGTCTTCCCACCAGAGGTGAGGTTAATTAGCAAAGCCAATCACATAATTTCTCCCATCCACTCTGTACTAGATAATACAAAGAAGACTGTCTAATGGGATCAAACCTGTAAATACCATGACAGTAATATTACAAGGCCAATATGAAAGAGCTTATTCCCAGAACCACTTTAGATCACCAAGGATGGCTGCAGTTTCAGACTGGATTTATTTTTAAAAGTAAAACAACCTTTTCTAAATTTCATCTAATTTACTAACAGAATGATACCAAGAGAAGTGAGTATAAAATTATTATCTAAATTCTGTGCCAACAAAAATTGATTTTAATTTTGTAAGAAAGAAGAATCATTTTCATTATGCAACTATGCAACACCAAGTTCAATATTTAAATGAAAAATCCTGGCCTTCTATTGGTATTGTAAAAATCTGTCAGGTTCTGTGACAAATGAGTTTCATATCCATGAATTAATTCTAAGTCATTGCTGGCCGTGTTTAATATTTGTGCAAAAAAGAGAACAAAATACGAAGGCTGATGCCACTAAAAGCTGATGGCTAAACCCTAAATGCATTTAAGTGTCCATATTTAATGGTTGAGAAGCAGTTTAAATGGCACACCATAAAATCCATCAACATACCCTTTCGTTAAAGAGGAAATCTCCATTTTGTGGTCAGATAGACTCACTATTTGGTTTGAAAATATCTCATGTTTCTATAGATCAGAAAAGATTAGAAAGGGGGCAGGGATCGTGTGAGAGGTGCAGAATACACTTTATTTCTCAAAAAAGAGTATGTTCATGATTTGATATACATTGTAAAGAAGAATGAAAGCTAGAGATTAAAGGTCTGCACATACCAAAAGCAAAGGAAAACTATGCAAGGTTCTACTTATAATGTTTTATTTACACAGGTGACTTTCTTCCAACAAAGCTTTATTTCCTAAAACACATTTCAACTCTGTGGTTTCAATCAATGACATTTAAGAAGTCGTCATGGTCAAAGGAAAAGAGATTGTACTTGGATTCTAACATCGAGTATTTAATAATTATAACAAGAGAAAAAACAGCAGCAGTCTCATGTACAGCAGTGGGCTACAAAAAGAAATCAAGAAGGAGATAGTGTTGGGGCTTGAGAGCAACGCCCATCAAGTGCATCTGATCAATTTAAAAATAGTGTTTATTGAGATGCCTGGCTGGAATTAATGTAGCCCACTTTATGAACAGGCTGTATTTTAAGTGTTCATCTCAGTATGCAGTGCTGTGCTAAGCACTTTTGGGAAATATTTAGATGCTTCAAGCAGAATTTCTGCCTTTTAAATGACTGGTTTAATGGTGGAATGGAGAAGAAAGTACTGTATTTAGGAGAAAAGCAAAACTATTACACCAAGTAGTATATTGGTATGCTAAAATAAATACAAACATAATTTTATGATAATTCAGAAGAAGAGAAGTTACAGATGGGGAGAAAAATACTTTATATAGAAGCTTCATTTTAACATGAACTTGGAAAGCATGATTTAAGCAGAATGATATAGCTTAACAGGCATGAGAATCCAGTAAAGATAGGAAATGGAGACTAATAAGATACAGTCTGAGAGCAGCATGTAACTAGGTATGCTGGGAAGAAAGGAGTCCTGCTGGAAAACACTCAAGGGGGTCAGGTGGTTGCTTTGGGGAAAGATTAGAAGACACAGTTACTAATCAACTAATAGTGTGGACTAATTTTGTGTAATATCCACATACACACAGGTATATGTTTACCTACAGAATCTACTCATCATAGTATTTCTGAAGCAGGCTACAATACTTACTGAATATTGAATATGAAGAGAACCATCATATTTCTATGGGAAAACAAATTCAAGGACTGTATTTGGACCATCAGGAAGTAATTCCATACAAATGCAGAAGTTTTGCTTTGCCACTAACTCTATCCAAAGAGCATGAGAAATGGAAAGGCTCCAAAATAAGCCACACAGGAAAACCCGTTTGGTTTTCACCAGGGATCTGGCCATCAAAGAAGGGTATGGGAGCTCCAGAAACGGGGGCTGAATGTCTGAGATTTCATATTAATTTAAAACCTTGAGAATATTTCTTGGTCTCTCTAGCTCCTGGGTTATTCCCTTTTTTACCTTCAGTGGATCTCCAAAAAGTCAGGGAGTTGAATCCTGTTCACTTTAGAGCCTGATGCCTAGAACACTACCTGATTCATTTTAGGCACACAGTAAATTGAACGAATTAATGTTAAAGCTGTCAATAACTTATTTTAACCAACTTTATCCTCCATGATTCACAAAGGAACAAAACAAGTTGTGTTGTGTTGTTTTTTTTTTTTTTAATTATCCCCAATGTATATTTTCCTGAAGCATGTTATGTAGGCCCATTCAGTTTTTCATGAGGGTGTCTCATACGAATTACTAAAAGGAAATCTAGACTAAAACAGCTCTGTTTTAGTCCTAACCTAATTTTTTCGTTATTGACAAGACAGTGACAGATTGAATTAAGATTATTCTATACATGAAAGAAAGACTGCATCCAATATATACAGAAGAGGGCCAGGGCAACAATAAAAGGCAGAAGGTAATGGGCAGAATTGCAGTCATCAGTTGCCACATGCGTTCATTACAGGCTGTGAAACCTTTGAACCCCAGCCCCTTGGTTTTTGGTTTTTCATCCCTGCACCTCTATTTTGTATCACTGTTGGTGCTCAACAGAATCAAACACTGAAGCAGGAAGATTCTAAGAACATGATTTCTCCAACTTCCTCATCTTCCTGTTTTCCTTTCCCAGGTTTTATGTGTTTCCATCCAGGGTTTGGTCTGAACAGAATACAAAACGGGGAGGACAGTAGTTGGGAATCAGTCATGCCAAGTAAGGGTGACAGTCAGAGAAACCGCAGCTAAGAGAGAAATAGCATTTTTCACAGGTACTTGACATTCCCAGGTTTATCCAGGTAAAAGCATAAAAGTTGCTTACTGCTTTATAAAATTCTTTCAAAGCCTAAAATATGTTAAACACAGAGATTCTCAATTAAGAAGTCTTGGATTTAAAATCTGACTCCGTGCTTACTCTTGGTATAACCATGAACAAGTTAGTTAAATTCTAAAACTGTAAATTCTTAAAGCATCAATTGAGCATTTGTAAATGGATAAAAATTATATCCCTCGGTTTAGATGTGGTTGTTATTATTAAATACGATTATTCTAAAATACTTAGCACTAAGGAGAAGATGGTTCTAACCACACTGAGTGTTACATACTGTGGCTATTATTGTCCATTAATACAAATATGTAATCATTCTGTGTTTTAAAATGAGAAATCACATTAACTTAATGCTTTATAGATGAAGACTCATGTCTGAGAGTGAAAGTTGAACCTTGTATTTTATAATATCTGATGTATGACAGAATCAAAATATATTTATATATTCACTAAAAATAATGGTTTAAAAACTGGTGAAATAATTAGATGGAGCAATAATCTTTGTTCTAATTGTTGGTTACAAATCACATCCTTAGTTCCAAGTTCAAAAAATTTTGTCATAGAGTAAGTATAATCAAAACAAATGAACTGGGTTTAAAAGAAACAAAACATTCACTTGCTTTGCTTATCTTATATGTGTGAGTGATATCAATAGCTCTAAAGCTCCAGGGTCTAAAGGAATGGTTATATTTTTCGAAAATTCTGCTTAATTCCCATCTGGATATATAGAATATATAGAATAAAAATTGTTAATAGTGGTATGCATTTTCTAAAGTTACATTTCATATTCATAATGATAGCAGTAAAACAATTTATATGTTATTAATAACAACATTTAATTGCTAAATAAAGGTTATGCTATATAAATTGAATTAGTCTGCTTTCATACTGCTATAAAGAACTGCTTTAGATGGCCAGGTGTGGTGGTTCACACCTCTAATCCCAGCACTTTGGGAGGCCGAGGTGGGAGGATCACGAGGTCAGGAGATTGAGACCATCCTGGCTAACATGTTGAAACTCCGACTCTACTAAAAATACAAAAAAATTAGCCGGGTGTGGTGGCAGGTGCCTGTAGTCCTAGCTACTCGGGAGGCTGAGGCAGGAGAATGGTGTGAATCCAAGAGGCAGAGCTTGCAGTGAGCTGAGAACGAGCCACTGCACTCCAGCCTGCGTGACAGAGTGAGACTCTGTCTCAAAAACAAAAACAAAAACAAAACAAAACAAAAAAACTGCTTTAGACAAGGTAATTCATAAAGGAAAGAGGTTTAATTGACTCACAGTTTAGTATGGCTTGGCAGGTTCCAGGAAACTTAACAATCACAGCAGAAAATAAAGGGGAAGCAAGACACCTTCTTCACAAGGTGGCAGGAAGGAGAAGTGCTAAGGCAAGGGGGAAGAGCCCCTAATGAAACCATCAGATCTTGTGAGAACTCACTCACCATCATGAGAACAGCATGGGGTAAACCACCCCCATGATTCAATTGCCTCCAGTTGGTCTCTCCCTTGACAGTGGGGATTGTGGGGATTACAATTCAAGATCAGATTTGGGTAGGGACACAAAGCCTAACCATATCATTTATGGGCACATATATACTTCATAGTCCTTAAAATGGGAAAATAATATAGTACCAACAATCTGTCCTCATTTCCTTGAATAACAATGTCTTTAGTTTCAAATAAGAAAGTTAGTTTGTTGGTTTTCTTGCTGTTGTTTGTTTTGAGACAAGGTCTCATTCTGTCACCCAGACTTGAGTGCAGAGGCATGATCTCAGCTCACTGCAACCTCTGCTTCCTGGGTTCAAGCAGTTATCATGCCTCAGCCTCCTGAGTAGCTGGGACTACAGGTGTGCGCCACCATGCCCAGCTAATTTTTGTATTTTTGGTAGAGATGGGGTTTCACCATGTTGGCCAGGCTGGCCTCGAACTCCTGACCTCAAGTGATCTGCTCGCCTCGGCTTCCCAAAGTGCTGTGATTACAAGCGTGAGCCACTGTGCCCACCTTGTTTTCAATTTTTTCAACAGTATCCTTTTTAGCAAAAAAGTGTTTATATTTAATGTACAGTTAAATATATCTAATTGTTCTTTTATTGTTTGTGCTATTGGCATCACATACAAGAAATGGTCAGGAAGGTTTACTTCTTTGTTTTAAGAGTTTTACGGTTTTAACTCTTAAATTTAAGCCAATGATCCATCTTGAGATAGTTTTTTTATGTAGTATGAAGTAAGGGTCATTTTTTGCATATGGATATTTGGATGTTCCAGCATCATTTCTTGAAAAGTCTATTCTTTTCCCTATTGAATTGTGTTGGGCATCTTTGTTCAAAATTAATTGACCATAAAGGTAGGGGTTAATTTCTGAACTCTCAATACTATTTCACTGATATATATGCCTATCCTTATTCCAGTAACACATAGTGATTAATGTAGCTTAGTAGTTAAGTTTAAAAATAATAAAATGTGAGTTCTCCAGCTTTATTTTTTTATATTGCTTTCTCAACTCTGAATCACTTGTATTTCCACATGAATTTTAGAATCAGCTTGCCATTTTCTAAAGAAACTAAGCTCCTGAAATTTTGAGAGACTGCATTAATTTGTAGATCAATTTGGAGAATACTGCCATCTTAAGAGTGTTTTTATCTATGAATATGGAATATCTTTCTGTTTATTTAAGTTTCGAAGTACTTTCATATATATTTTATTGTTTTGAGTGTACAGATTTCGTACTTCTTTTAAATTTATTAATAAGTTATTTTATGCTACATGTAGAAATATTTTCTTAAATTTATTTTGGGTTTTTTCCATTGGTAGTATACAGAGCTATAATTGATTTTTGTAAAGTAATTTTGTATCCTGAAATCTCACTAAATTTTTCTATTAGTCCTAATTTTTTAAGGGTTCCTTTGGATTTTCCGTAAACAAAATCAATTTTTCTGCAAATAAAAACGGTTTTTACTTGCTTTTTCCAATACTAATGAATTGTATTTCTTTTTCTTGCCGTATTTCAATATCTACAACCTCTAGTATAAAGTTGAATAGAAGTGGTGAAAGCAGACATTCTTGTCTTGTGCCTGATCATAGGGGAAAAGTATTAGTCTTTGATAACTAAGTATAACGTTAACTCTGGTGGGGTATTTTGTTTTGATTTTTTGGCTTTTTTTAAGATGCTCTTCATAAGGCTGAGGAAGCTCACTTCTAATTCTAGATTGCTAGAATTTATTATAATTTATCAAATGCTCTTCTGCATCTATTAAAATGATCATGTGATTTCATCATTGACTTTTTGGAGGTTGAATCAATCTTGAACACTAATAAATCCCACTTGGTCATGCTCTTTTGGATTTCTTGGTATATCCGTGGTATTAAAGATAGTGTTGACTTCAAAATATGAGTTGGAAAGTATTCCCAACTCTTTTTTTCAGGAGAAATAGGAGAATTTGTAGACAGATATTATTAGTTCTTATTTAAAAGTTTGGTAGAATTCACCAGTGAAGCAATATATGCCTGAGTTTTTCTCTATGAGAAATTTAAAAATTCTCTCCCAAGTAAAAAAAAAAATTGTTGACTTATTATACATCTATTCAGACTTTTTCTGTTTCTTCTTGAGTTGATCTCAGTAGTTTGTGTCTTTCTAGGGATTTTTCTGTTTCATCTAATTTATCCAATTTGTTGACATATAGTGTTTATGGTTTTGGTAGGCAGAAGAAATGGTCTTCCAAAGATGTCAGTATCCTAATTCATGGAATTTATAAATATCTTACTTTATGGCAAAAGAGAACTAAAGCAGATGGAGTTAAGTTTGCTACTCAGCTGACCTTAAAAGAGAGATCATCCTGGATTATGGAGGGCCCTTAAATGTGATGTGAGAACCCCATTAAGGCTGCTAATCGGCTGAGCTTAAAATAGGGAGAGTATCTTTTATTATCCAGGTTGGCCCCCTATAATCAGAAGGGTCCTTAAATATGGAAGACAGAGACAGAAAAAGAGGTTAGTCTAATGCTATATGAGAACTCCACCAGCTGTTGCTGGCTTTGAAGATGGAGGAAGAAAGTCACAAGCAACGGAATATGGACACTTCTAGAAGCTGGAAAGAGCAAGGAAACTGATACACTCTAAGCCTAAGAGAGAAATGCAGCCCAGATGATACCTTGATTTTTACTCAGTGGGTCCCATTTTAGACTTCTGAACTAAAACTCTTAAGATCATAAAATTGTGTTGTTTTCTTTTTTATTTTTTATAGGTTTGGACTTAAAACAACAACAACAAAAAACTAGGTCCTTCTTTGTCTCCCAGTTGGAAGTGCAGTAGCATAATCACAGCTCACTGCAGCCTCAGCTTCCTGGACTCAAATGATCCTCCACTCTCAGCCTCCTGAGTAACTGGGACCACAGGCATGTGCCACCATGCCCAGGTCAATTTTTATATTTTTTGTAGAGATGAAATCTCCCTACATTTCCCTGACTAGTCTCAAACTCCTGGGCTCAAGTGATCCTCCCTCCTCAGCCTCCCAAAGTGCTGGGATTTCAAGCAAAACCCACTGCACCCAGTTGGTATTTTTAGCCTCTAAATTTGTGGTTATTTCCTACAGTAGCCAAAGATATCTAATATAATAGTATTCCTTTATAATCCATTTCTTTTTTTTTTTTTTTTTTGAGACAGAGTTTCACTCTTTTTGCCCAGGCTGGAGTGCAATGGCGCGATCTCGGCTCACCGCAACCTCTGCCTCCCGGGTTCAAGCGATTCTCCTGCCTCAGCCTCCCGAGTAGCTGGGATTACAGGCATGTGCCACCACATTTGTATTTTTAGTAGAGACGGGGTTTCTCCATGTTGGTCAGGCTGGTCTTGAACTCCCAACCTCAGGTGATCCACCTGCCTCGGCCTCCCAAAGTCCTGGGATTACAAGCGTGAGCCACCGTGCCTGGCTAATCCATTTCATTTCTATAAAGTTATAGTGATGCTTCCTTTTCCATTCTTCGTTTTAGTAATTTTAGTCTCCTCTTTTTTTAATTAGTCATTTGAGCTAAAGATCTGTCAATCTTGTTAATCTTTTCAAAGGGTTAATTTTTAATTGATTTTTCTCCCTACTCTTTATTTATTTTCATTTTATTTATTTATTTCATATTTATTTATTTCAAAATAACTAACTTGAAGTCTTTCTCAATTGAACCCATCATCTGAACTTCCTCAAGAATAGTTTGACTTTTTTAAAATTATACTTAAAGTTCTAGGGAACATGTGCACAACGTGCAGGTTTGTTATATAGGTATACATGTGCCATGTTGGTGTGCTTTTTTTAAAAAAACCTCTGTATGAGCCATGCTTTCCTGTTTCCTGTGTTTTTTTTTGTTTGTTTTTTTCTTTTGGTTGAAAACGGGACAATTTAAGAAACAGATTCCCCCATCCCCAAAATGTGTTGTTGCTGCTGTGTGCTTAGTGACTAATTTTTTTGCTTAAGGACTAACTCAGAAAGTCTGTATGCTTTGTTACATGCATCCATAGAAGTCTCTGCTTAGTTAGCATATAAGCAGCAAATGATTTAGGCAGAGATTTCTTAAATGCATTGAACCGGTAAGTTTCTTAGCTTTTGAATAGGAGCTCCCCGTGAGTATTGGAGGTGTGTGTTCAAAATTCTAGCATTTAAAAACTGTCTTATACTTCACTTCTTGTTTGTGCAAAGCCTCGAGATCAGTCAGGATTGAGAAATTAAGGTCTTCTGAATTCCTTTCTGGGCATGCACACAACCCTGAATGTGGCCAGGGTGCACATGCCTGTGGCCTTCTAGGTCTCCAGGAGTATGGCAGAGAATTTCATATCTCTTATGGTCTTCTCATTCCTTAAATTTTCCTTTAAAGTTGTGTTCAGTCTATTATTTGGCCCAAATGGTATCACTACTTCAGAGAGCAACAATGTTCACAACTGCAGCTGAGGTTATTTATTTATTTATTTCAACAAACTCCTAAGTGATACGCCTTTCCTCACTGAGTGAGCTCTACGTGAGGTAAGAAAAGATATAACTTGTGAATGGGGCTTTTCCAGGGTTCTGCCAGACGGGTCAAATAGTGACAAATCAGTGAGGATGGAGTTTTTTGAGGGGTTTCAAATCTGTTGTCTCTCACCAATGGATGATACCCTGCTGGTTTCCGTAGCTACTGCTTTCAGGAAGCCCCTGGTTGGTTAGGGAGAGCGGGATGAACACAGAGAAAGCAAAAAATGCCACAAAGTTTTTTGCTCTTATTGAAATTCAATGATTTTTCTCAAATAAGTACTCTGGACTGTTGCAGCTTTTTGAGTTACTTCTAGAATTCTAAACATGTTTGTGTTGATAGGTTTCACCAGTATTCTCTCTCTCTCTCTCTCTCTGTCTCTCTGAAGAACAGTTTTTTGGACGTCCTTTTTCCACCATTCCAGTGTGATTCTCTCATGATGGCACTTTATTATTCAGAGTCAATGGTTTCCCTTAGTCTTCATCATTCTTTACTATCAGACTTTTCCTTTGGCTTTTACACTCTTATATTTTCAAAATGCAAAGCATCAGTAATTCTACCTATTCCTTGGCTTTGCTGACTACTATGGACAAAATTAAGTTCCTTCCAAAATTCATATGTTGAGTCCCTAATACTCAATGTGACTATATTTGGAGCTATGGCCTATAGGAATGTAATTGAGGTAAAACGAAGTAATAAGGGTGAAGAGCCCTGATCTGACAGGACTGGTTGTCCTTATAAGCAGAGACACCAAATAGTACTTTTTTGCTCTCATACTGCCAACCCACCATACGCATGCATTAAGGAGAGGCCATATGAGCACACAGCAAGAAGGTGGCAGTCTATAAGCCAAGAAGAGAGCCCTCACCAGAAAGTGACCATGCTGCACCCTGATCTGTGACTTCCAGCCTCCAGAACTGTGAGACAATAATTTTGCTGTTGTTTAAGCCATTTAATCTGTGGTATTTTGTTATGGCAGCCCAAGCTCACAAATACAGCTACTATCCCCAAATCTCCTTCTCAACTCCTAAACTCACTTGTGAGTTAAAAAACCTTCCTGCTGGGTATTACTTCCTTGATGTTCTTTTGTCCTCATAATTTCAACAAGTTCCAAAAAGAACTTGTAACTAAATCAGTACCCCGACACCCCATCTTTCCTAATTTGAGCTAATAATTCACACTCCCAGATACTCAGGTTCATATACTCTAGTAAAGTTAATTTTATAAAATGTCTTTCAAAGCTATTTAGTGACAATTTCTAAACTAGACATTTAAGGCTAAATAGCATTTTCTTTTCTTCACTAGTGACTTCTTTGTGAATAAAATGATTATAATCCTATTGTGGCTGTGGCTATAGGATGCAGTACAATATGTTTGGCAAACCACTTCAATATGTTAACATTCCTTCACTGATTTCAGAATCAACAGTATCAAGCATATAAAAGCCATGCTCTAGAAATATAAAATCACTATCGCAGACACTCACATTGCAGAGAATGTATATGTGATACTAAATGAGTGTACAGTACTGCTGAACAACCTATCAGTAGAGTAGATGATTTGGTGAAGAAAATCACAGCAATTCTTAGATGTTATGTAAGTTAATATATGATTCATTCACTGTTTTTTCTTATTCACTTTTAAATTCACTATTCCAAAAAAAAAGAAAAGACCAAATTCTTGTGTCACTATATGAGACTGCGTCTTTGTAAACACTGCCCCTGCATTTAATAATAAAGCAGAATTCCTGAAATTATATGAGTGTTGCCACATGGGACAATGGTTTGCCTCTGTTACGAGTCATAATCAGTTCTGTTTAGGGGAATCTTATTTTTGATAACCAGGTAACACACAGGAAAACACTCCCTTGTTGAATTTAAAGAGCAGAGGTTGGCCCAGCATTCACACTGAGAGAGTGGCAGAGTCTCTCTCAGAATCTACCCTGCCCAAGCCAAGCTGTGATCACCAGGACGAATTGATCTCTATAGAACATTTAGGAGGCAAACCAACCTAGCCTTTTTAAAGCACGAATAGAGTCTCATTAATTTATACTTTTGAAGGGTATTCATAAAGGCAAAAGTACTTATTAAAATGAGAAAGATATGTGTCATATTAATGTATTATATATATGTAAATATTAAGTTAAAATACAAATCAACTTTAATAATTGTTTAATATAATTAAGAGGATATTGTTTTTGATTAAAAACGTTTCGAAATGCATAGCTCTAAATTCTGCCTCCAGACTGCTTAGGTAGGTGGTTTTCCTTTTGCCTTTTATCACAGACCAGCCTTTAACTTAGAGTGATTTCTGATGACCAGCTCAGAAATAACTGAAGCCTGTCCTTTGCCTGGGGATAAACACTTTTTCTTTCTATGCTTTTCTGTTCTAACAAAACATCTCTACTGCATGCAGCTGCACTTCAGGCTAAATATCATGATGTTCTCACTTCTTCACACCACACCTAAATATGTATATATTGTTCCTCTGGGTTTCCATGAAACACCCATTTTATTTAAATAAAGGATATCCATGCCATCCTACATTAATAATTTCAACCTTTCCCCCAATTTGATCTCTTATTAATCACTGATAGACATCTCTGCATTATCAGACATTTTATATATCAATCTTGCATCTCCCAAGAATTCTCACAAAATTAAAAGCAATGGAAATATTAATAAACTCAAAGCCAGGTCTCCCAAGACCTTAGTATTACATGTCGATATCCATTCCTTGACATATTGGAACACAAAACAAACAAGTTCAAAAGAATTTGTAGCCATATTAAAATTTTTTTTTCATGTAATACTTAACGAGGTAAAAATCAATTCCCATTTGTCCTTTCCCAGTAGATCTTAGCTTTATTATTTTTGGAGCGGTAAAAGGAAATTATGTATGTGAAAGAGGAAAGTGAAAAACAGTAGGAGAAATAACATCAACAATAGTATTTACAAAAGGACTCCAGTTGTTTTTCTGTTTTTCAATAAGAAAGGATACTTTATTTCTGAAAGATTTATGATCATGTGGGGCTTATTTTAAACCAGACTAAAAATAATATTTCAAGACATCAACTTTCCTAGTTGTCTTTCCTCCTCCCTTGCCATTTCATATTAGCCTGATTTTATCTCAATTCAGTGACCCTGTATATTGTAGTTCTCCCAGGATTAGCCCTTGACCTTCATTTCTACTGTATAAGCACTCACTCTGCCAGAGACCTTATCTAGGTCCATAGACTTAAATATCACCTTTGACTGTCTACTGTCATATGTATCCCTCCACCCTCAAACTTTCTTCTGAATTCCAGACCTGACTATCCACCTGTCCGCTCAATGACTCCATCTGGATATTAAATGGGCATTTCCAAACTAGTATGTCTAAAACTGGCTTCGAGCTAAAGCTCTTCCACAGTTTAACCCTCCTTAGGAAATTGCAACTATGTCCTTTCCATTGTTCAGGCCAAAAATATTGAGGAAATTCCTGAATTCCTTCTCTTATACCACAGTATCCAATCTTTCAGCAAATCCTATTTATTATAATGTCAAAATACAGTTAGAATCGATCACACCTCATAATTTCCACCACTTTTATAATAGTCCAAATCATCATCATCTTTTCACCCTTGAACTAGAATAGCCTCCTAACTGGTCTTTTTCTTTCCCTCTGTTAAAAAGAATATAAGAGAAAAAGTCAGATCATGTCACTCCTTTGATAAAAGCCCACCAATGGCTTTTCTTAAAATTTTAAATTCAAAGTAATAGTCAAATTCTTTATTTCTTACTAGAAGCACTATAACATCTCTTACTACCCCAACTCTTGCCTTTTTTCAGTCTCTATGTGACTCCTTTGTATGCCTCAAACACACTAAGCAAGCTCTTGCTACATCATCTTTGTACTTACTTTCCTTCCCCATGGATTGCTTTTCCCTCAGCTATCTGCTGGCTGGTTCTCTGACCTCGTTCAGGTATTTACTCAAATATTACCCTCTCAGGAAGACTTTCACTAATCAACCTATTTTAAAAGGCAGCCCTAACCTCTGCTTTGGCACTCTATGTCACTTCATTGATTTATTTTATCTACACATTGATTATAATCTGATGTACTGCATATTTATTGGTGGTTCCTATTATCATTACCTAACTCTCCCCACTAATGTGAGCTTTCTGATGGCAAAGAATTTTGTGTACTTTTTCACTGCTTCTAGCAACAAGAAAAGTGTTTGGCACAGAGTAGATGTCTAAAAAACATTATAACTATGGCTATGACATGTGGTGTCTAGAAATCAACTAGTATATTATGGTCAGTTCCTTGGAACCTCTGCTAGGCATTCAATAATTTCTATTATTATGTAACATGAATAGATAATTAACTTATTAAGTAATATCTGAAATGAATTATGTCTTTATTATTTATTTAATGTTTAAATACTTTCTTTTTTCAAATAATAGTGTGGACAACTGAAAGCTTTTGGAAAACACTAAAAGGTAAAAGAAAATGTCACCTCTATTTTAATGTTACTGATATTTTGAAATATTTATTCTTGATATTTTCCTACATATACATTGCATACATACAAGTATGTGTATACATATGTGTGTCAGTGTAATGTATTTATATAGGTATATATGTGTAGATACACTTATAAAAACAATACTATAGGATATAGTTCATAATATAAGAAAAAATATGGCATAAAAGGATATATGTTGTCTTACATTTTATTGCATCTCTGAAACTTGCCAATTTTTTGCATGTTAGTGGTTTAATAAATATTTATCAATAATGAAGGTAATATGTAACTACCTATACTTTCCTAATAGCTAAGTTACAGGTGAAATAACATCACGCATTCTGTTTATTTTTGAGGTGGGAAAATAGCAGTTTTACGTATTTTCATCTGGGTTTTGTTGTTTTAACCCTTCCCCCTTTCCCCCTCCATCCCTGTTATCATTTAAGAAATCCATTTTCTTTCAATGAACGTTCAGTTGCTGAAATCGCTCTCCATTATGGAAGAGCATTTGATTCTCCGGATGCCTATGTCCTAGGTTTTGGCGTGGGAGTTCCATTACAGGTGATATTGATTTGGGCTGTGTTCCTTTCTCTGAGCTGCAGTCTGCATTTGCCATCTGACTGTCTCTGATGATGAGTTTATCACATACCTAGTAGTTTGTCTCTATTTTATTTCCCAGAAAAGCAAATATATGGATAGGAATTTTGTTGCTAGGAAAAATAACTTTGAAGATTTTTTTTTGAAATGCATGTTTGTTTTTTCTTATGTTTGTCTATGATGCACTCAAATAATGGCAAAACCTTGAAAAATTATCCTGTCTTCAGAGACTACCCTGGCAACATAAGAACTAAATTATTCTAGATGGATGAATATCTGCGTGAATAGTAATACTGAACAGCTTAGAAGTTGGTAATAATTATTGGGAAAGTTTCCAAGGAACAGGGTAATTTTATTACTAGTACATTTTAAATAAATCTGTTTCCCTAATTGTTTTCATGATAATTTTTAATGTTAGGTGTTTTGTTTGAATAATGAGTTGATCCAATTTCCTAATTTTAATGACAAAAAAATAATTTTCCATTTCACTTAAGAGTCTCTAGTTGAGACTGGACTCTTTCTCTTCTAATCCACTACCTCTACACTTTGGTTACATTCAAATACAGAGACTTAGAAGACTTAGAATACAAAGTCTTTACACTTTGGCTTTAGTATCACCTCCTTCAGATGCTTTCTTTTATCAATGTGGAAACTGAGACCAAAAGTTATTCACCACAAGCTGTTATGGACCTATTTGACCTCTCTTTTCCTTATTCCCATATCTCTCTTTTCTAATTTTCCCCAGTGGAGTTACAGAATAAGGCAAACCCCAGACAAGCAAATAAGTTCAACTAAGCCAAAATGATATTCTGAATCCTGAGTTGGGCCTATAAATGTTATGGGAAAGGAGATTATTAGAACAGAATGGCTACCTTTGTCAAAGTACAAGCTGGCAACAAGAGATACGATTACTATTGTGTGTGTTCTCACTGATCAAAAGGAAAAAAAAAGGCATTACCAATGATGCTTTCTCTGGCTTTCTTCGCCAAGTTGAAAGTAAGTATCTCTCCAATATTTTTAACCAAAGTCGTACAACTATCTAGCAGTAGCAGTAGAATTAGAACTCAGAAACTTTGACTTTTCATTGCTTTATATTCAACAACGCTGCAACTTTCTCAGTCACTGAAGTCTCATTTCTTATAAGAACTGGGAGTGTGTGGCTGTGGAGAGTTTGTAAGTTGTGTATAAGAGAGATCAATGAAATTGGACATAGAATGGAACTAAGACTATATACTCCTGAGTCTGGGAAAGACACAGCATTTTATTCTGACCAATATGTGTGCTGGGGATATTTGATGATATCATAATCAATGTTGTCATTAAGTTGCCATGTATGTTCAAGTTAAAGTCATAAGCATCCCATATCATCAGGAGGAAGACTCAAGAGGCAGGAATGGAAGTAACAATCCACCACAATCATATTTTTAAAAGTTAAGAATATTTACATTGCAAGAGACATTTTCCCAGAAAAATGAGGAATAAGAAAATAGAGCAATAGTGAGTCAGTGAAAATTAGAGTCACTAGATCTTCTCCACCTCCCACAATGAAATAATTAAGTTGACAAAAACTCCACTAGATTTCATTTAAACTGCTCCTTCTACCTTCAGTCTCTTCTATCCATCTCAACCCTTTGGTTATTATTTTTTCCACAAACACAATTCTATCATTTACCTTCCTTTCCATGTAAGCCCTGTTTGTAAACCCTGAGAAAGCTCCTCCATCTCCCTAGCCATCAGTGAGGGCAAACTGGTTCTTCAAACAGGCTTCAACCAAACAAAATTGTTGTTTGGACTTAAAAGTTTCCTTTGCTTAAAAGTTTTGACATTTCTAAATTTAGGGCCTATCTTGAGCTAGGTTCTTACAATCACTCTTACTGAATGACTCCCTTCCAGACACCTGACCCCCAGTTCTTTTGCTCAGAGATTTCCAGGCTGCATTCGAGTAGGTAGCTTCACTCACATTTCCCGGCATCAGATCTTAGGTTGTGCCTGGCTTCTAAGTTGGTTCTGTCATTGTAAGTGACACATAGCACAGGTTATAGTACCCTCTTGCCCACTTAGTCAAACAAGAACTCCATATAGTGACATTTAAGACTCCACAATCTGATCTAAACCAACTATCAGAACCAATAATTCACTGCCTCTTCACTTCTCTCCAGACATCTGCAAAAGTCATTCCAAATCCTGGCCAATACATTCCCACCCCTGATTCTTTCTTCACACAGTCCCCCGTGTCAGGAAGGATCTTCTCAGAATTCCATCTGCACTTGATAGAATTCTATGCATTTTCCAAGGTAGCATTTTAAAGACAATTTTTCCAGATTATAGCCAGAAGTAAACTCAGTGTCCAAAGTTTCATCACCTCGAGCAGAACTACAGAGAACCTAGATTATCTAGGTTTGGATCTTTAATACACCAGCTGGAACAGCCTGGTCAAGTTAAGTTTCTTTAACCTCTGCATCCCAGTCTGCAGAATGGAGAAAATAATAGTTGCAACTTCATACAGTTATTGGAGAATTATCTGAGTTTAAAATGCAAAGTGCCTGGCATATAATACATGCTCAGTAAATAGTTGCTATTATAATATAGTTCTATGGTACTTTTACTAAAATAAAACTAAGACATTTAATTGGTGCAGTACCTCTCTCCTTTTGTAAGCTTTTCCGGGATGTTCAGTCTCTTTACGTGCTGTTTGATTATTTGCTAAAATTTCTGCATTAAAAAAACTGAATGCACACAATAACTCTGTAATCGATGATTTCTCCCCAGTTCACCAATAAAGAAAAGTAAGACTGAGAGACAAAGTGACTGATCCAAAGACACATCAACCTAGTGAATGCCACACTCTCTGACACTAGCCTCAGCAAGCTCCACAATGGCACAGCTTCTTTGGGCGGGAACAACCATGCGTTTGGAATCTTTCCATTCCCCAGGGCGCATAGCTCATTCTATGTTTGTACAAAGTAGGTACATAACACACATTTCACAAATTATTATTCAGGAGTAAAATTGAACTTTCCCCAGAAAGACTGTTACCTCGACTAATTTAACCAAGGAAGAAAAAAATGGCACTACAAGGGAGGCAAGATTTACAAATCTAATAGAAGTAAAATTTACAGAACTTTGAGGATGGGCACATTTTAGTTTTTAAATGATTATAAAGATCATGATAAAATCAGGAACATTTCAGAAACTGGGGTGTCATTTTATCTCTGGGAAAATTTAAGGGTGTAATTTGCAATTATAAAATAAATAGGTTTGGTTCTGCAGTTCCTTAGGTCTATAGAACATCCCAATAGTCTAGGCTGATAAATCAATTGTGAGAAAAGACCCTTTCACGACAGGTCTTTAAGAAGCAGAGAAAGTGAGAGATGTCCAACACCTGGTAGGAAAGGGAGGAGAGGCAGATACGTTATTAAAAAGCTTGAGTCAACATTCAACAGTTCAAAATAGAGAAAATTTTTCACAAATGTTACATTGCATCAAACTAAATCCATTTCCTAATTCCAAAACCTTTCACTAAGTACCTACTACAAGGCATTGTGCTCTATGTCAGGCACTATAGATACAATGTGAATAAAAGATTTGTTTGTTAGGAATAGTATCCTTAGCCCTATGTCTATAACTCGTGTTATAACTGTATATGATTGACTTATGAGTCATCTTTAACAAACGTTTGATTTGGCCTCTGTTTATTAATTAGTATATTCAAAACTCAGCTCTCCACATTGTTATATAAAAGTTTTAAACAGATCCATAAGATGGGTAAACAGATTTTTGGATCATCCACATTTGTCATTAAAAATATTTCACTTATCTTACATAGTTGAGACATCAGTGTGAATAGTCTATTTTCTAATAAATATGAGTCATCATGACTTTAAAAAGTAGAATCCTGTGGAATAGTCGACAGTGAAAATGAAGGCAAGTGGGGAGTGTGGCAGGAAGAAGGTATGACTGACACCATAATGCCAGAGCCCCTAGATAAAAAGACTATACTTGGGTGAAGACTCTATTCCCATCTATGCCTATGGATACAAATGTAATGTTTTCTAAAAATAACATTACTCTTCAAAGTGTATCCAATCCTGGTTTAAAATAATCTTTGATAGGGTTGGGCAGCAGTAAGAAAAAAATTAGTCCACTTTGATATCCTGGAGAAATTTTAGGTTTAGGCTAATATAATGCTAGCTTTGATTTTAACCTAGCATCTGGAGGAAGTTATATTTTCAATATAAAAGCAATGTTTACTGAAAATGACTGACTGACTATGCAGTTTTCTAGGGGAGTACATGATTTGTACCTTAACAAATGAAGAACAACTGTCAAGTTTCCAAAAATAATAAGTAAACATCTCTGGATTTCAGAAAATAATAAGTGATGTAAATTGACAAAATAAAACAGGCTCTTAAGTAGTGGATTTCATCATTAGCCTCTGTTTTCAAGGAGAGCACACGTGTGCAGATCCTCTGCCCATTTTGACAAGTTCTCTGCCTTTACTGAAATAACTGTTTCCTGCCAGTCAATGATAATATGCTTAACCTTTTTATAAGTGCATATAAATTTAACTCTTTCACCAAGGGCAGAGAGAAAATGTATATTAAATAATGACAATTAATACAAAACCTTGCAGGTGTATTTATGAGAAATGATTATTTTTAACAATAGAGCTTCTCACAGAATGCTGATTAGATAATTTTCTATCATTCCTGTTTGATTTTTTAAAAAGAAGTAAAATAGGCAGTTATACTCTGTAAATTTTATTACATTTTCTCAAAAATTTGAATATATACATATGATACACATATGATTTTTCAAAAGACCTTTATATTAAATTGTTCAAGATTTTATACAGGAATCTCAAATAATAAAGCACTTTAGAACTTAATCAATAAGACCATAGATGAAAAGTTCAGATGAAATTTTTATTTTTTTTTAACCTTTATTTTAGGTTCAAGGGTATACGTGCAGATTTATTACACAGGTAAACTACGTGTTGCAAGGGTTTGTTGTACAGATTATTTTTTCATCCAGGTAATAAAATAAGCATAGTACCCTACAGGCAGTTTTTCAATCTTCACCCTCCTCCCTCCCTCTACTGTCAAGTAGGTCCCAGTGTCTTTTGTTCCCCTCTTTATGTCCATACATACTTGATGTTTAGCTGCCATTTATAAGTAAGAGCATGTGGTATTCGGTTTTCTGTTGCTGTGTTAGTTCACTTAGGATAATGGCTTCCAGCTCCATCCATGCTCCTCCTGCAAAGTGCAAAGGACATGATCTTGTTCTTTTTTATGGCTAGTCATTCTATGGTGTATATGCATCACATTTTCTTTATCCAGTCTATTATTCATGGGCATTTGGGTTAATCTCATGTCTTTGCTATTGTGAATGGTGCTGTGATGAACATGAGTCCATTTTTTTTTTTTTTAGACAAAGTCTCACTCTGTCGCCCAGGCTGGAGTGCAGTGGCATGATCTCGGGTCACTGTAACCCCCATCCTGGGTTCAAGAAATTCTCCTGCCTCAGCCTCCTGAGTAGCTAAGATTACAGGTGCCCACCACCACGCCCAGCTAATTTTTGTATTTTTAGTAGAGACAAGGTTTCACCATGTTGCTCAGGCTGGTCTCAAACTCCTGACCTCAGGTGATCCACCCGCCTAGGCCTCCCAAAGTGCTGGGATTACAGGCGTGAGCCACCGTGCCCAGCCAAGTATTTTTATGGTAGAATGATTTATATTCCTTCGGGAATACATGAAGTAATGGGATTGCTGGGTCAAATGACAGATCTGTTTTAAGTTCTTTGAAAAATCGCAACATTGTTTTCCACAATGGCTGAACTAACATTTCTGCCAACAGTGAATAAGTGCTCCCTTTTCTCTGCAACCTCACTGGCATCTGTTATCTTAGGATTTTTTAGCAATAGCCTTTCTGACTGCTGTGAGGTGGTATCTCATTGTGGTTTTGATTTGCATTTCTCTTATAATTAGTGACATTGAGCATTTTTCATATGTTTCTTGGCCATGTTTATGTCTTCTTTTGAAAAGTGTCTGTTCATGTCCTTGACCTGCTTTTTAATGTGGTTGTTTGTTTTTTGCTTGTAAATTTGCTTTGTAAAGTTGCTTATAGATTCTGGATATTATACCTTTGTCAGGTGCACAGTTTGCAAATATTATCTCTTATTCTGTAGGTTGTCTGTTTACTCTGTTGATAGTTTATTTTGCTGTGTAGAAGCTCTTTAGTTTAATTAGATCCTATTTGTCAATTTTTGTTTCTGTTGAAATTGCTTTTGGCATCTTCATCATGAAATCTTTGCCAGGTCCTATATCCTAGGTAATCCTCCAAGGTTTTTATAGTTTTAGGTTTTACATTTAAGTTGTTAGTACATCGTGAATTGATTTTTTACATATGGGGTAAGGAAGGGGTCCAGTTTCAATCTTCTGCATTTGGTTAGTCAATTATCCCAGCATCATTTATTGAATACAGAATCCTTTCTCCATTGCTTGTTTTTGTCAATTTTGTTGAAGATTTGATGGTTATAGGTGTGCAGCATTATTTCTGGGCCTTCTATTCTGTTCCATTGGTCTGCAGGTCTGATTCTGTATTGTTCCATGCTGTTTTGGTTACTTTAGCCCTATAGTATAGTTTGAAGTATGCTAACATGATACCTCCATCTTTGTTTTTTTTTTGTTTTTTTGTTTTTTTGTTTTTTGCTTTGGATTGCCTTGGCTAATCTGGCTCCTTTTTGTTTCCATATCAATTTTAAAATAGTTTTTTCTAGTTTTGTGAAGAATGTCATTGGTAGTTTTACAGAAATAGCATTGAATCTGTAAATTACTTTGGGCAGCATAGCCATTTTAACGATGAGTCTTCCCATCCATGAGCATGGAATGTTTTCCTATTTGTTCACATCGCTGACTCCTTTCAGCAGTGTTTTGTAATTGTCATTACAGAGATCCCTCACCTCCCTGGTTAGCTATATTTTTAGGTATTTTGGTTTTTTTCTAAGTTTCGTGAGTGGGATTACATTCTTGATTTGGCTCTCAGCTTGCATGTTGTTGGTGTATAGGAATGCTACTGATTTATGTACATTGATTTTGTCCTGAAACTTTGCTGAATTTGTTTATCCGGTCAAGGAGCTTTTGGGCAGACACTATGGGGTTTTCTAGGTGTCAAATCATATAGGCTGCAAACAGGAATAGTTTGACTTCCTCTCTTCCTATTTTGATGCCTTTTGTTTCTTTATCTTGCTCTATTGTACTGTCCAGGACTTCCAGTACTATGTTGAATAGGAGTGGTGAGAGAGGACATCCTTGTCTTGTTCTAATTTTCAAGGGGAATATTTCCAGCTTTTGCCCATTTAGTATGATGTTAGCTGTGAATTTGTCATAGAAGGCTCTTATTATTTTGAAGTATGTTCCTTCAATGCCTAGTTTGTTGAGGGTTTTTAACATGAGGAGATGTTGAAATTTGCCAAAAACCTTTTCTACATCTATTAAGATGATCATGTGTTTTTTTGTTTTTAGTTCTGTCTACAGGATAAATCACATTTACTGATTTGCAAATATTGAACCAACTTTGCATCCCAGGGATAAAGACTACTTGATCATAGTAGATTAACTTCTTCATGTGTTGCTGGATTCAGCTTGCTAGTATTTTGTTGAGGGTTTTAGCATCTAAGTTCTTCAAGGATATCAGCCTGAAGTTGTATTTTTTTGCTGTTGTGTCTGCCAGGTTTTGGTATCAGCATGGAACTGGCCTCACTGAGTGAGGGAGGATTCCCTACTTCTCAATATTTTGGAATAGTTTCAGTGGGGATGGTACTAGATCTTCTTTATACAGCTAACAGAATTTGACATCTGGTCATGGAATTTTTTTTTTTTTTTTTTTGGTTGGCAGGTTTTTTATTACTGATTCAATATCAGAATTTATTATTGGTATTCAGGGATTCTATTTCTTCCTGGTTCAGTCTTGGAAGGTTGTATGTGTCCAGGAATTCATCAATTTCTTCTAGGTTTTCTAGCTTGTGGGCATTGAGGTATTCATCATAGCCTCTGAGGGTTTTTGTATTTCTGAGGATTGGTGGTAATGTCCCATTTTTCATTTCTGATTGTGTTTAGTTGAATATTTTTTCCTTTATTAGTCTAGCTAGTGCTCTGTTTATCTTACTTTTCTCAAAAAGCAAAGTCCTGCATTTGTTGATCTTTGGTGTGGGTTTTTTGGCATTTCAATTTCCTTCAGTTCAGCTTTGATTTTGGTTGTTTCTTGTCTTCTGCTAGTTTTGGGGTTGGTTTGCTCTTGTTTCTTCAATTCTTCCAGTTGTGATGTTAGGTTGTTAATTTGAGATTTTGCTATCTTTTTTGGTGGGAGTTTAGTGCTATAAATGTCCCTCTTAACACTGCCTTAGCTATGTCCCAGTAATTCTGATATGTTCTATCTTATCATTGTTCTCATTAATTTTAAAGAATTTCTGGATTTCTGCCCTAATTTCATTACTTACCCAAAAGTCATTCAGGAGCAGGCTGTTGAATTTCCATGTAATGTTATGATTTGAGTCATTTTTTTAGTATCAATTTCTATTTTCATTGCATTGTGGTCTGAAAGCATGGTTGGTATGATTTCATTAATATTGATATACACAGATTTGTTCCTGTCATCATGATGTTAGCTGGTTATTATGCAGACTTGTTGGTGTGGCTGCTTTATGGTGTCACTGGTTTATGTGTGTTTTTGTAGCGGTGAGCAATGGTCTTTCCTTTCCATGTTTAGCACTCCCCTCAGGATCTCTTGCAAGACAATTCTAGCGGTATTGAAATCCTTTAGCACTTGCTTGTCTGAAAAGAATCTTATTTCTCCCACTTACGAAGCTTAGTTTGGCTGTTTGTGAAATTCTTGGTTGGAAACTATTTTCTTTAAGAATCATGAATATAGGCCCTCATTCTCTTCTGGACGGTAGGGTTTCTGCTAAAAGGTCCACTGTTAGCCTGATGGGGTTTTGTAGGTGGCCTGCCCCTTCTCTCTAGAGGTTTTTAACTTTTTTTTTTTTTTTTTCCATTTCAACCTTGGAGAATCTGATGACTATATGTCTTAGGGATGGTCTTTTGTAGTATTTCACATGGGTTCTCTGCATTTCCCGAATTTGAATGTTGGTGTATTCGTCTGTTTCCACCCCGCTGACAAAGGCATACCCCAGACTGGACAATTTACAAAAGAAAGAGGCTTAATCGGCTTATGGTTCCACAAGGCTGGGGAAGCCTCACAATCATGGTGGAAGGCAAGGAAGAGCAGGTCACGTCTTTCACAGATGGCAGCAGGCAAAGAGAGCCAAGCAAAAGGGGTTTCTCCTTATAAAACCCTCAAATCTCTGGAGAATTATTCACTACCATGACAGCAGTATGGGAGAAACTGCTCCGATGATTTAATTATCTCCCACCAGGTCCCTCCCACATGTGAGAATTATGGAAGTTCAATTTAAGATCAGATTTGGGTGGGGACACAAAGCCAAACCATATCAGCTGGCCTCTGTAGTGAGGTTGGGGAAATTTTCATGAACAATATACTGAAATATGCTTCCACATTGCTTGTTTTCGCTCCCTGTCTTTCAGGGATGTCAGTGAGTCACAGATTTGGTCTCTTTACATCATCCAATATTTCTCAGAGGTTTTGTTCATTCTTCTTTATTCTTTTTTCTTTATTTTTTGTCTCACTGAGTTATTGAGGAGAACTTGTCTTCAAGCTGTGAGATTCTTTCCTCAGCTTGGTGGCTTCTGCTGTTAATACCTGTGATTGTATTTTGAAATTCTTGTTGAGTTTTTCAACTCCATCAGCTCAGTTTTGTTCTTTCTTAAAATGGCCATTTTTTTTTCTCATCTCCTGTATAGTTTTAATGCATTCTGTAGAATCCTTGGATTGGGTTCCGACTCTTTCGTGGATGTTGATTATCTTTGCTCCTATCCGTATTCTGAATTCTGTTTTGGTCATTTCAGCCATTTCAGCCTAGGTAAGAACCACTGCTGGGGAACTAGTGCAATCTTCTGGAGGTGAGAAGACTCTCTTGCTTTTTGAGTTGCCAGAGTTCTTGTGCTGGTTCTTTCTCATTTGTGTGGGCTGATGTTTCTTCAGTCTTTCAAGTTGCTGTCTTTTGGATTGTTGTCGTTATTTTGCTTTGTTTTGTTTTGTTTGCTTTTCTATCTTGTTTGATGTCCTTGGCAGTTTGATTGTGGCATAAGGTGGGTCCAGCTGACTGGCTTTGTTTCTTGTAGATTTTTGAAGGGCCAAGGTCCAGCTCAGTATTACTGTGGTGTGTACTTTAACTTTGGGGGGCTGTTATCAGGCCCCCAACTTTGTTCTCTGGCTGGAGGTTGGAAACCTGCTGAGCTGGAGGGGCCAAGGCATTCCCAAACCGTTGGTCACAATTCTCTGAGGGTGGTGCCAGGCAAAGTTCTTTGTTGAGCAGTGGCAGCAGACCTCGCTTCCTTGACTGTGCCAGCAGTTGTGGCCATATGACAAGGTGTATGCTCGTTGGATGGGGTGAGATGCTGGTGGGCCCTGGGTGCCAGTCTCCATAAGGGTGTTGGCAGCGGTGGCACAGGTGACCCTGGGGGCTAAAGCCACTGAAGTCCATGTGCACACATTTGTACTCATGGCTGCGTTGGCATGGGGACCGGGTACTGGCAGGTCTAGGGCTGGCAATTTCTGTCCATGTGTTCGTGCCAGCAGCAGTGACAATGTGGGGCAGGGAATGGGGCAGGGGATGTCCTTGCATGCATTCACTCTGGCAACCATGGCAGTTTGGAGTGGGGATGGTGTTGCTGGTGTCTGTGCATGTGTTTGTGCCAGCAATGGCAGCATCATGATGCAGGGCAGGTGCTGCACTCACAACAGGAACAATGGCATGGTGGGTGCACACGTATCCACATGCCAGCAGGGAAGGAGAAGCAAGTTCTGCCTGCACGTATGCACACCAGCAAAGTGATGGGTGGTCACTGTGGATAAGTGTGTGCCAGTGAAGTGGCACAGGAGAGGCTGTGGTTAAAGAAGGACATGTGCAGGCTGTTGTGTGTCAGCAGGAGCTGCTCTACTAGAGCTCTCTGATCGTCAGGTGTGGTCTGCTAGTACAAGAGCTATGATGTGTGCCCTTGAAAGGCACCTCAATTGGGCTGTACAGCAAGCAGGGACATCCAGGCTGGGATCCCAGGAGAGGTCAGCAGACAGAAGCATGCTCAGGTCAGACTGACCCTGTCTCACGGGCAAGATCACCCTGGTCTCTTCAAGGCTGACAGTTCACCTAAAGCTAGAGTATCCTATGGGGGAAGGCAATCCTAGGGGATGAATGTCTCTGGCTGTGCTCCAGAGCACATGTTCCCACATCAAACTCTCTGGGCTACACACAGGCTGGAGTCTTGTACCTATCACTTCTCTAAGCAGCTCTTCCTGCTAGTTTCCTTCAAGTTTCCATGGGGGCTGGGGGAACTTCTGCTGCCAGGGTTCCAGAGGTCTGTGGCATGGGCAGGTTGCACCATGCCTGCTTAACACACTCATTCCCCAGGAGTCACTGGAGGCCAGGAACAAGTCCTAGTAGGCGGTAGCCCCCTGCAGCATTCCCAGGTTCCTCCCTCTTCAGCCCAGCATCTGTATCCTCCCTCTGTCCACTCTCAATGCCTTCCCTCTGCAGATCTGCTTGGGGTATGCCAGTCTTCCTGGTGTCCCAGTCCCTTGGTGGTACACTCTCCTCCTTGTTGCATCTAGTCATCCATCTTCATTTTTTTTTTTTTTCTATTTTTTTTGAGAGAAGGTCTTACTCTGTTGCCCAGATTGAAATGCAGTGGCGGGATCACAGCACATTGCAGCCACAAACTCCTGGAATCAAGTGATCTTCCTGTCCCAGCATCCTGAGTAAATCGAACTATAGGCATGTGCCACTATGCCCAGCTATTTTTTACAATTTTTGTAGAGATGGGGTCTCACTATGTTGTCCAGGTTGGAACTCCTGGGCTCAAGTAATCTTCCCACGTCAGCCTCTCAAAGTGCTGGGACTATAGACCTGTGTCACCATGCCCGGCCCAATAAAGTATTATTTTAAAATATTTTAGAAGATATCCATCCAAACATTTATCTTATATAATTATTTGCAATTCATGTTTATTATAGAACCTGTGACAAAAAGCATCTGTAACAGAATAAGATGGTAAGCTTTACTTATGACTAGCTAAAATGAGGAACATAACAACTGAAGGAAAAACACTTATCATACATTATCCTAGAAATGCCACATGTTGAATGACACACTCTAGCAACCATTCAACATTTGCTTGCCCAAACAAGCAGCAATACTGTTTGTCTAGAAACTAAATTTCGTCTTTCTGAGCTCATTCCAACTATGACAGGGAATGCCTGCTCCTCTGAGGTAGCTGCTGTCATCTGCATTTGCTTGACCCAGAAAATGCCTAGACTTCCAATTCCACTTCACTAACACTCTTTTCTTATTGGGCCAAGGAACCTGATCTAAGAGTGTTCCACTAAACTACGGCCTTAACTCTATGTATAGTTTTTGTTTATTTTGTTTTTTAACATATACCTCATCAACAAAAAATACAAAATTTTATTTGTTGTACTTCCAGGCATGACCAAATTTCACTATGAATTGTCAGATTATCTAAAACCTCATATTCCTCTGTGACATATGTTCTTGCTGGCATGTTCCAAACACCTGGGTATGTTTTTGGACTTTCTGGGCTATTCCCATGCTAGCTCCCAATAAGAATCTAGCCCTATAGGTTTCCTGGGCTCACTCTCATGTGTCCACCAAATCCCATTTTCCTTCTTTTCTTCATTAGTCAGTACTGCTGGGGCCCTAATAGTATGGATTATGTTCCAGCTTGCCTGAATTATGACACAGCGAGGTTATTAAAGTTAAAAGTTTTAAAGTCACGTGGATTTTATGGAATTCATGCTGTCTATATAGACTAAAGTCATCAACCAACTGCTGTTCTGGGGGATTTTACTCCAGTACCACAAATAAGAATGTTAAAGTTTTTCAGCATCCCTTATTCCTGTCCACTTAAAGCATTCATCAGCAGTCATTTTTTAAATATA
Source organism: Papio anubis (assembly GCF_008728515.1). NCBI lineage: Eukaryota > Metazoa > Chordata > Mammalia > Primates > Cercopithecidae > Papio > Papio anubis. Next base: position 58,793,288 of record NC_044982.1, on the reverse strand, counting down.
ACATATAAAACTTGCCCGGGCACTCTGACTCATGCCTGTAATTCCAGCACTTTGGGAGGCTGAGGAGGGTGGATCACGAGGTCAGGAGATCGAGACCATCCTGGCTAACACAGTGAAACCCCGTCTCTACTAAAAAGACAAAAAATTAGCCAGGTGTGGTGGCGGGTGCCTGTAGTTCCAGCTACTGGGGAGGCTGAGGCAGGAGAATGGCGTGAACCCGGGAGGTGGAGCTTGCAGTGAGCCAAGATCATGCCACTGCACTCCAGCCTGGGTGACAGAGCAAGACTGTGTCTCAAAAAAAAAAAAACAAAAAAAAACCCCAAAAAACACATATAATACAAAACTTAATGAATCAGACAAATATAACAAAATGCAGTTATTTTGGAATTCGTTTTTTGACAAGTACATCTAAATACTGAATATGACTGCATGGACTATGGATTAATAACCAATTTTTAGCAAAAATACATCACCAAGAAAAAAGAGCATTTTCTTCACAGTTCAGAGAAACTTCAAATATGACTTTAGAGAAGGTGGTATGGACGATTTACACCACTTAAAGTCTATTTAATTGATCATTTATTCCAGTTTAAATTTCACAGATAATGCCCCAAACACTATTAAGCTTATATTCTCTAAGGAGAATAAAGTTAAAGAGGGTTTAAATAATTGCTGTTAAGAAATATTTGTAGATTGGTAAAATTATCTTTCTGCCAATGGTTACAGTATATAAAAATAATCCTGCTATATTGTAAATTGTGGCTGAGGTCAGAATATTTTTAAATGCAGAATTTTTCTCATGATCAATTTTTGATGACATTTACTTTGCTAGCTATTAAATATGTACTTCGAATTTCTCTTTAAGTTTGCACTGATGTTTATGAACTAAGCTTCTATTTGGAGAGTTTTTAACTTTCTTTTGGTAGGGTAATTTCTTCCCTCACATCTAACTAAAACATAAAATTACTGTCTTTTTTTTTTTTTTTTTTTTTTAAACAGGGTCTCAGTATGTTGCCCAGGCTGGTTTTGAACTTACTATCACACTTATTGTCATTTTTAATATAAAATTGGCTGATGACTGAAATAAATAATATATCTAACCTTGCGGAGATTTTTGTTTTTAATACCTTAATTGCTTTTCAATATGACACTCTCTGTCAGCACCATAAGACAGGGTGAGAAAAAACAAAACAAAACAAAAGTAACACTCTCTGATAATCGGAGATCTTATCCAAAAACTAAGGTTGAAACTAACATGAATGCTGGATTATGAAATAACATGTGTTTTTAGTGCTGAGAGTCAAAATCTAATAATCATTCTCCTCATTTTAATCCATAATTTTGTTCATGCATCTTCCCCACAACTGCCTCCAGGGGATGGATCTTGAGTACTGCCGGCTTACCAGTGTATGGCATTAACATGGCAACGGCAGTTAATCTGGTCCAGTCAGGTTAAAAAAATGATTTACAGTTTGTGATTAGGGAACAGATTCTCTGTCTCTCATTGACTATGAAGAAAAACCCAACACAGTCCCAGGTCATGTTCTCAGCCATCTTGCAAGCACAATGGAAACCAGCCAAAGGAAGAAACTAGTACACCAAAAATGGTAGGGCAGTGAGTAGAGAGGTCCTGATGTTATGGTTCAGTCAACAATCAATTATCCAGCGCTGAGAAATTCTGGAGATAAAAATTTCTCTTCTTATTTTAGGCCAGTTCTGTCAGAATTTCCATTACTACAGCTCAGAGTGTCCTAATTCATTCAGTTTACTAAAAGAATAATCCAATTGATAAATCAAACTTCAGTATATTTCAGGTACAGATTATTCTCTTGTTGTTTTGTATTCTACTTATGTACAATTAATAACTTCTAATGTTTTAATTTCAAAAAGATCACTTTTAAAGAAAGGTTCATCATAAGCATGAGGAACTGTAAATGTGCTTTTAAAGATCTATGGTTACATTCACAAAGCAAAAACTTTAATGAAGTGTGGAATAAAATGTTTAGGCAAAATAAATCTTACATTGTTGAAGATAGGAAAATATTTAAACTGGAATCAAGGGTAACCTCATGCATTGATCAAATTTAACGAATAAAGGAAAAGGTTTTTTAAAAATCAATATTTAATATTAGAATGTGTCGAGATAAGATGCCATAAAATATTAACCTTAAAAATGTTATCTTCTTTCTCAAATATGCCACAGAATTAATTACAAAAACTAAAATTAAAAGAAAGAATGCTTTTCTACTTAAGAAAATAACAGACATAGGACCCACTTAGAATCCTCAATATATTATATTCTTGGTGCAAACATAATTGCGGTTTTTGCCATTACTTTCAATGGCAAAACCAACCTAATACGAACATTCTCTAAACCAAAGCTGCTACTATCATATTCAAATCAGCACAGATTTTGGAGTTAGAGATATATGTTCAACTTAGACAAGTGCTTTAACCTCTTTAAGTCAGTATGCTCATGTGCAAAATGAGGATAATAATTTTCCTTTCATGGAGTTGTTAGAAAATTAAATGATATATTATTTTGTAAATGATACTTTTTTTCTGTATTTCCATTTCATATTTTCAACCAAAGGTATATTTTCTCTTAAAAATATACAGCCCCAGAAATAACACCACACATCTACAACCATCTGATCTTTAACAAACCTGACAGAAATAAGCAATGGGGAAAGGATTCCCTATTTAACAAATGGTTTTGGGAAAACTGGCTAGCCATATGCAGAAAGCTGAAACTGAATCCCTTCCTTACACCTTAAATAAAAATTAATTCAAGATGGATTAAAGACTTAAACAAAAGACCTAAAACCATAAAAACCCTAGAAGAAAACCTAGGCAATACCATTCAGGACATAGGCATAGGCAAAGACTTCATGACTAAAACACCAAAAGCAATGGCAACAAAAACCAAAATTGACAAATGGGATCTGATTAAACAAAAGAGCTTTTGCACAGCAAAACAAACTACCATCAGAGTGAACAGGCCACCTACAGAATGGAAGATAATTTTTGCAATCCATCCAAAGGGCTAATATCCAGAATCTACAAAGAACTTAAACAAATTTACAAGAAAAAAACAACCCCATCAAAAAGTGGGCAAAGGATATAAACAGACACTTCTCAAAAGAAGACATTTATGCAGCCAACAAACATATGAAAAAAACCTCATCATCACTGGTCATTAGAGAAATGCAAATCAAAACCACAATGAGATACCATCTCATGCCAGTTAGAATGGCTATCATTAAAAAGTCAGGAAACAACAGATGCTGGAGAGGATGTGGAGAAACAGGAATGCTTTGACACTGTTGGTGGGAGTATAAATTAGTTCAACCATTGTGGAAGACAGTGTGGCGATTCCTCAAGGATCTAAAAGTAGAAATACCATTTGACCCAGAAATCCCATTGTTGGGCATATACCCAAAGGATTACAAATCATTCTACTGTAAAGACACATGCACACATATGTTTATTGCGGCACTATTCACCATAGCAAAGTCTTGGAACCAAACCAAATGCCCATTAATGATAGAGTGGATTAAGAAAATGTGGCACATATACACCATGGAATACTATGCAGCCATAAAAAAGGATGAGTTCATGTCCTTTGCAGGGATATGGATGAAGCTGGAAACCATCATTCTCAGCAAACTAACACAAGAACAGAAAACCAAACTCCGCATGTTCTCATTCATAAGTGGGAGGTGATCAATGAGAACACATGGACACAGGGAGGGGAACATCACACGGCGGGGCCTCTCGAGGGGTGGGGGGCTAGGGGAGAGATAGCATTAGGAGAAATACCTAATATAGATGACAGGTTGATGGGTGCTGCAAACCACCATGGCACGTGTATACCTATGTAACAAACCTGCAGGTTCTGCACACATATCCCAGAACTTGAAGTATAATAATAATAAAAAAAAATACAGCATACATTCACACACACACACACACACACACACACACCCCTGAACAGTACATTCTTACGCACATACATACATACTTTGCTCATTTGTTAAATAAAAGTATATGCAGTCTGAACACAGGATCTGGTTTTTGGTCTCCACCATTTATTCTCATTACTCCTTTCACATAGCATTGTCTTCCATGTCTGTTTTACTGTGGAAAGAAGTTCCAAATAGAATTTGAGGCTATCCAATCCCATCCCTTGCTGTTCCAAATTCTTGCACTGCTTGTGGCATTTATGATTTATTACATTGCTGATTTTTCTTCTCTACAAAATACAAGGTATGTGTGTATACAGTGACTATGAACAGCAATTTTGACTTCTGTGTGCTCTCTTAATACTTTATAAAAGTCGCTTGTATATTTTTAATGTCCCCACACACACTTTCTATAAATCATGGGCCATATTTTATATATTAGAATAACTGCTAGCTGTACATCTTGCTTAAATCAGAAACATGTGGGATCATGTTATTAATTACAGCAATCGCTTGAATATGATTAAGGCTATGAAACTTTGATTGCATAATTTTAAACAAATTCTGACCTGATTCAAACATAAGAATCGATCATCAAAAATGTTTAAGGGATGAATTGGTGGTATCCCCTAGGTCAATACTCAGGTTTTTGCAGAGTTGGCTTACAAAGGACCAAATCTTTCAGGTAGAAATTCCACCAAATCCGACAATAGGCAACATGTCTTCTCTAGGTCCTCTGGGAGGATCTCTCCACCTCCCTTGGTACTGCTCAAGAGAGGCAGCCCAGTTTCTGGGAAGGCAGCTAGCTGGACTTACAAATACAGACCTCAGAAACAGAAATGTATTTTTTTCACAGTGGAAAATTAACTGGCCCATATATAAATGGAACCAGAAATTCTGGCCTCAGCAGCACAATCCAATAGGGTAAACCAATCAGACCTGCAGACTCATTTGAACTGCCTATGTGAAACAAATTTAGCCAACATTGATTAGAGTTTAATATAAATGCTGTTTTTTGGTTATTTGAATATTTTCTTTCTAGTTCAGTGCAAAGCAATGATTAAAAGCAGATATTATGCTAAGAACCAAACAATCTAATTCGTTTACCACGTTCTTCTGTTTTTTTACGAGCAGATCCCTATGAAACAATACCAATGACCAACTACTCTGCAACTGATTATTTCTCTAATTTAATGCATAATTCTGTAACCAAATATATCCATTAAGGAACTTGCTTCTCTGACTCATTTTACACCTCTGGAAACATTAATAGACATAAGTTCCATCAAAATATCAATGAAAAGATGAGACTTGATTAAGATAACAACACTGAAGAAATCAGCATTATTCTTTTGGGGAGTGTTTTCGAAGCAGTTGAGCATGAACTGTTGGTTAGAGAATCCAGCATAATATACATAGACTATTTCTAGCTCTGAAAAAGTAGCTTGCTATCAGCCACATTATAATCTTTTGGATAACACTGGCAGCAATGTTATTACATTTCTCATTTCCCGGGCCCTGAGGACTTGCCATATCACTAGACAGCACGTTTTTTTCACAACCCAACATCTTACACACGTCTTTAACCATTAGAGTCTAACAGAAAACAAATCTTTCTCATGCTCAGTTTCCTTATCTGTGAAATGGGGGAAAAGTAATAATTACCTAATGTGCTCGGGTGTTCTGTGGTTTAACTAATTAGAGGTTGTAAAGCCTGATAAAGCACTAAGTCGTATTAAATGTCTATATAGCATGCATTTACTGGCCAACTTGTGCTCCAGCTGCTCAAACACAGCTGCTCTTAATAAGTAGGAGAAAATCAGCTAAAAGCGTATGAAGAGCTGACTGGAAGAAATGACATGGAAGGAGTGTTTTACAACTCATGAATTTGCTAACCTTATTTTTAAAATTAAGAAGTGATTTCATTGTAGAATGCTGCTGTTTTCAGAAATTCCAGAAAGGTGAAAGAGTAGAGAGTAAAACTTTGAAGTTAATAGAAAAAAATAAAAATACTTTCAATTCTATGGACTGCATCAAAAGTGCTTTGAATCAAAATGAACATTTTTTGTCTTTATTCGCTATTCTCTTTTCTCTTTGTTATGCTGATAATAAACTTCACTTCATGTATATAAGTACAGGCAAATCATTAGGTTATGCATGGCAAGTTCTTATGGAGAAGAAAATGGGTTCTGTGGATTGTGGCTTTTTTTACATGCTAGAGTCAGACCAAGGAAGACAGCAGATGAAAATCAAATCGGTATTAGGCGATTCAAACACTATTAGCCTTACTCAAGATCAGCGACTGTGGCCCTATCCATATCATGAGCCTAGGTAAAGGTACTTCACTACTCCTTTAAGGTCTTACTTCCTGGGCTTCTTGCTAAGGTCCCCATGCCAGAATCCTACACATCAGCCAGCTTTGCAAGTGCATCTTTCCTCTCCTGGGTTCCTGGGCTTGGCCCAGCAACAGAACTTTCATCTGCTTTGTCCCTGACCTCTAAGCCTAGCTCAGCCACCCTTATATTCCAGCTCTCTATTTCTTAGTCCAGTTTGATGAACTAAATACAATTTTCAAATATTATTTTGCTTTCATATTCTTAATTACAAATTGTACCCTAATTCTAGTTAATCCAGTCGTAACGGGTCAATTGTAATATCTGATTTCTGGCTTTAAAATGAAGAATGTTCTTTGCCTTCACGTCTGGTACCACTACTATTATTACTAATAATAAAAATAATAGATAAAATTTTATTCAGTGCTTATTATGAATGAGAAAAACTTCTTAATACTTTACATATACTAGTTATTTAACCTGAACACCAACTCTCTAAGGTAGTTGTTACTGTTATCGCTGTTTACAGATGACAAAACTGAGGCACTGAAGAGTAAATAATCTGCCCACAAAGTTATGGAGCTGGTCACTAGAGCTGGAATTTGAAGCCAGCAAGTCTGGCCCCAGAGTCTGTGCTCCTCTCTGCTCTATTCCAGCTGCTATGTGGCCCTGGGTTACCCACACCCTCTATCTTCTATCATTATCTGGCATAAGTGCATGAGTATATGTGGGTCTGTGTGTATAAAGTGTATACGGGTCTGTGTGTATAAAGTGTATATAGGTAGGTGTCTTCTATTTTTGGAACATCCATGGCTTATTTTAGTGTGAGTGACTTCCGAGTTTACTATTCCAGATTACTTTTCTGAATAAGTAGATAATTTCTAATCATTGTGTCCATTTTACAAAATGCAATCAATATATTAACTTTGCAGATGAACCACTGTAGTACACGAAATGATGGAGAGGACGTTTTATTAGATAATTGAAAAACAGAAAAAAAATCAAATCCCACTACTACAGTGAAGAGTAATTTCCTTTTAAATACTGATGATATGATTTTCATCATTTTAATGAATAGCTTTCATATAAAATAGCAAGTAAAAAAATCTGGTCCCATTATCTAAATATTTGAAGAAATGAGTCACACATTAATTCCATCAAAAGCATAAGCATCCTTTCTGGCAAATAATGAAAATCATCTGTTCTATGTTTAAAACTGTGTAAACTCAGAGAGAAATTCCACCATGTCCCTTGGAACCACTGATTGACTGGCTGAACATGGCGACGATTAATACAAGTTTTAAAGTATTTCCAGGCAAAAATTAATTTTGTCATGTCAACCTCATAGGTATTCATTAGAAAATAAAACTTAGGATGTTTTGCCATCTACTATCCATTAAGGACAAGGAGTAATGTTTAGGAAAAATGTGTGTGAGCCACCCTTTCCCTTGGTTCTTTAAATTTTATCAGAGATCAAGATGAGCTATTGTAAGGATTTGAATTTCAATTACATAAGTTTTGTCCCTCACAGAATCAACTTTACTAAAAGACAATTTAATATTGTGCCCCTAATTTTGAAGGTCACATAAAATATACATAAAATTTAATATTGATATTATGTAAAAATATAATTTAGGACATTTTCTATCAATTTATATCGAGCACATAAAAACCCACATGATGCATTTTGGAATTCAGTCTAAAGAAATCTGGGCTTCACCTGAAGAAGTATTATATCTATTCCTGGGGAGCAGAGCAAGATGGCCAAATAGGAACAGCTTCAGTCTCCAACTCCCAGCGCGAGCAACACAGAAGACCGGTGATTTCTGCATTTTCAACTGGAGGTACTGGGTTCATCTCACTCAGGGAGCGCCAGACAACGGGTGCTGGTCAGCTGCTGCAGCCCCACCTCAGCGAGAGCCAGCAGGGCAAGGCATCACCTCACCTGGGAAGCAAGGGGAAGGAAATCCTTTCCTAAGTAGCCAGGGGAACTGAGACACACAACACCTGGAAAATCGTAACCTCCCACCCCAATACTGTGCTTTAAGCAAACGGGCACACCAGGAGATTATATCCCACACCTGGCCAGGAGGGTCCCACTTCACAGAGCCTCCCCCTCATTGCTAGCACAGCAGTCTGTGATTTAAATCAAGGCAGCAGCGCAGGCTGGGGAGGGCTCTGCCATTGCTGGGAGAGGCCATGGTAGGTAAACAAAGCCGCTGGGAAGCTCTAACTTGGTGGAGCTCACAGCAGCTCAAGGAAACCTGCCTGTCTCTGTAGACTCCACTCCTGGGGACAGGGGCACAGCTAAACAACAACAAAGCAGCAGAAACCCTCTGCAGACACAAACCACTCTGTTCGACAGCTTTGAAGAGAGCAGTGATCTCCCAACACGGAGGTTGAGATCTGAGAAGGGACAGACTGCCTGCTCAAGTGGGGTCCCTGACCCCTGAGTAGCCTAACTGGGAGACATCATCCCCCACTAGGGGCAGTCTGACACCCCACACCACAGGGTGTATACACCCCTGAGAGGAAGCCCAAAGCAAGAATCAGACAGGTACACCACTGTTCAGCAATATCTCATCTTCTACAGCCTCTGCTGCTGACACCCAGGCAAACAGGGTCTGGAGGGACCCCAAGCACCCCCAACAGACTCCAGCTGAGGGTCCTGGACTGTTAGAAGGAAAACCATCAAACAGGGAAGGACACCTACACCAAAAATCCCATCAGTAACAAGGCCACCGCCATCAAAGACCAGAGGCAGATAAACCACAAAGATGGGGGGAAAAGCAGGGTAAAGCTGGAAATTCAAAATAAGAGTGCATCTCCTCCTCGCAAGGAGACAGCTCATCGCCAAGCAACGGATCAAAGCTGGATCGAGAATGACTTTGACGAGATGAGAGAAGAAGGTTTGAAGTCCATCAAACTTCTCTGAGTTAAAGGAGGAATTCACGCACTCCAGCACAAAAGAAACTAAAAATCTTGAAAGTGGAAGAATTGATAGCTAGAGTAATTAATGCAGAGAAGGTCATAAACGAAATGAAAGAGATGATGAAACCATGACACGAGAAATATGTGACAAATGCACAAGCTTCAGTAACTGACTCATCAACTGGAAGAAAGAGTATCAGTGATTGAGGATCAAATGAATGAAATGAAGCAAGAAGAGAAACCAAAAGAAAAGAAGAAAAGAAATGAACAAAAGCAAAGACTTGAATCAACCCAAATGTCCATCAGAAGTGACAGACTGGATTAAGAAAAATGTGGCACATATACACCATGGAATACCATGCAGCCATAAAAGGATGAGTTTAGTCCCTTTGCAGGGACATCAATGCAGCTGGAAACCACTATTCTTAGCAAACTATCACAAAGAACAGAAAAACCAAAATCGCATGTTCTCACTTATAGGTGGGAACTGAACAATGAGATCACTGACCGGGGAACATCACACACCGGGCCTATCATGGGAGGGGGGAAGGGGGAGGGATTGCATTGGGAGTTATAACGGATGTAAAATGGACGAAGCTGATGGGTGCTTACGAGTTGATGGGTGCAGCATAGCAACATGGCACAAGTATACATATGTAAATAAACCTGTACATTATGCACATGTACCCTAGAACTTAAAGTATAATAATAATAAAAAATAAATAAATAAAAAAGAAGTATATCTATTCCTTTATCAGTGTTATAAATTACATAATTACATAATGTTTGCTTTTTCCTTAACCCCAACTCCAGTTTCCTAGAAGCTGAGGTACAAATCTGAATGTCAATCACAGAGACTATATGTATGCTTATAACTTGGCTTCTATATATTTGAAACAGATTTTCTAACTTCATTTCTATTTTCCCATTTCATTACAGATACTACTTTTAAGCCAGTATCAAAGATTTTATGAAATGGTTAAGCTGTAAACAAAAACTAAAAAACATAAAAATCAGCTTACTCTAAAGAGAATTGAATATATATTTCTATAGTATAGACCAGTATTGTTAAAACTGCTTCCATAATGGAGTTTTAATATTAATTATTGGTGTGATTTTAAGAACAACTAAGAATAGAGAGATTCCTTCCATATGAATTTGGCTCTTCAAGTCCCTGCTTTTGTCATATCTCAAAATCAAGTTATGCATGATGGTGCAAATGTCAAATCAATCATTATAAAAACAAAGAGCCATATTTCCCCAGTGTTCAATCTCCAAAGTCAATCTGGCAATATTGGAAGAGTACAAATTAAAAGAAGCCCATGAGGTGCATACACGAGAAGAGAGCCTTGCAAAAATATACTAGTTTATTATTGTGGGTGAAGACAAATGTTATTATTGATAATAATAAAAAAAAAGTATAAATGGCTTACTATGGGCCAAATATTCATTTAACTGATAACTTCTTTAGCTCATCTAAAAAAATCTAAGGTATATTTTCTATCTCTCGTCTGTGCATCAGTGTATTTCCTCTTCAGCTTTGTAGTTTTAAAAAGACTATGTATGGCAGACAGATTCTGTATACCACAGGCTGTATCTATTGCAATTGGAGGTTGGGAAGCATTATTAAATACAATAGGAAGAGGGAGATAAGATTTAATAAGGTCAGGAAGAAATCCGAGCACACTAACTTAACTTGAGAACCATGTTTCCGAGTTTTCAGCTGATTTCAAAGGCATGGTAGTTTTTCCTTTCCTTGTAAATGAAATTCCATAAATGCACTCCCCAAGCCCCACTGCAAGGTCGGTGTCTTGTAACCCTGTGGTTGGTATATCTGGAGTGCAGACTGTAAAAATATTAACATAAACTCATGACATGCTGTATCTTTTCTAATGAAAATGTAAGCAAAACAAATAAAAACAAAATAAAAAAACCTAAAACATCTGTCATAGTAACCTAGTTACTGCTCTATTTTCATTCTAAGTTATTTGAAATTTATCACAGGGTGACATATGCCAATGCAGTGGCTATATCTAGCCGAAGAGCTTCAGGTATTAACAAGGTGGTTTATTGTAAAGACATCACATTGGGGTGTGTGTGCATGTGTCTTGCATGTTTAATAAGGCCAAACAGTTGATTTTTTGGGACACAAAACTGAGAATCAAAGCTATACCAAAGTTCATTCTTCTTTACCCAGTAGCCTATTACAACCTTGGACTAGTCAAATAATTACACATTTTGTACATCTCACCATTTGTAAAAGGTGGCAACCAACTTTACAGATAATTGGATAAGTGTCCCCAATCTTAGACAATAGTTTATATAGTAGGCTTTCTCTTTTCTTCTGTTTCTCTACTTTGTCACAGTATGGAGTAGTGTACAGCAAACACACTGGGAAGCATGTAGACCAGTGTTCAAATTCTGGTTCAGAAACTTACCAGCACTGTGACCTTGAACATAAAACATTTTTGAACCAAACTTTTATCATCTATTAAAAATACAGAAAACAATATGTACTTTAGAGATTTTAGTGAAAATTATTACAAGAATAAATGTAGAAATTTTATGTCCATGACTGGCACATTTAAGATACTCAAAAAATCTGTTTTTCTTTTTTTCAATCTCTTCCCTTTGTCTCAAAATGTGTTTTTCTGATTGCACTCATTGTACCTGGTTTGTTCTCACAGAAGTATTTAAATTCACTCAATCTAAGAAATGTTTTGTGTTTTTATAATAGATAATATGTGAACTCAGAAGCCATCCCTGTCTTCAGGAAGCTTATAATCTATTTAAAAAGGGGAAAACCGACCAGAATACAATAATAATCAAGAATCAAATACAAATATTTTTGGTTCTCAAATTTAGAACAAATGTCTTGATCCTCTTTGAAAGTATACTTTCCTGTTTAGTCAAAGTATTCTTTTGTTTTGTTTTGTTTTGAGGCAGATTCTCAGTGTGTCACCCAGGCTGCGATTTCAGCTCACTGCAGCCTCAACCTCCCAGGCCCAAGAAATCCTCCTGCCTCAGCCTCCTAAGTAGCTGAGACCATGGGCATGTGCCACTATACCCAGCTAATTTTGTTTATTTTTTATAGAGATGGGGTCTCACTATATTGCCCAGGCTTGTCTCAAATGCCTATGTTCAAGCAACCCTCTTGCCTCTGCCTCCTAAAGTGCTAGGATTACAGGTATGAGCCACCATGCCCAGTCTAGAGTATTCTTAAAGAAAGATGGTAAAGTTAATCATGTTATTGTGCATATTTCTGAAAAGGAGAAAGATAAATGAGACAGGAGACAAAAATAAAGTAAGCTTGACAATGGGGAAAGGATTCCCTATTAAAAAATGGTGCTGGGAAAGCTGGCTAGCCATATGCAGAAAATTGAAGCTGAATCCCTTCCTTACACCTTATACACCTTATACAAAAATTAACTCAGGATGAAGACTTAAATGTAAAACCCCAAACCATAAAAACCCTAGAAGAAAACCTAGGCAATACCATTCAGGACACAGGCATGGGCAAAGACTTCATGATGAAAACGCCAAAAGCAATTGCAACAAAAGCCAAAATTGACAACTAGGATCTAATTAAATTAAAAAGCTTCTGCACAGCAAAATAAACTACCATAGGGTGAACAGGCAACCTACAGAATGGGAGAAAATTTGTGCAATCTACCCATGTCACAAAGGGCTAATATCCAGAATCTACAAGGAACTTAAACAAATTTACCAGAAAATACAACCCTATCAAAAAGTGGGCAAAGGATATGAACAGATACTTCTCAAAAGCAGACATTTATGCAGCCAACAAACATATGGAGAAGAGCTCAACATCACTGATCATTAGACAAATGCAAATCAAAACCGCACGCCAGTCAGAATAGCGATTATTAAAAATTCAAGATACAATAGATACTGGCAAGGCTGTTTAGAAATCGGAATGCTTTAACTCTGTTGGTGGGAATGTAAATTAGTTCAACCATTGCAGAAGGCAGTGTGGTGATTCCTGAAAGATCTAGAACCAGAAATACCATTTGATGGAGCAATCCCATTACTGAGTATATACCCTAAGGAATATAAATCATTCTACGGTAAAGACACATGCACACTTATGTTTACTGCAGCACTATTTACCAAAGCAAAGACATGGAACCCACCCAAATGTCTATCAATGATAGACTGGATAAAGAAAAAGCAGTATATATACACCATGGAATAGTAGGTAACCATAAAAAGGAATGAGATCATGTCCTTTTCAGGGACATGGATGAAGCTGGAAGTCATCAACCTTGGCAAACTAACACAGGAAGAAAACCAAACATCACATGTTCTCACTCGTAAGTGCGAGTTGAACAATGAGAACACATGGACACAGAGAGGGGAACAACACACATCAAAGCCAGTCAGGGGTGGTGTTGAGGGGAAGGAGAGCATTAGGACAAATAGCTAATGCATGTGGGGCTTAAAACCTAGATGACAGTTTGATAGGTGCAGCACACCACTGCACACATATACCTATGTAACAAACCTACACATTCTGCACTTGTATCTTGGAACTTAAAGTAAAATTAAAAATTAAAAAAAAGAAATACGCTGCTTGATCAAAATGATGTCCCAATACACAATGTCCCAAAAGTATGGTGAATTTCCATCTTACTCTATGGAAATTATCAAAATCTAAATTCAGTTCCCCAGCCAAGCAATGATGATAGTGAGACATCACCAAAATAGGACAAAATTAAGCTTTGCTAATTTTACTAATTTTCTTTCTTCTTGAATAATTATTAATTCATTCACTACCATAATACCTACAAAAAGTACTGACTTATTAAGTTCTTTTGGAATCTTTAAATGTTGTTTTTGTCAACATCAGAAGTATTTTTCTAAGTTTGCATGATCTTCATAATTATCATTGTTAGAGGCTACATGATATGCTACGCTGTTGATACATCATAATTTATCAAAGCATTCCATATGTTATCCAGTTGGCTTGTTTACATTTTGTACTGCAATGAATTTATTCTTGCTTGAGTTGAAAGATTTTCTTAAGGCGCACTTCTGGGAGTACAATGTTAGGTCAAAGTACATGAATATTTTACCCTTAGCATTCCAGGAAAAGTAAGCATCACCATTTGCTATTTGGGTCCAATTTTTTAATACAAATATTTTAAATATATTTTTAAGTTTCATGAATAATTTACAGAACAGAAAGACAATGAATATATATTGTAATTTGTAAGAATTGTTAAACATATTAACCTCTTTTCCAAATGAATTCTTGGATAAAAATATTGCAAAAGATAACCTTTTATCAAAATAGAATGGATCAAGTTTTTGTAGTAAAGTATGACATGATAATGTCCTTCCAGTTGAATGACTAATGAAGTGAGAATGCCATATTTATTTTTGTCCTTAAGAAGATAGTATTCATCCACTTATTCTTGATTTTGAGAAAATTCACCTAGGATATGGTAATCTGAAGACTCATGGTTTGAGATTTTGCTTAGAAATTTCAGCAACATACTATAGTGCTGCTGTTTCTTTTCACTCACTTGATAATTGCAGATTTTCTTCCCTTTTTAATTGTATTTTTTAGTATTTTTATGATAGTTGAACATTAATGATGAATAAAGAAGTAATCCCTGGGAATGATGAAACAGCAATGTGTTTCAAGACACAGGAAAAATGATACCGCTAAAATCCCGCAATATATCTTAAATTTATAATAAGGGCCAATGGACCGATATGATAATTAAAAAAGACAGAGTAAGTTTTATTCTCAGTTTTAAAATGAAATATGTGTTCTCTTTGTGCTTTGGAAGACATCTAAAAATAATAAAAATCATGATACATCAATCTTTACAGAAAATGAGGATTGCTCTCAAAAGACACTAAAATCTAAAATTGAATCCAATAGACTCTTATGCTATACAGAAGGAAGGTAGTCCTTGCTACATATCCATTTTCCAGGTGAAAACATTTTTTAAAAAAGAGATAGCAATCACTAAAACTATTGGATACCTATTATTAGTATTATTACAGTTTATTATGCTATGTGAATATATATATTTACATCTAATTTGCATAGTAGGTTCAAAGAGGGAGGAATTATTATTCTTATATTACAGATGTGAAAGCAGATCCAAAGAGACTGTTTTTCTCTGTCAAATTCGCACCCCAATTAAATGGTGGAGCAAAAACTTGAACCCAGATCTATTGAATACTCTCCAAAGCTCAAGTTTTTACATGTAAATTAATGTCTTAGTTTGTTCCAACTACTATAATAAAATATCTTAGACTGGGTAATTCATACACAACAGAAATTTATTGCTCACATTTCTGAGGCAAGGAAGTACAAGATCAAGACCCAACAGATTCAGTGTCTTGTGCGGGCCCACTCCTCATAGACTTTTGCCTTCTACGTGTCCTCATGTGGTGAAGGAGCAAAGAAGCTCCCTCACACCTCTTTTATAAGGGTGTTAATCCCGTTCATGAGGGCATTGCCCTTATGATCTAATCTCCTCCTAATGGCTCCATCTCTTAATCCTCTTGCATTTGGTAGTAGGTTTCAACATATCAACTCTGAGGGTACACAAATATCTAGACCACAGCAGTGAGTCTTTACGAAATGTCACCATATAAACAAGATTCCATTCAAGCCACTATTTTAAGCTCTATCAACAGAAGATCTGAGATTGTGGAAACAGAAATTTAAAGGGGAAATATTCCACCTGCCAGTAATCTCTGAAAAGAGGAGACTATATGGAGTCTCTATATATTTGAAAGCACAAAGAAAAAAAAGCCAGTATGTCTCTTGGAAGTCATTTTTTTTTCTTCGAAACAATGTGTATTTACAATTTCCTGAGGCTTTACAGCAGAACAAGGTACTGGCTTTCTTACCCCATGGTTTACAATTATGGGAAATAATGCTTCCAGTACATAACATGCTGCCTGTTTCCTCTTAGCCAACTTGGTGGCAATGGCCCTCTCCACAGGTTACACATCAAAGGAGCATATATCAACAGTAGTTGGCTGGCTTAACCAGACTTCTCTAACTTGAGTCATTTTAGAAAAGAAAAATGATTGCTAATAAGTTTGAATAGCTCCACCACACTGGGTAAAGCAAAATTTTAATCATGTGAAATCAGGAAAGCACTTACAAGTTATCAAAATGCCTTAAATTTCTTCAATAATTTGCTTTAAAAGCTTTTATCCCTTCATTCAGCTTTCAAGCTCATGAAAGCCTTAAGCATGTGTTTTCATGAACATATAGGAAAGAGAATTCCCTCTCCAACCTCTCCTATATTACTTTCTGCATTTGAGCTCACTTACTGACTGGAGAAAAGCAGTATTTTTAGAAAGTAGTTCTCAACAGGATTTGAGAATAATAGTGAGATACAAAAGCATCATTTCCACATTACCTCTGCCTGCTAACTTCACTCAATCCTCATTTTCAATAATCCAAGCTCTGGTTAAGGATGACTATTTTGATTATTTGAGGATCTAAGAATTGGGAATTGTGAATAATCAAGTTTTTATGGAAATACGTTCAAATATAGTCTTTTAAAAACAATCAAATAATCCAGGGGATACACTTCAGAATAAACTTGGCTAAGTAACATGGAAAGAACATAGAAAGCTCTACTGTATGAAATACATACAATGCATATTCCCACTCTAAATCCTTATATTTTGTCGTCCCATTGATTTTGGACTCAAGTCACATGACTTGTGTTGATCACCAGGATCTGAGAAGAAGTGACCGTTTGCCTATTCAGAGTAAAGCCTTCTTTAGCAGGCATAAAACTCTTTTTCTCTTTTGCTTCTTCGTGGGACAAACATGCCCCAGTGGCCAATGGTCCCAAAATGGAAATACAGGTGAAACAAGCTGAATTTATGCAGGAAAGTAAATGTTTACCATTACAAGTCTCTGAAATGTTGTTGTTAGTGCTTTCTAGTATATAAACCTGGCCAATATACACTGGGTTTCAAAAATTATTTTACATACCTGTTTCCCTCATTCTGCCCAGTGCTGCATTCATGATTGGAGGTAAAGCAATATCAATTAAGCATGCAAGTTCTGAAATAAAATGGACCTTCAGTAAATTAATTTCTGCAAGCTTATTCAATTGTAAAACTGACATAATATTATCTATCTCATGTTGTTATTGTTAGTGCTAAGTAAGATAACAGACTTAAAATTCTTAGTACAGTGTTTGATATACAGCAAATATTCACTAAACGTTAGCTGTGGTATTGTTGTTTTTCCATTACTTATGTCTTAATTCCTGACACAGTATTATGGCACACACTGCTGTTAAAGGCCTAAGTAGTATAAGAGACATAAAAGTGGGAGGAAGAAAGGAATGCTCTTCCAATGGCCAGTCTTCCATAATAGTGTCATGAAAATGAACCTCTATACTTCATTCAAGATTTTTCATAAAACATGCAAAGATGGAATCATAATCAATTCATGTTTTTAAAATGGGATGACAATGACTTTTACATGTGACTGAATCTGATGTTTACACTGAAATTATTTTCAGTTCTTTTGATGGAAATGTTTCTAATTTATATGCTAAACCTTGCTTGTTCAGTGTATGGACTTTCTGGAAACCTATTCATCTTTGATGACTCCATGTCTTAGCTTATTAATTTTTAGTAATTATAATATTTTGTATTTTCAATATGGAGTATCAGTACTGATTCTAGAGCAAACATTATGGCTTCTATTTCTCAATCGAATCATACACAATCTTTTTGATTGTTTAGCTTAAATATCAGAGTAGGATGTATCAATGCTAAGCTTGTGCTGCATGACCATTATTCTACCCAGATAAATTAATCAAAGGAAGCAGCAGTTTTCCTTGGGGTTTGTTTTATTCTCAATAAAACTGTACTTTATTCATCAGTACTCTTTGATGACATAGCATTATTCAAAACATCTTCTCTTAATCCAGAATTAGTAACAACTTCAACCTCTTTGTCAGGTTCAACTCAGTCTCTCACTGCATAAACTTCTAATTATGGCAAGTGAGCAGATGTACATCTTATCGTGAATACCACAGCACTCTCTTTGATGGGTAAGTAACACCATCTTGTAAAAACTTAAGATTGTTTCTTCTGGAGACAATCCAAATTATGATTTTTATTCATAACTCGTTAATTCAATCAAATTTTACTGAGAACACACAATGTATGGTTTTTGACACTGGAGAGACAGAAGTAAGCAAGACAGACAAGGTCTCTACTCTCATAGAGCTTGGGGTGAAACAGGCAAAGTACAAGTAAATAAATGAGTAAGTGTAGTGTAATGCAGAGACTTAAGATAGAATTATGTGAGGGAGAATGGCTAGATTAGATTGTATGGTCAGTAAGGACCTGTCTATCAGGAGATGAGATTAAAGCTGAGCTCTGAATGACACGAAGCAGCTAGCCAGTGAGAAAAGAGAGCTTGGCAACTCCTGATTTAAATACCAATATGAGCCTTTGAATCACCTTGACAATTATCATTGAAAGCATTTAACTGATTTCTCATTTATTTTCAGAGACTTTCAGCTGTCAGACTTTGGGATGTTGAATAATCACGATTTTCTCGAAATATAAATATATTTCAAATACGTATGTTGAGTCCTTTCAACCTGAAAAATTGATAAATATCTTAAGGCCCAGCAATAAAACCAACTATCTGCCTTTAACTTTCAGGAGGATGGAGAAAATGATAAATTTTACATTATGTCTGTTTATTAATAACTACTACCTGTTCTTTATTTAAATCTCTGTATTTGGATCTTGGATTAAAATCATCTAAAACTGCATCTGTCTTCAGGCTGGAATATGGTCCCCAGATGATACGTGATTATTTTTAAAGACAATTTCTTTATTAGCTGTCTTTAGAATTTGAAATGACTACCTTATGTGTAAACGGCATTTTCTCTGAAGAGTTTAGTCTTCCCTTTAGTGTTTTATTTTTAATTACTTTAAATCCACATAATCCTCAACACATTTTAGTGATGTAAAGGAAAGACGGTCTTATCCCTACTGTGCTAATGAGTAAACTGAGGCACTAGGCAATTAAGTTACTTATTTCTGATTATCACCTGCATTTTCACGGTCACAAAGTGTCTGGTAAAAAGTAAGCACCTTCCCCAGTTATCCCTCTGATGCCAATATATTTGAGAAACATATAGATGTTCATTTAAATAATAAAATCATCCATATTTTATAAAACCCTTTAATTTTTAATCCAGTGATTCCATGAAATTTGTTAATATTTCACTCACCCACTGAACAAGCATTGGCTACATACCTTCTACTACCTGCACATTGTGCTAGGTACTGAGGATACAAATGTGAATCAAATGTGTTCTCTTCTGGCAATGAAGTCACTGATTTTTTTTTTTTTTAATGTAATATGTTATACAATGTAAAACATGATCACACTTGTGAATATCTGTTTGCTACAGATTAACCTTTAATCTGAGAACATGATGGCTGTTCAATCAATACTTGGTGACTGATAATATTTTGTTATGTAGATATAATTTAAGTAGCAGAACCATAAATAAGACAGAGCTTTGCTTACAGGTTTTATGTAGAGAAAAGCACTGTTCTGTTATTGTAGTACAGATAACCAAATTTCATATTTCTTAAACATCTTAAAAACTCTCACACCAATCCTTTCCATTCCTTCTGCTATGGCATTGGTTCAGAAATTTAGAGCCTTCTGCCTGGATTATCACAAAATCTCCTAAATCTCCCCTATTGTATAAATCAAAATCATCTTCCATTTTTAAAGGTTTATCTTCTTATGCCATCTTTGTGACTACCCAATCTTCAGTGATTTCTTTTTTCCTACTAATAAAATTCAAACTTCTTATAATCTCATAGAAGTTCCTCCATGAATTAATCATTGCCTACATCCCATTAATACCACACAACTCAGCCAAGCTGTTACCGTTTCCATAACAATCATTCTGTTTCATGGCTTCATCCCCTTCCCACTTGCTCCCTGTCCTTAGAATGCCTTCCTCTTCAACCTGAACGGCAAGCATTTATTCATATCAAGATGACACTCAATAAAGCTTTTTCTGAATCCCACTTCCCCATTCAAGCAAAACTTTATTTCCTACTTAATGCTCCTTATAACAGTTAATATCAACTTAACTTGTAATGCCCAGACTCTAACATACTTTTAGAAACACATATGCATATAGGAGTATCTATTCCTGGTTGAATACAATCTGCTGAGGTTTACAATCTTTACTTTTTATTCCAAATAGGAAATTTGGCACTAAATGAAAATACATTCAGTGACTATTTGAAAGACAGTATAGAAGTCCTGTAGGAAACAAAAACATGCGCAAAATAGGATGGCTGCCTTTTCCCCAACTCTCCAGATGTCGGTTCACCCAATAGCCTCTCTGCAGTATTAGCAACACTTAGCTTCCAGAATAATGACGGGTTACCACAGAACTTGTACTTTATGTTTAAGATCCTGCCTCTACTGATGACAACAAAAACTTGAGCAAATTACTGATATCTAAACCCAGTTTTCTTATCTATAACATTGAGATAATAACAATACACATCTCAGAAGGTGCTATAAGGATTAAATGAGAATACAAACACAGGGCCTATAAGAAAGTATGGCATACAGTAATGCGCAGGAAAGAGAGATATTGACAGTTAGTAGTCTCTCAGGTGCAACTGATTACCCAATGTAAGCCAACAGAAGCCGAAAGAAGAGTGATTCACTGGCTCCCTTAACTAGGAAGTGTAAGGCATCTAATAGGCTGCCCTAATTTCTTAATTCTCTTTCACTTTCGGACTCGATCTACCAATCTCTCCACCTACTCCCCTTTCATCCTTCCCTTATATATAAAATCTATTTTTCATAATATTCCTATGTACATTTTTTCCAATTGTCTTCCACTGTGTATCACCTTCCTCAGTCCAGGAGCTCCCAATTTACACATCATTCAATCTTAGCAAACCACTAAGCAAAACAAGAGGCAAGAAACATTTCCTTCTTTCATCTCACTCAGCATATACAGTCTCTGGGAAGGCCTCTGACTGGTCAGCTCTGAAGAAATTTTTGCAGTTGGGAGAAGAAGTAACTACAACTTGTTCAACCTAGGTCACGTGTTTACTCCTGAGTTCTGTAGGGTGATGTCTGTTACCAGAACAGGAAAGGGGGTATATTGGACAGATGTAAACAGTAGTTATTATTTTATTCTTCTTAATAATATCTCCATTTCCCATTTGGTCTTAATTAAATTAAGCTTGTTTCAATGATTCATTTTAACTGACTACTCCATAAAGAACTGGTGTACAGCATTAACTATTAGCATGAGACTGCACTTAATACTACCACCACCACAACCCTGACCAACAACACAATGTCTTCACACTCTACCTGACCACCTATGTTAGTCAATGAGATTTAGTTTGTCATTCTGACTGTTCTGTAATGTCTTCACTCATAGTTCCTGTTTCAGTGGTATCTAAAACTTTTTTTTTTAGATGCAGACCCAAAATACCAAGATTTGAGTATAGCTGAGTCTTTGCTAGTATGATCTTAGAAAGCTTAGAATAAAATAGGAAAGCAAGACAATGAATGCAAGTAAGCCAACATGATAGGCATCAAAGAACAGGTTATATCTGCAGACATCACGGACTCAAGTCCACTAGGCACATCTGGGAAATGGTCTACCACTCTTCCCAGAGTTGTTGTTTCCAAAGTATAGAAAATCAGGGAATATTTATCCTCCAGCATTCATTTGGCAGTGGTTGAGGGCAGCTCTAGGGTATGTCTATCCCCAAGCATTTCCTCATATCCACGTTCCATGAGCGTTGAAAGAAAGACCTCCAAGCCAAAGTCACAGAAGCTTGCAGGAGGACAGCAACATAAGGAAATTGAGTACCTAGCGGACATGGGCTGAACCACACAAAATCATCTATAAGTGGTCTCCACGTGCTTTGCTCTGTCCAAGCACTCTTTCATCATGAACATCAGTCCCTGTTTCCAGTCATGTTCAAACTTCCTTAGTAGTCATTGTCCATTGCATGGCCTTTCTTTCAGAAGTCAGTACCTTAGTCTAAACTACAAAAAGCTATTAAATCTTGGATTTTTTTAGTTTTGGCCATGCAGCTGAATTTATGCTATGTGCTCCTACAATAATGAAGGCATCAGGACCAGAAAATCAAACACTGCCTGTTCTCACTTACAGATGGAAGCTAAATGATGAGAACACACGGACACATAGAAGGTAACAAAATACACTGAGGCCTATTAGATGTTGGAGGGGAAGAGGAAAAATAACAAATGGGTACTAGGCTTAATACCTGGGTGAGGAAATAATCTGTACAAGAACCACCCATTCCACAAGTTTACCTACAAAACAACCTGCAGGTGTACCCCGGAACTTAAATAAAACTTAAAATAAAAACCTGAGATATTTTTGGAATATATATTTATTAGTTTTTATTTAAAAAAAAAAAACCCTATTCATGTTAAAACTGAAGAAATAAATATTATGAGGGCTTCTAGCTATTCCTGTTGGCTTCACTGTGCCATTTATACGCCCTTGAACTGTCTATTTTATCTGATACTGTGTCTCCCAGAAATGCACTTCTTCTGTTAGGGAAGTCACTGGCTGCAAGAGAATACGAGTAAACAAATTATTTTATGGTCCTACTTAGATATCTCTTCTATAAAGAAGTCTTTCATAACAACCTGAGTCATGTTGCGGTAGCACTCCTAAGTTATGGAAATACTTGCATATTTCTATTCAAAGTATTCATTGCCCTGAATTTTATTTTATTTTTTTTTAATTTTTAATAACAACTCTACTCAGATACAATCTGCAAGCCATAAACTTCACAATTTTGTGTCTTTGGTTAGTATATTCACAGAATTCTGCATCCATTGCCACAATCTAATTCCAGAATGTTTTCATCATCCCAAAAGAAACTCCATACTCAATAACAATCTCTTTGCATTCCCTTGCCACCCATTAGACACTCCTTGCACCTCTTATCTATTGTCTTTTCCTATGAATTTGCCTATTCCAAACATTTCATATAAATGAGGTCATATAGGAAATGCCAGCCGGGCGCGGCGGCTCAAGCCTGTAATCCCAGCACTTTGGGAGGCCGAGACGGCGGATCTCGAGGTCAGGAGATCGAGATCATCCTGGCTAACCCGGTGAAATCTCGTCTCTACTAAAAAATACAAAAAAAAAAAAAAATTAGCCAGGCGTAGTGGCAGGTGCCTGTAGTTCCAGCTACTCAGGAGGCTGAGGCAGGAGAATGGCATGAACCCGGGAGGCGGAGCTTGCAGTGAGCTGAGATTCAGCCACTGCACTCCAGCCTGGGTGACAGAGCCAGACTCCGTCTCAAAAAAAAAAAAAAGAAAGAAAGAAATGCTGTTTATGTCTGGTTTCTTTTACTTAACATGTTTTCAAGGTTCATCCATATTGTGACATATATTATTACTTTATTTCTTTTTATTACTGAATAATATTCAGTTGTATAAATGGCCCGTAGTTTATTTATCTATTCATAGGTAGATGAACATTTTGTTGTTTCTACATTTGAAGTATTATGAATAATGCTGTCATGAACAGTCATATACAAATTTTTGTGTAAAACTATATTTTCAAATCTCTTGGAGGTATATATGTGTGTGTGTATATATAGATACATAATATATATATACACACACACATATATATATACACACACACACCCAAATTGGTGGCTCATAAGTACTTTTATGATTAACATTTTGAAAAATCACTAACTGTTTTCCAAAACGGCCGAAACATTTTATATTTCTACCAACAATGTATGAGGGTATCAATTTCTAACATCCTTGTCAACGTTGCTATTGTTCATCATTTTCATTACAGTCATCCTAGTGTGTGAATTGCATTTCCTTGATGAACAATAATGTTGCACATCTTTCCATATGCTTATTAACAATCTGTGTATCTTCTTTGAAGACATTCAAATTCTTTGGCCATTTTTTAATTGGCTAATGTATCTTTTTCTTGTTGAGTTTTAAAGTTCTTTATATTTTCTACATATGAGTCCCTCATCAGATACATGATTTTCAAATATTTCCTCCCATTTTTGAAGTTGTCCTTTCACTGGCTTGATGTTGTCCTCTGAAGCACAAATGGTTCAATTCTAATGAAGTCCAATTTATCTATATATATTAGGCTTCTATTGTTGCTGTAAAAAATTACCACAAACCTAATGGCTGAAACTAATACAGAATTATTATGTTACAGTTCTAGGCAAAATGGATCTCACTCTATTTTGGCAGGACTGCATGACTTCTGGAGGCTCTAGGAAAGTATCTGTTTCCTTGTCCATTCAACTCTAGAGGCTGCATGTATTAGCTTTTGGCTCTGCATCATTCCACCCTCTGGTTCCACCTTTACATTTCCTCCTCTGATTACAACTCTCCTGCCTTGTTTTTACTCTTGTAAGGACT
This sequence comes from Papio anubis, assembly GCF_008728515.1. Lineage (NCBI taxonomy): Eukaryota > Metazoa > Chordata > Mammalia > Primates > Cercopithecidae > Papio > Papio anubis. The sequence goes on along the minus strand of NC_044982.1, from coordinate 58,768,557 downwards.
CTTGAGATTATATTGGGCTCATCTAGATAATCAAGAATTATCTCCCCATGTTGAGATCCTTAACTTAATTACATCCACAAAGTCCCTTTTACCATGTAAGATAATTACAGGCTTTGAAGATTCAAATGTGGACATCTTTGTGGGGCAGTTATTTTAACAAACACGCTCTATTTTTTTCTTTTGTCACTTTTAATGTCATTTCTAAGAAATCATTGCCTAACCCAAAATCATGAAGGTTTAGGCCTACATTTTCTTCTAAAAGTTGTATAGTTTTAGTTCTTACATTTAGGTCTATAATTCATTTGGCATTAATTTCTGTATATGGTGAAAAGGACAAGTCCAATGTCATTCTTTTGCATGTGCGTATCCATTTGTCCCAGTACCATTATTAGTTCAGAGGACTCCTTTTCTCATAGAATTGTCTTAGCACCCTTATGAAAAATCAACTTAACAAAAATATATGAGTTTATTGCCAGACTCTAATCCATTGTTCTATTCTATATATCATATCACATTGTCTTGATTACTGCAGCTTTGTAGTAAGTTTTTATATCACGTCATGTGAATTCTCCAAATTTGATAGTCTTTTTCAAGACTGTTTTAGCTATTCTGGGTCCTTCAAATTTTCATTTGAGTTTTTGAATTAGCTTGTTAATTTCTGCAAAAAAAGCAGAGGGGTTTTGATGTAGATTGTATTGCAGCTGCAGATTAATTTGAGAATTATTGTCATTTTAATAAGAGTAAGTCTTCCAATCCATGAATATGAGATATTTTTCTATTTACTTAGGTATTCTTTAATTTCTTTCAATAATGTTTTGTAGTTTTCAGTGTACAAATCTTGCACTTTTGTGAGATTTACTCTTAAGTTTATTTTTTTTCATGGTATTATAAATGCAATTGCTTTCTCAATAATGTTTTTGGACTGTCCATTTGCCAGTGTATAAAAACATGAGTGACTTTTGTGTATTAATCTTGTACCCTACAAAGTTAACCAACTAGTTTATTAGTTCTAATTGTGTGTGCGTGTATGTGTGTCTGTGTGTATTCCTTATGGTTTTCTATAAAGAAAAACATGTTGTCTGTCTACAGAGATAGCTCTACTTCTTCCTTTCCATTCTATATACCATTTCCTTCTTTCTTTTCTTTGCTTAACTGCTCTAGCCAGACCCTACAGTATAATGTTAACTAGAAGTGGTGGGAGCACACATCACTTTTTATTTTAATTGTAAAAAGCAAAAGATAAAAAAATGCCAAAAGAAAGATGCAAATAGACATTTTAGGAGATGTAGTTATCACTTATTAGTAGAAATAAAAGACCATGGCCCAGATCCTTAAGGATGAGTTGGAGTTTGACAAAGTAAGATGCATTCTGGGCAGAGGGAAAGGTATAAAAAAATACATTTAGAAAGAAAAGATAGGGCATGACTATGAATATTAGGTGCAATTTTTACAGATTAGAAAAATTGGAGGTCTGTCTTCATTTTATTAAATTTAATTTTAAAATACCAAGAATATAATATAGATTGGTTAAATCAAGATATCTGATAGCACTACAGGATAACTACAGTCAACAATAATTTGTCGTACATTTTAAAATAACTAAAAGACTACAATTGGATTGTCTGTAACAAAAATAAAGGATAAATGCTTGAAATGATGGCTGATGTGATTATTATACATTGTATGCCTGTATTGAAATATCTCATGTACCCCATAAATATATATACCTATTATGTAACCACAAAAATTTTTCTGAATAGAATAAAATAAAGAAAATTTCATAAGCAGTGTTTAAGTACAATTATATTAGCATTGCATTAAACAATATTTTCCAGTATGTTCACTGACCAATCACAGTCAGGAGAAGGATAATTTTCCATTGCCTTCACAAAGTAATATTTTCGAAATCTGATGACTAATCAACAAATGATAATGAACTGTTAGAAAAAAAAAAATGTCAATTTAACCCAATTACAGCCTAATTCTGGAACAGGACAGGACATTTCACCTTTAAATTGGCAATGAATAGAACTTTGATAAGTCAAAAGAAATGACTCTATTCTATGGAATCTTATAAAATTTTAGTACCAGCTTTACAAAGGAGAATTTCTCTCTCTGCTTATCCTTATGGCAAAAGAAAACCGCTAATGTCTGATGTGAAAGTTCCCAGGTTTAAATTCTGGGATTGTACATCTGCCATTCATGCTCTCATACTTATCTGTTAAAGTTTGGCAGAAATTCAAACAAGCTGAAAAGCTCAGTGCAATGCAAAGGCAGCAGTTTAGTTAAGACGACGTGACATTTATAGCTGAATTCTACCAGAGGTACAAAGAAGAGCTGGTACCATTTCTTCTGAAACCATTCCAAACAATTTAGATGGAGTGACTTCTTCCTAACTCATTTTATGAAAACAGCAACATACTGATACCCAAACCTGGCAGAGATACAACAAAAAAAGAAAACTTCAAGCCAATATCCCTGATAAGCATCGATATGAAAATCCCCAATAAAATACTGGCAAACTGAATCCAGAAGCACATCAAAAAGCTTCTACCACGATCAAGTCAGCTTCATCTCCAGGATGCAAGGCTGGTTCAAAATATGCAAATAGATAAACATAATTCATCATATAAACAAAACTAAAAACAGTATCTCAATAGACTCAGAAAAAGCCCTCGATAAAATTCAACATCCCTTCATGTTAAAAATTCTCAATAAACTAGGCATTGATGTAATATATGTCAAAATAATAAGAGCCATATATGACAAACCCTCAGCCAATATCATATTGAATGGGAAAAAGCTGGAAGCATTCCTTTTGAAAACCGGCACAAGACAAAGATGCCCTCTCTCACTCTTATTCCACATAGTATTGGAAATTCTGGCCAGGGAAATCAGGCAAGAGAAAGAAATAAAGTGTATTCAAATAGAAAGAGAGAAAGTTGAAATGCCTCTGTTTGTAGATAGCATGATCCTATATCTAGAGAACCCCATAATCCTAGTCCAAAAGCTTCTTAACCTGATACGCAACTTCAACAAACTCTCAGGATAAAAAATCGATGTGCAAAAATCACAAGTGTTCCTATAAACAAACAACAGACAAGCAGAGAGCCAAATCTTGAATGAACTCCCATTCATTATTGCTACCAAGAGAATAAAATACCTAGGAATACAGTAAAAAAGGGAAGTGAAGAACCTCTTCAAGGAGAACTACAAACCACTGCTCAAGGAAATCAAAGAGCACACAAACAAATGGAAAAACATTCCATGCTCATGGATAGGAAGAATCAATATCATGAAAATGGCCATATTTCCCAAAGCAATTTATACATTCAATGCTATTCCCATTAAACTACCATTGCCATTCTTCACAGAATTAGAAGAAAAAAAAACTTTAGAATTCATACAGAACCAAAAAAGAGCCTGTATAGCCAAGACAATCCTAAGCAAAAAGAACAAAGCTGGAGGCATCCTGTTGCCTGACTGCAAGCTATATTTCAAGGCTACAGTAACCAAAAAAACATGGTATTGGTATGAAAACAGACACATTAATGGAATGGAATAGAGATCTCAGAAATAAGACTATACATCTACAAGAATCTGATCTTCAAAAAACCTGACAAAAACAAGCAATGGGGAAAGGATTCCCTATTTAATAAATGGTGCTGGGAAAACTGGCTAGCCATATGTAGAAAATTGAAGCTGAACCCTTTCCTTACACCTTATATAAAAATTAACTCAAGATGGATTAAAAACTTAAATGTAAAACCAAAAACTATAAAAACCATAGAAAAATAATCTAGGCAATACCATTTGGGACATAGGCATGGACAAAGATTTCATGATGAAAATGTCAAAAGTAATTGCAACAAAAGCAAAAACTGGCAAATGATATCTAATTAAACTAAAGAACTTCCACACAGCAAAAGAAACTGTTACTGGAGTGAACAGATAATCTATAGAATGGGAGAAAATTCTTGCCATCTATCCATCTGACAAAGGGCTCGTATCCTGAATGTACAAGGAACTCAAACAAATTTACAAGAAAAAAAAAAAAAGAAAGAAAGAAAACATTAAAAGTGGGCAAATGACATGAACAGACATTTCTCAAAAGAAGACATTTACACAGCCAACAAACATAAAAATAAAAGCTCAACGTTACTATCATTAGAGAAATGCAAATCAGAATCTCAATGAGACACCATTTCACGCCAGTCTGAATGGCAATTAATAAAAAGTCAAGAAACAACAGATACTGGCAAGGCTATGGAGAAATAGGAATGCTTTTACACGGTTGATGGGAATATAAATTAGTTCAAACGTTGTAGAAGACAGTGTGGCAATTCCTCAAAGACCTAGAACCAGAAATACCATTTGACCCATCAATCCCATTACTGGGTATATGCCCAAAGGAATATATCATTCTATTACAAAGATACACGCATGCATTTGTTCACTGCCACACTATTCACATTAAGAAAGACATGGAATGAACCTAAATGTCCATCAATGATAGACCAGAAAAAGAAAATGTGGTACATAGATACCATGGAATACTATGCAGCTGTAAAAGGAACGAGGTCATGTCCTTTGCAGGGACATGGATGGAGCTGGAAGCCATTATTCTCAGTCAACTAACACAGGAACACAAAATCAAACACCACATGTTCTCACTCGTAAGTGCGAACTGAACAATGAGAACACATGACACAGGGAGGGGAACAACACACACTAGGGCTTGTTGGGGGATGGGGGAGTGAGAGCATCAGGATAAATAGCTAATGGATGCAAGCCTTAATACCTAAGTGATGGGATGATCTGTGCAGCAAACCACCCTGGCACACATTTATCTATGTAACAAACCTGCACGTCCTGCACATGTATCCTGTAATTTAAAATAAAATAAAATAAAATACTTGTAAAAACAAGACTTTGCCTGCCTATTTGTGAGCTTAGTTGCTGCAAATTTTTCTTGCAGAGAGATTTTTGTCAGTGACTTTCACATTTTAAATATTTAAAATATAATTGAATGACCAGCAAAACTGTAGAAGTGCTACGACTTTTCAGGATAAAATTTACAAATTTTTCAAAATAAATCAATCAGTGCACTTTTCTCCCTCAGAAAAGAATTTAGATTCAGCATGGAGTGAAGCAACAGTCCTCGAACAAAATATAATTAATTCCTAAATTAAGGCTTGCTCCCTTCAAAGAATTTATGATTTTGTGTAGGACAAACATTAGAGTAGGTGGTCATACTGTTAAAGACCCAGTTAGAACATGGTGAGGAGATAGAGATGAGTATTTTCCTCTATCTTAACATATTTTCTCCTATACATTTATAATAGCTACTGCTGGTGATAACTAATCCTATTCTGATTTCCATCATGAAGTGTTAGCATAATGCCTTGAGAGCATGTGCATAAATTCAACAGTCCCATGAAAGCAAAGCTTCATGTACAGATTTCTCTGAAGGACCCACAGAGTTGTTTTCATTGGAAAGGTATAATAAATTAATAGACACATAAAGTTTCAGTTTGAGCAAAAGAGGACTCTTTCATTTTATGAAACACTCTAGGTCTAGTGCTCCTCAAAACTTACAGGAAATACCGCCCCCTAGATGTTGCTGGTATTCTCAGAAGTCAGACATAATCATGCTACTTACTTAAAGACTCTTTAACCATGATTCTTAACCACATAGGTACTATAGATCCAGAGCCATTCCCACTAGGCCTAGTTCCCACTGTGAGGTTCCATGCACCATTTCATTTTTAAACCAACATGTATTGAGTGTCGACTGTGTAACCAGAACTGTGCTAGATGCTGATGATCAAATGGAGCCAAAAAGCATCTTTGTTCTCAAGTTGCTTGCAGAACAATGGGTAAGAAAGATTGTATGTTGTAGATCACAAATTATCTATCATCTCCGTAATTTCCTCCATCTCCCTCAAACCTTCTGGCCTTCATTAGTACTTATTCTCCTCACCGGAGAATACTTCCCCACTCCTCATAATTAAAACCTTCCCCACTTTCAAGGTATAGGTAAACATTTTTTTTTCCCACAAATCCCAGGCTGATATACACCTGCTTATCTAGAACAAAGCCTGTAACAAGTTCCTCTCTTATCTCTGAAAGTGACTAACAAAAAGTTTGCATGCTATAAAGCCCTCATTTGGACATGGCAAGGGACTAATAATTGGGGAGAGATTTTCGAGCCATTTTTCTTGCGGACCTATAGCATTAAAGAGAAAAAAAAGAAAAACTAATATACTTTAAGAAATTAGTAATCCCAGCACTCTGGGAGGCCGAGGCAGGTGAATCACCTGAGGTCAGGAGTTTGAGAACAGCCTGGCCAACTTGGTGAAACCCCTTCACTACTAAAAATACAAAAATAGCTGGGCGTGGTGGTGGGCGCCTGTAATCCCAGCTACTCGGGAGGCTGAGGCAGGAGAATCGCTCGAACCTGGGAAGTGGAAGGTGCAGTGAGCCAAGATCACGCCATGGCACTCCAGCCTAGGCAACGAGTGGAACTCCTTTAAAAAAAAAAAAAAAAAAAGCAACCCATAAAAACTCATCCTACTATGTTTTCAGTTGAATCCAAGTGAAGGATTCACTCAAGGACACGACAGCATAATGAAGTGAGAGGCATGAATTATATTCTTTGATGTAGCCACCCTCAGCCACACATCTTAAATGTTTATTACCTGGAATGAGTCACTGGGACAGTGCTCACTCTAGGCAAAAGCATATAGGCATATAGTGACATAGAGTGATCTCTGCCCCATAACTCAGTGTTCTTATATGATTAGGTAGTTTTCATAGCCCCAAGTAAAGAAACAGACATCTGCATAAGGTATACTGCTTTTTCTATGGGAACAAATCTGACTTTAAAAAGATCCCCATAGGGAATGAAACAAGCCAAATATGAAAGGTTATATTCTATTTAGTTACATTTCTATAAAATTATAGAACACCTGAAACTAATCTGTAATTCTGGAAAGTAGATAAGTTGCTTCCTGGGGCCAGGGTGGGGAACCTGGCAGAAAGGAAAGCTAGATAGTTTGGGGGCATAATGGAAGTATTCTATATTTTCATTGTGAGGGTAGTTACACAGGTGTACATGTTTGCCAAAACTTATGGGCCTACAAACTTAAAATAAGTGCATTTTATTGCATGCTAATTATATCTAAATGAAATTTATTTAAAAGTTAAATAAAAAGGAAGGCAAAACACATACAGTTTTGTTCTAGTAATTCTAGAGGCAAGAAGTAGGACTTTCATGAGAATTAACTAACTTTAAGCATTTGACTCACCCTAAGAACTGAAACCTGAAAACAGATAAGGATTTAGCTCTTCATCATCTTCAGACAGCATTTCTGACTCATTCTGGAAGTCCATTTTAGCGGCTTATTTCCATATTTATGTTTTTCTTTGATGTTTCATATATTCAGGGAGTACAGTAAAATTATTATGCAGATGACGTTTGCTTTTGACCATTATCCAGCTTCACTTTCAGCATCACCTTCCCCACTGTGTCTCCTCCCAGAAAGCCCATTTTGTCCTTGGCTGTCCCGAAGGGCTCCTTGTGACGTAAACAGCAAGTGTCTAGAAATTGCACTTTTTTGTTTTCCTCCTATCCTCATACCCCTACCAAAAATTACTACCAATATCATTAACAGCTGATACTACCTAAACATACAACATCTCCCAGGCATTCTGCTCAGTGGAGTAGTTCATTTAATTTTTAAAATATCCCTCTGAGGTTAGTATTTTGTTATTCTCTTTTTGCAGATGAAGAAACTAGTCCTGTGGAGGTTAGGAAGCTTTCTTAACGCCTAAAAATTAATAAGTCATGGAGTCTTGATTCAAGTCCAAATCAAGAGCTTGTATCCCTAACTAGTATGTCCTGGTAGATAAGCCCATTCTGTAAGAGCCCTGGTCTGCCTTAATCAGTAGCTAAATAAAATAAAGGATTCATGCTAAGATGTTAGTGACTCACTGTGTTACTACACTAAGAGCATACATTCAAAATCCCATCAAAACCTTCTTACTATAGATGACTGAGAGTTTCTGTGATAGAGGGGTATGTTCAAGCAGTTATGAGACACTTTCATTACAAAATTATGGTCATGAAAATTTCCCCTGAAAGGTTAAATTTTCTGGGTAATCAGTTTAAAAAATCTAAGAGAATCATTAAAATAAATTCAAGATTATTTATCACAGATTTATCACGATTGTCTGTTTGGGCAATCAATAAATGATATCTATGAAGTAATCTATCCATCTTTTAAACAAAATGAATATTTGAATTAAAGAAATTATTTTTTTCTTCAATGAAATCGAAGTCAATTGGGAAAAATATTATAGGTGACATTTTCCAGTATTCTTTTTTTCTTTCCAGCAAATTCACCAAAATTCTTTTTCAATGATGAACATAAGTTAATAATGTTGGTAAAATATTCCAACTATAATATGACTAGCCCTTGCAGTGTCATGGAATATATTAAGTCTTTTAACTTTGTATTTTTATATCTCAAAAATTGGAAAACGTAAAAAAGAAATTTATAGTATCTCCTTTTCTTTTATATTCATTGCTTATGAATATAAATATGACAAGTTTATAGTCATTTGAATCACAATAGACCTTTGCTAAACACCCTTCTCCTAATCATAATTATTACAACAACTTTAAAACACTTTCACACATCTTTGGTTGGGTTTAATAGCTGCTACAATGGCTTCCTTTAAAAAATATAGTCAATTAGAGTTTATTTTAGAGAGAGTTAAATATATGGAAGATTCCTTAAACACACACACAGACACACACACACACACACACACAACACAGAGTCTGGTCTTGTCACTTCTAGATATAATTCTCCAAGAAAAAAATATTGATTGATTAAGACATTGAGCATGTGTATAAACCTTTACAAGTAAAGTATCTATAAGACATATTCCTAAAGTGTGCTTTAGTATACATGTGGGAAAAACAAGCTGCCATAAGCATGCAAAAAGGCATTCAACATCATTATTCATGAAGGCAATGCAAACCAAAGCCACAAAGCTAGGACTTCACAAATTCACACCTGTTATGACGGTTATAATTTTAAAAAGAATAGAAAATAACAATTGTTGGTAAGGATATTGAAAAATTGCAATCCTTATGCACTGTTGGTGAAAACACAAAATATTACAGCTGCTGTGGAAACCTGTCTGGTGCTTCCTCAAAAGGTTAAACATAGAACTACTACATAGCCTGTCAATTCTACTCCTAGGTATATATTCAAAATAACTGAAAGCAGGAATTTGAAAAAATATTTGTACACTGGCGTTTGTAGCTGTATTATTCACAATAGTCAAATGGTGAAAACAGCTCAAGTATCCATCCACAGATAAATGGATAAATAGAAAGTGATATGTATATATACATATACAATCAAGTATTGCTCAGCCATAAAAAAGAATGAAATTTTGATACCTGTGACAACATGGATAGATGCTGAAAACATGTTTAGTGAATAAATCAGACACAAAAGTACAAATATTGTGTGATTTCACTCACATGAGGTATCTGGAATAGGCAAATTCACAGAGACAGAAAGTAGAATAGAGATAACCAAAGGCTAGGAGGAAAAAGGGAAGGGGAAGTTATTGTTTAACGGGTACAGAGTTTATGTTAGAGATTGTTTCTGAAAAGATTTGGGTACAGATAGTGGTGATGGTTGCGCAACACTGTGAGTGTATTTAATGCCACTGAATCTGTATACTTACAAAGAATTAAAATGATAAACAATATGTTCTATGTATTTTAAGCTACAACTATCTCTACACTCTTCCCCATCTAAATAAGGCTCAAAGACTTTCTCCACAGAAACAATAATTAGGAGAACTAACTGCTATGAGATACATTGTAAGGAAGTGTTATTTTAAAAATCTAGACACAACACCTAGTGAATATATACCTAGTTTAGTAGAAAGTATCTGAGTTCAAATCACGAATCTCGTGTGCTACACCAACCATATGTCATCCTCTATTTGTTTCCCATCAGTTTACTTCATCTCCTAAACTAGATAATAAGACCATTTGGGAAGACATTATGCCTGTCCTCCTCTAGTATGCCTCAAAATATCATTATGCACAAAGAATATATTCTATAATTGAGTCAATGATTTTAACTTAAAACGAATCTGTCAAGCCATTCCATCTGAAACATAACTAGACAGAAAATCTGCTAGTAGGAAATAATGAAGTCAGTTGGAAACTAAGACAAATGCTGTTGTTTCTTGTTTTTTTGCATTGTATTCAAATGGCAGCAAATCAAATTAAGATAATTACTGATGTATACTTAGGCACAAAAAGAAAAGGCAATATATGGAACTCAGAACACTTACACACAGCTATTTACTGCACTCAACATTTTATTTCTTCCAAGAAGTAGTAGAAATTAGCATGTGCTTGGAATAAGGAGTCATGAGATTTTCATTTTAACTCCACCAATTAATTTGATCCCATACCAAACAATAGGCCTTAAATAAGTTACTGACTTTGTTTGCTTCCATTTCCCCATTTGGAAATCACAACATTTCCTCCATGCATTTTGCGAGTTTCTGATCTAAAATTATACTAATGTAGAACTAGAATGGATTTTTAAAATTAAGCGTGTCCCCATCTCTTCCTTTCACAGATAAATAAGGACAAGAACATGTAAATTACATTCTCAACGCTGCTCTCCTGGTCAGTGGGTCAGTGCTAGAGCCAGGGCTCAGCATCAAGTCTACAGATGGATTATTGTGTGTCACCATCCCCTCAACTCATCGTGTTTTAAAATGAAGAAAAGGTTTTTTTGGAATGTATAAAATATATACAAATGAAAGTAAAGATTTAATATATTTATGTAGACAACCTATGCATATTTCGTATATCCTCAGTAATGTCACTCCACAGAGACAAAATAAGAGCTTATTTGGTTGTTGGTTTACACTATACAGAATACAGAACTGTAATTCAAATTTTCAAGGAAATGTGGTATATGTGACTTATAGCCATTTGGACAACATGGCTACACTGAATTGTCTCTTCTATAATATTGTATATGGGCTAGGCACGGTGGCTCATGCTTCTAATCCCAGCACTTTGGGAGGCAGAGGTAGGTGGATTGCTTGAGCTCAGAAGTTTGAGACGAGCCTGGCCAACAAGGTGAAACCCTGTCTGTACTAAAAATACAAAAAAGTAGCTGTGCGTGGTGGCATCCACCTGCAATCCCAGCTACTAGAGAGGCTGAGGCATGAGAAACACTTGAATCAGGGAGACAGAGTTTGCAGTGAGCCGCAATCATGCCACCACACTCCAGCTTGGATGACAGAGCAAGATATTATCTCAAAATATTTTTTAAAAACATACCGTATATGATTGTTCTAGGAAAATAATTTAATACTTAACCTAATTCTTATTGAATTAATGTCTACACGGTTCCTTTTAAAGGTAGTAAGAATTGTGTCCAAACTTTTTCCAGGACTCTCCATAGTCTTCATTTATTGGAGTTTTAGGCTGTTGAGATAAAAGAAATGCATCTAAACCCACAGGTGAGGATGCTTATGTGTCACAACTCAACCTCAGTCATCCTTGTCCTGGTAAACTACGCGAGTTGTGTCTTTTCTCATCGGATCATTAAAAAAAAAAAAAAAAGCAGGGAAGACAGCACTTCAATTATCAGTCCATCCCTACTGACAAAAGGCAGCTTTCAATTATCTATCTGATCTCTCATAAGTCATTTCCAAGTAATGAAAAAGTAATGTTAGCCAGTAGGTTTCCCGTGACTTAATGAGCAACTTTAACAAGAATTTTAAATTTAGTGATACCAAAATTATATGCCCTTAATATAGCACTTTCTTACAACATACACAGATATGTGGTACAAAATATCTACTGTTTATAAGACTGTATAGCTATCTAGAGTAACAGTATAAGTATGTTTTCAGAAGGTTTTTAGAGTACAAGATGACAAAGTATTTTATATGAAGTCAAATAGAAATCCTAAGCATCTTAATTTAATAAATATCTTTGAGCACTGACTACGTTGTATATTGGCAACCTCCTTTTGCTCTGTCGAATAAATACTAGTCAATGTCATCAGCTAAATAGAGATGAGGAGTGAGATAAGAGGCATGAAGAAAGTAGTGAAGGTCTCTAATACAGAGAATAATGAAGAGAGGCTGTTTGGAACAGCTGTGGTTATAGGGCAAGATCAAGGACTCCTTTGAGGTGACAGGCCATGAAGTCAATATTTTTGTGACTTTCTTCACCAGTCTCTACATCCTAGGTTTAGAAGCAAAATTTTCAAAAAAATCTGTATTGATCAAAGGCAGTTATCTTTCTGGAAGATGACAAAGGATTAAAAAGAAATAGTTTAAGGTATGACCCTTAAACTATAAAGGATGCTTACATACAAAGCTATTTTCTATTACTAGTGTAGGATAAAACAGCTCTATTCATTTCCTTTTCCATTATTCAACAGTGAAATGAAATGGTTTTATTTAAAACATTTCTTATTTTAAATAAGAAAGACAATAGCATGTCAGAGTTACACACAAAGTTGAGACAAAACTGAAATTTTGTTCCTACAAAATGTGGGTAAAAGGTTTTTTCATTTCCATTTCAGTGGCATCTGAGACAAGGTCAAAGTGTCATGTTTTAGCAACATCAGTGAATAGTGTTTAGATCTGTTAGCCCAGTGCATATGAAAGCGAGTCTGTGCATGTATGGGCCCATGCTAAAAGACATTCTTTAATGAAAGTTGAACTTGATTTAACTACAAGGAAATCTATTGAATCCATAAAAGTACAAAAATTATATTCTCTCCCCCAGCTTCGGAGTTTTGATTTAGGCTTACTGTCCTGGAGTCGCTATGCACTGTTTTATGTATGGCTACTATAGGAAATTTACTCATTCAGAAAGGGAAAGAATGATACATTTATGATGCAGAATAAATGATACAATCCATGCTACATTATTAACCTAACAAAGCTCCTCTCAGGACTGAAAACATGTGACTATTTTGAATGCTAACAAACTATTTTTTTTTAAATAAGTGACACATATTATGCTTCAATCTTGTACCAGCAATGTAATGTTTCTATGAGATGACCATGTTAAATAACCAACCAACAGACCCAATCACAAAAGTGCCCTATGAGTGCTAGTCATTCTAAAATCCAAAAACACGGGTAAGACCTAGAGTCCCAGCACGGAGTGAGTGCACTAAAAGCACTAATTAATGCCTGCTTCGAGATCATGGTGAGCTAAGACAAATGAACAGCATTAACTTTGATCAGATGATCACTCATTAAAACAGTAGAATAATTCAACTTCATTTTACAGGGTGTTTACAGAGTTCCGAAGCTCTTTATTTAAAAAAAAAAAATCACAATTTTTCCAAAAGCAGCAGGAAAAAAGAGACCACCTATGTTTCTTCTCTTTTTAGGTTGAAATGTGCATATTTTTAGTTTCCTACAATGTCTCTATCAAAAACTATTTACAGTAAGGAAGAGTTTGCATAGGAATTTCTTTTCGCCACCTTGGAGGATAAAAGTGACAGAGAGAAAATTGTTAGACTTTTTCCTTGAGGCCTCCAATGGCAGGAAAACTTACCACCAGTTTGTCTGTAGCATGCAACCCAGATAAAAGAGAGAGCCTGGTGGAAAGTAACCCAATATCTATGTTTCCCTTATTCAGGGCTCAAGGACTGTGAAATACATTGTACTATATATAGAAATAGCTCCACAGTGCGGAAGGTTAGGATTAGTCCTGCATCATACTTCTGAGCTTTGTCCTGATTGAATATATCACTGGAGTCCAAGTGAAGTACTTGTTAAGTCTGAACGGCTAAAGTTATCAATAAGAAGGAAACAAGATGGACCATCAGCCCTATGCAGTACTTTCAGTTATTACCCACACAAAGCCATGGGAGCCTGCTTCTCCTTACAATTCATCTAGTCAATTTAGGATTTTAAATTGATGAGTCTATATATAATCTACCCCAACAAGAACTGGGACCACAGCTCTCTAAGTAACAACATAGTCTGTCTGCCAAGATGCAGAGACATGCAATATTTTTACTTTTTCTACCTTCAAAGATTTAAAGGAATCCTAACTTTTCCTGTCTCACTACTAATTGACTTTATAATCCTTTCTCAGTCATTAATGAAACTATCAGATTTCATTTGAATGCTTTATTACACGAATACATCAGTCTGCACTATTTCCACATAATGATGTATCAGTCCAAACCATCAGAGTACATCCTCAAATTGTGTGCCATAGACATAAAATCATCACTGTTAAAATACTAGCTTCCTCAAAGGAGGTCATATTTGATGTCACACTGCAAAGTGCTATGCCAGATCCTTCCACCAAACTAACAAGATACCTATATTCTGCATAATGCGCATTAGCAAATGCCCTTATTTTGTCCAACGATTGAGCTAAAATTAGAATGAAGATTTGTTTCAGTTCCCCCACTCATTCTTCATTGTCTCTCTCTCTCTCTGTTTCTCTTGTTCTTTCTGCCCTCTTCCCTTCCTCGTTTCCTTCTACCCAGCACCCATAGTCTCTGATATGATTTGGATGTGTCCCCTCTAAATATCATATTGAAATTTAATCTCCAACTTTGGAGGCAGGGCCGGGTGAGGGGTGATTGGATCATAGGGGCAGATCCAGTGGACGGCTTAGCACCAGCCCCTTGGTTATTAGTGCTTTCTATTTGTGAGTTCACGCAAGACCCGGTTGTTTAAAAGTGGGTGGTACCTTCCCTGCTCTCTTTCTTGCTCCTGCTCTTGCCACGTGAAGTGACTGCTCCCTTTTCACCTTTCACCTTGGGTACAAGCTTCCATGAGGTTTCCCCAGAAGCTGAGTAGGTGCCGGTGCCATGCTTGTACACAGCCTGCAGAACCATGAGCCAAATAAATGTCTTTTCTTTCTCTATGAATTCCCTGGTCACAGGTGTTACTTTATAGCAATATGAGAATAGTCAAACACAGCCTCCAAGCCCTTGGAAGACTTTTCTTAACTTACATATGGCTGAGTGACAGTACCTAAACCAAAACAGAATAAAACTTGGAAGGAATATTTGTAACCTTCATGTTGGCATTTCAAATGTCACTTTCTCCTTTCCTTCCCACCTCCATCCTTTTCTCTCCCTTCTACCACTCTCATCCCATGTTTATTATTTTTCTTTAGTTTTTGTTTTTATTTTTTTTAAGAGATGGGGGTCTTGCTCTGTCACCCGGGCTGGAGTTCAATGGCACAATCATAGCTCACTGCAACCTTAAACTCTTGGACTCAAGCTATCCTCTCACCTCAGCCTACCAAGTAGCTGGAACTATAGGTGTGTTCCACCATTCACAACTTCTCCGCCGCCCCCGCTACCCATCCATAAAGACAAGGTCTTTCTTTGTTGCCATGGCTGTTCTTGAACTCCTGTCTTCAAGTGATCCTCTAGTGTCAGCCTCCCAAAAATGCTGAGATTACAGGTGTGAGCCACCACATCCAACCTAGTCTTTAATCTTGATTTTACTCTCTCTCAAACGTAAAAGGACCACATAGTCTTTGCAACCCCTTTTGTCAAGAATGGGAATTTATTTCCACACCCTTTTAGTCTGGGCTGGTTCTATGACTTTCAGTGGAAATGATCTTGCAATTTCCAAAAAGACCTCATTCTCAATCTTTTGGTACTTTGAGATTACCTGCTCTCAGAAAGCCTACTCTGGCTTTCCGTTTGAGGCTGAAATGCCACATACAGAAAAGCCCAGCCATCCCAGCTGACCTACCTGAACAGGATTCCTCATTACAGAGTACAAGCAAGACCAGCAGAAGAATCACCACACAATTCACAAAATCATGTTTTGTTTTGTTTTGTTTTTAACCACTAAACTTGGCTGGCGGATATATGCTGTGAAGGCATACATGCCTGATAGACTCCATTTTCAGTGTCTCACTTTCTTTCACTCTTCCTCTCCTTTTTTCGCCATAGTTTAAAATGCCCTGTACTACCAATGCTACAGTCATTTGTCTAGTCATAAGAGTTTCCTTAGATTTATTTATTTTGGTAAATCATTTTTTTTAATGAGTAACACAGCAGTAAATCATTTTTTTTCAATGAGTAACACAGCACTTGACCATGACTCCATGAATTTATTTAAATTTTCAATGAGATAGATGAAGGCAATCATTCTTTTTCACTTATAGATAAGAAGAATAGTTAAGTGGCAATATATGTGTGTTTGTATATATATGGATGCATGTGCACACACTTTTTATTATAGCTACAAGGACTTTATGTACTAAAATGCAGAAGTCCTAACGACAAGAGAGATGTACGGACACATGGAAATGGATGACTCAGCTGGTAAACAGAAAATCAGAAACTTCTATATCTTTCACATTTTTCTGTAAACATTACAGATAGAATAACATCACTTGCCAGAATGGAGAAAATCACATCAAATCAGTCCAGCAAATATTCAAGGCAGGAAAACTAAGGCAATGCCCAATGTTCCCATAGTGCCATAGGTAAGCTTTATAATGGTTACAATGAAAAAAAAAAAAAAAAAGATTAATCAGATTTCCTCAAAATCACTTTAATATAAGTTCTGAAGGACGTCGTGGAATACTTTTCTAAAAATTGAGGACTGATAATCCCTCACAAAAGGCAAATTTGATTTTACAGTAGGTTTTCAAAATCTCTATTGCCTTTTGGTCATATGGTATACACATATTTCATAATGTAATGCCCTCAGTAATCCAGTTCCCTCCCCATCTCTCCTTATCTCCTTTCCCACTCTTTAATGTGTCCTTGTTTTATCTCAAATATGCTCAGTCCACACAAAGGGCCATCTCCTAGTCATCATCCAAGTCTCTTCCTTCACAGTGCTGAATCAAAGAGGCCATCTTCAAACACCATATCTAATGGTGCCTGCTGCCCAAGTTAGTGTTTTAAATATTAATCTGATATACTACTTTACATAGCACATATCAGTAGCTGAAATTACCTTATATTTTAATTTGTTGACATTTATTATTAATTTCCCTCCAACTAAATTAATAGTTTATGAGATCAAGGACATTCCTTTCCATATTACATCCTTAGTATCTAGAACATATGTGTTTGTTGGATGAGTTGGACAAATGAACTAGATACAGAAAGTGCAAGTTAATCTACCAGCCAGGCTAAAGTATTTAATCCCACGTAATTTCTTCCTGCCACATAATTTGGAATCTCTTGCTTTTCTATCAACACCAGTACTCCAAAAAGAAAGCTAAATTTTGATATGGGCCTAATGAAACTTTTAAAATTGTATCTATTGTGGGGAACACAATTTAATTCAAAAGCTAAATATATATTCTATATGTTTAAATGTATTTTATTAATCACATGTCAGAGCATGAGATACCTGCACTTCTCCATCAGTAGAGGTAATTGAGACCTGGCTGTGTATAGCAATCTTAGATTCATGGCCTCCAGCTAAAAACTTACATCTGAGGCTAAATACTAAAGGTACTGTTTGCCTTGTGTCAGCAGATCCACCACATCACTTTGAAAATGCACCACCCTTCCCTACAGTGCATACTATACTTATAAAGATATATGATATGATTTGTTTCCCACTGGGAAGAAATGGTTTGTAGGACAAAAAGAGCTGTTGTGAGTGAGTCAGAAGCATGCATCTTGTGCACAACTGAAATGCCTCGCTCCATGAAACACAGAGAATTTTGTAAAATAATTCACCGGTTTTCCCTAATGCTTAAACTTCGGCATTTTATTAGCAGCTTAGTGAGTAATACAAAAAATGTCCTGTATAGGTAAAAGTTGTAACATTAGGATGCTTGAATAAAGAAAAACACATGCACTGCAGTAACTAATTTTTTCTAAATTTTAAATGGTAGAGGAAAATTTTTCACCACCTTAATTTAAAAAATTGCATTATTGTTTACTAAAGATTATTTTGTCAATGACTAGCAAGAGTCAAATTACTTTCAAAGTTAAGATTTGTTATAAGATATAAATACCCAAGGAAACAAACCTATACTTCTCTATTATATTGCATACTTTAGCAGAATACAAATTGCCTGACATTCATCTCCAGCTATGTGCTGCTTTTCGTGTAACTTCTTTACTCTCCTATGAAAGAGATCAGCATGGGGAAAAGAAGAAAATAAAGTGCATATTTATAAAGATAGGTATTTCAATTTCATTTATAGTTTAAGAGGACATTACAACTAGTGATATATGAACCTTGTTCATCCACTTATTTTTTACCTTTCATGAATTTTACTGCAGCTAAGAGGGAAAATATAAGGTTATTTTAGTTGCTATATATCAAAAGAACTATTCCTTAGGCAAAAGAAAAATTTAAATACAATCTTCTGTGCCTTTGGTTTTAAAACAAACATTTTAAACCAGGAAATGGTTCAAATTGTATGGTTAGACAGCAAAGATCAATGGCAGCAGTTTTGGTTCATAACCTCTAAGTCAATGAGCTGAATTTTGAGGGCATAGAGGGCAGGGGGTTAGAGGGTCCTTGCAAGCAATAGGGTAGTGAGGTCATCAGATCAATGGACAAAGCACGAAGTCCATTGCATCCAGAGTAAGTGCTTTTGACTGCATCATGTAGGCCAGAGGGGATATGGGATTTGTATTTTATAAAACTGTTTCATAAGCAAACTTAATTCAATATGTTCAAATAAGTAGTCAATAGCTATCTGAATACTTAAAACAGGTTAATACTCTTGTATATATTAGAAATGGCCTAATCCGGCCCCATAGGAAAATTGTTCATAATATGACAAAAGCAAGTATTGTGGTAATACTTTGAATTGCATCACAGCCATTTTTTTTCTGATAAACTTACATTTATTGATTGTTTTTTCCTAATAAAAAAACACAAAGCTCTAAAAGACTTGTCATTATTTAAATTACTATGCCTTTCTTTTACATTTCCATAACCACAATGTCACTGGTAATGGTTTGAGAGACTTAATGTAAGCCCAATAAAACAACAGTTTAATCTCCATTGAGTAATATCATTAACTCATGGTGGGAAAGGCATCACTGAATGGTGCATAGCATGTATCACTGTTCATAGACACTGGCTTAGGAATAAGCACAAGTAGTTCCTAGTGAAATGGGGGTCTTTTATTATGACTTTTCCACTTTTATCTGGACAGAACTGTGAGAAACAAATAATCCTAATTATATAACATGATCCTCAGACAGACATCAGTAAGGCAACTTATATGTCAACTTTTGTGTAGATCCCACTAAAGCCATACATTCTTGCAAAAATATTTGAGAGCATATGATGTTCAAGAGAAAATTCTAAGTGCTGCAGACAGTGAACAGAACATACAAAAATATCTTTTCTCGTGGAGCTTAGATATCTGAGTCGGGAATGGAGAGAGCATACAGGCTAATACATAATATATCAGACGATGATCAGTAAAACAAGCCAAGAGGCAATAGGAAATGTTACATTGGTGAGAGTAGCGGCAATTGCCCTTTTAAGCAGAGTGGTCAGGAAAGACTTTGGCATGCAGACTTGAAGAGAAGAGTAAGACCTGAGGCTCATAAGGAAGAACATTCAAACAAAGGAAATAACAAAGACAAATAAAAAGGCTGTGAAATGGGTGAATGCATGCTCATACATGAAGAACACTGAGCAGAAAGTCCATGTGGCTAGAGTAGTAGGGGATAGGCACTGTAAGAAGGAAATTCAAAGAGGCAACAAGGGCCTAATCATGTGGAACTGCTATGCCACTGTAAAGATCTTTGGCTTTTCTCTGAATGAGACAGGAAGTCACTGGAAAGCAAAAGACATCAAAAGTAAGTTTTAAAAGAATCACTCTGGCTGCTGTACTGAAAACACACTGGAGGGGCACAAGGAAAGAAGCAGGAGACTTGTCTGTGATTCAGCTGACAGGTGATGACATGACTTTTGATGAGGGGTAGTAGTAGGGAAACTGGCTGGATTCTGGATATTTGCGGAAGCAGAACTATGCTGACAGGTTAGAATTTGGTCTGGAGAGAAAAACGGGAGTCAAGATTTTTGCCCTGAGCAACTAGAAGAATGAATGTACCACTTACTGAGAGAAAAAAAAAAAAAAGTCTAGAAGAGCAGGTCCAGTGAGGGAAAATCAGGCATTCAATTCTCTTTTTAAAATTTTTTCATCGATTATTGGGGTACAGGTGGTATTTGGTTACATGAGTAAGTTCTTTAGTGGTGATTGGTGAGGTTTTGGTGTACCCATCACCCGAGCAGTATATGCTGCACAATATTTGTTGTCTTCTATCCCTCATCTCCCTCCTACCCTTCTTCTCAAGTCCCCAAAGTTCACTGTATCATTCTTATGCTTTTGTGTCCTCCTAGCTTAGCTACCACATATCTGTGAGAACATACGATGTTTGGTTTTCCATTCCTGAGTTACTTCACATAGAATAATGGTCTCCAATCTTATACAGGTCACTGTAAATGCTGTTAATTCATTCCTTTCTATGGCTGAGTAGTATTTCATCATATATATATGTTTCTTTACTTGTTGATTGATGGGCATTTGGGTTGATTCCATGATTTTGCAATTGTGAACTGTGCTGCTATAAAAATGTGTGTGCTAGTATCTTTTTTGTCTAATGACTTCTTTTCCTCTGGGTAGATACCCAGTAGTGGGATTGCTGGATCAAATGGTAGTTCTACTTTTAGCTCTTTAAGGAATCTCCACACTGTTTTCCAGAGTGGCTGTAGTAGTTTACATTCCCACCAACAGTGTAGAAGTGTTCACCGATCACTGCATCCACACCAACATCTAGGATCAGATGGATTCACAGCAGAATTCTACCAGATATTCAAAGAAGAATTGGTACCAATCCATTGACACTATTCCACAAGATAGAGACAGAGGGAGCCCTCCCTAATTCATTCTATGAAGCCAGCATCACCCTGATACTAAAACCAGGAAAGAATATAACCAAAAAAGAAAACTACAGACTGATATCCCTAATAAACATAGATGCTAAAATCCTTAACACAATACTAGCTAACGGAATCCACCATGATCAAGTGGGTATCATACCAGGGAAGTCAATAAATGTGATGCACTACATAAACAGAATTAAAAACAAAAATCACACGGTCATCTCAATAGATGCAGAAAAAGCATTCAACAAAATCCAGCATCCTTTTATGATTAAAACTCTCAGCAAAATCAGCATAAAAGGGACACACCTCAGTGTAAAAAAATTGTCTATGACAAACCCCCTACCAAAATAATACTGAATGGGGAAAAGCTGAAAACATTCCCTCTGAGAACTGGAACAAGACAAGATGAGTAAGTTCTCTTCCACCACTCCTCTTCAACATAGTACTGGAAGTCCTAGCCAGAGGAATCAGACAAAGTAAGGGCATCCAAATTGGTAAAGAGGAAGTCAAAGTGTCACAGTTTGCTGACGATGTGATTGTTTATCTTGAAAACCCTAATGACTCTTCCGGAAAGCTCCTAGAACTGATAAAAGAATTGAGCAAAGTTTCCAGATACAAGACTATGGTACAAAAATCAGTAGCTCTCCTATACACCAACAGTGGCCAAGCGGAGAATCAAATCAAGAGCTCAACCCCTTTTACAATAGCTAAAAACAAACAAACAACAACAACAACAACAAAAACGTAGGAATATACCTAACCAAGGAGGTGTAAGACCTCTACAAGGAAAACTATAAAACACTGCTGAAAGAAATCATAGATGACACAAACAAATGGAAACACATCCCATGCTCATGGATGGGGACAATCAATATTGTGAAGGATAGGGAGAATCAATATTGTGAAAATAACCATACTGCCAAAACCAATCTACAAATTCGACGCAATCCCCATCAAGATACTACCATCACTCTTCATAGAATTAGAAAAAACAATTCTAAAATTCATATGGAACCAAAAAAGAGCCCGCAGAGCCAAAGCAAGACAAAGCAAAAAGGACAAATCTGGGGGCATCACACTACCTGATTTCAAACTATATTATAAGGCCACAGTCACCACAACAGCATCGTACTGGTATAAAAACAGGCACACAGAACAAAGCAAAAGAATAGACAACCCAGAAATAAACCCAAATACTTACAGTCAACTGATCTTTGACAAAGCAAACAAAAACATTAAGTGGAAAAAGGACACCCTATTCAAAAATAGGGCTGGGATAACTGGCAAGTAACATGTAGGAGAATGAAACTAGATCCTCAACTCTCACCTTACACAAAAATCAACTCAAGATGGATTAAGGACTTAAACCTAAGACCTGAAACTATAAAAATTCTAGAAAATAACATTGGAAAACCCCTTCTAAACATTGGCTTAGGTAAAGATTTCATGACCAAGAACCCAAAAGCAAATGCAATAAAAACAAATATAAATAGCTGGGACTTAATTAAAC
This sequence comes from Papio anubis, assembly GCF_008728515.1. Lineage (NCBI taxonomy): Eukaryota > Metazoa > Chordata > Mammalia > Primates > Cercopithecidae > Papio > Papio anubis. The sequence goes on along the minus strand of NC_044982.1, from coordinate 58,746,080 downwards.
TAAAGAGCTTTTGCATGGCAAAAGGGTCAGCAGAGTAAACAGATAACCCACAGAGTGGGAGAAAATCTTCACAATATATATATTTGACAAGGGACTAATATCCAGAACCGACAACAAACTCAAACAAATCAGCAAAAAAACAAAAAATCCTATCAAAAAGTTGGCTAAGAACATGAAGAGACAATTCTCAAAGGAAGATATACAAATGGCCAACAAACATGAAAAAATGCTCAACATCACTAATGATCAGGAAAATGTAAATCAAAACCACAGTGTGATACCACTTTACTCCTGCCAAAATGGCCATAATCAAAAAATCAAAAAACAGTAGGCATTCAGTTCTGATTTTACGTTTGAGATGTTCCCAATCTTAGGTGCTTGGAAAGCCACGTGCCAAACAAAGCATAGTAGAGCCAATGAAAATAACAGGATTATCTGGGATGTAGTGCCTATTGATCAAGCATTTTGTTGGCCAATAGCATAACACAGCACATCAAAAAGCAATTATGGGGAGCAACAGCAGAGTAACTCACCTATGTGAAGCACTTGCTCAGTAAACAGAGAAACACTAAAACCTATTACTTCCCAAAAGTGGAAAGTTGTGTTTAGCAAGGCAGAGATACCACAGAATCACCAGTATAAACAATTATCCAGGACTCAAACAAAATGTTTAGAGGAAAGAAACTCTGGCTATCTTATTTGGCAATACTTCTCAAGTTTCCAAATGAATGCTGAATCCAAGAGATACGATTTCCCTATTCTGTACCCAAATTCTACTTTATCACTGCATTCACCAAATTATATTTCATAGATAGATAGATAGATAGATAGATAGATAGATTGACTGATTGATTGATTGATTTATCTTCCATGTTTTATTAATTACTAGCGTCTGGCATAAAGTGTGACATCCCACAGTCATAGGATAAAAGCTTATTCGATAGAATTCATGTAATTTAGGAGGTTACACACACTCATGGAAAAACTACAGATCTAAAATAATAAGTTGTTATGTTTCTAATACTCCAAAATATTTTTTTCAAATACAAGCTTTAAGAACAATAACAAAAACGAGTAACATAACTTTCTTAAGCTGCTCAAAGTTCTGGATGCCAAAGGTTATAACCTCTGGCATCTCAATTTTAAATTTTATGAGTATTTTAAGGTGACTTGTCCTTAACCTTCTTAAACAGTATTTATAATGTAATTTTTTAAATTACTGGTTATGCAAAACTATTTGGGTATGCTTCTATACCTTCTCCAAGCAATTTGCCACTGTTGGTACTCTTTAAAAGCTATCTGTACTTTGTTTTTTTCCCCACATGAGGTGTAAAATAGCATTTCTATAGGAAATGTGTTATATACAAGAAATTAAGTGTACTTTATACATATTCCACCACGTAAAAATACACAGAATAACACTCATATCTATTTTAAAATATGGTACTTATTGATTAGGAAAATGGGCTCCAGTCATCTAAACCTTACAATACTTAAAACCTGATCAAGTTTACTGGCAGGACCTAATATTTCCCCTTCCTCACCTCTCCAACAATTTAGCATCCTCTGGAGACCTACTGATACCATATTTTCTTTCCCTTATTGCGGGTATTGAAAACTGAAGTTAGGGAAGAATCTCAGAAAGCCGTTTACATTGAGTTTTAAGCACTTGCCATCCTCCAGCTATTGTGATCATTGTTCGAGCTTTCTCATTTCTTTTTCATACCCACTCTGAAATAACTACCATTACCTTATTTTCCTGTAGAGATAATTGAGGAGACCTTAGGGTATAAATAACTTGCCTATGGCCACTCAGCCAGCTACTGGCAAGGGTCAACTCCAGCTCTGTCTGACCCCAAAAGCCCTGTTTTTCATTAGACTGCAAACTGCTGAAAGCATATCCTATTCAAATGAATTCTGCATCTGAACACATTAGCAAAGTTGTAAACCGAAGAAATAAAACAAGCTGCAAGGTGGATTTCAGACATTCACCAGAAGATGGGAATGTATATTTTGGGCAGGAGGCTCTGAATCTACTCTTTGCAGGCAAATTTACTTCATTTATTACACACACACACACACACACGCACATGCACACGCGCGCGCGCACACATACACACCCCAACCATACCAGAAATAAACAAATCCTGAACTTGCAGAAATATTATTTATTGTGAAAGAGAGATTCATTTCATATTGTGAGGGCTAAAAACACCCAAACAATCTAGGATATGAATTTAATATGTTATCTGCACATACATTTATATATAGCTATCCTGATTTCCTTTGTGAATGATACACATCTGTCCTATCAACATTCATCACACGTGATGACAATGTAATTTTCTTTGCTGGTAAAAGATCTCATGTGGTTAACTTCTCATATCACACTAAAAACAAACCCCCATGCACTTATTAAACATTTTACCTATACTTTTATATGAAATATTTTAAATTTCTTTCATCAGTTATGAACACATTTAAAACATCTTTGTAATATTTGGAGTTGTGTTAAATATAGCTACTATGTTGCTCTATTGGAGGGGTTGACAACAGAATTTGTGCCATTCTAGGAGAAATTTACATAGATTATTTAGAAGTTATGATAAAGTTTTCCCAGATAAAAATCAATTTTCCCCATAAAAGATGTTGTTTAAATTTGCCCAGAGATTGGTTATTCCTGTTTTCTTGGATTTCTGCTTGTTTCTGAATTTTTTTTTTTTTTTTGGACAGTGTCTCAAAAAAAAAAAAAAGCGGTGCAGTGGTGCGATCTCAGATCACTGCAACCTCTGCCTCCCCGGTTCAGGTGGTTCTCTTGCCTCAGCCTCTTGAGTAGTTGGGATTACAGGCGCCCGCCACCACGCCCGGAAATTTTTTGTATTTTTAGTAGAGACTGGGTTTCACCGTGTTGGTCAGGCTAGTCTCAAACTCCTGACCTCAAGTGATCCACCCACCTTGGGCTCCCAAAATGCTGGGATTACAGGCATGAACCATGGCAGCCAGCCACGTTTTCACCTTTTAAATCAATGATTTCTCTCAGATGCATTTCACTCAGTTTTATAGAGCAGAAGCCTACCTCTCTTACACCCAATACTGGCCTTGTATTAATGTAATTTTCATACTCATTATGCTAACTCACAGAGAAATTATAGATTAATTTTAATACAACATCCTTTCATGCAGTCATATAAATTAGAAGTGTTCACCAATAAGTGATTCTTAAAGATGGCTATAGATTTCAAAAAAACCAAGTTTCCTGATTTAAAACCCTCCAGTGGGACAAGGATCTAAACTGCTATCTGATCAGATAAAACCTCTACTGAAGAAAAGGCAAAATGAGAAGTGTAGCAATTTGTATGCATCTCAGATTTAAACCAATTCCACATTGTAAGATGTTAAGGTACAGGTTTCCAGGGCCTAGTAATTATATAACTTCTCTATCTCTTACTTTTCTCTTCTATAATATGCTGCCAATAATAGTACCCACTTCAGGTGGTGTTTGGATTTTTAGAATATTGTATCTATTAAGGATTTAGCCCTATATCTGGTACATAGTAAATGTTCCATAAGTTTAACTGTATTAGTAGTATTTGGCAGTCACAAAGTAGATTCTATAATTCGTGGGATTATTAAGCACCTAATTGCTTTATTTTTTTCTTGGAAAGAGTTCATTATTTAATTTTAAAAATCCTATAGCAATTTTGATTCATATTCCTGATGTGCTATTATTATTATTATTTGCCTTTATATTCTTTCTCATAGATGTATGGCCATAAAAAAGACAAACACATTTATTTTATTTGTCTTACCCTCCTGAGCAACAGATGTTGAATTAATAAAAAAAATTCAGAAAATTTAAAAATAACATTTGTTTTAGTGGTGCTTTTAATTTCTACCAAAATAATGATTTTAACCATTCTATAATAACATATATTTACTAAAAATTAATATAAAATTTGAAATTCATGAACATTTTAAGAGTAATTCCAGTTATACAGACCAGTGGGTATGTTAAACATTGAGGGACTGACCAAGATAAATGTAAAGTGTATGATTCTAGCCCAAGCCCACACACAGAACAATGTTTCACAGTATAGTAGCCTGGTGTAGTTAAAGTCTGAAATGTGGAATGTGCAAGTCTACACTAAGTAGAATAGTAACTGGGCCTTTCCAATATCCTAAGTTAGTTCTCAGTGGAGATATTTACAGGGATTGCAGTTGAATTAGGTCAGTTAGACAGAGGATAGAAGGAAGAGAACAAATGCACATTGAAATGGTCCCCCAGATATTCTAATGGACAATCCTAAAGCCTCAATCTCACTTCTCACCAGCTTCGGTAAGAACTATCAGGTTTCAAAGGGGTCCAATCAATAACAAACCTCTTCCCCACCTGAATTCTGAACTAACGAAATAAAACCAGAACCTCACCTTGATTATTAATAAAGCGGAAATTGTAAAGTATGACTGAAATCTGTGAGCAAATGGGATTCCTGATACTGACCCCAGAACTGAGTGGGACTGACCATGTCCATTCAGCACTGACACACTGGAACAATCTGAGACTGCATCCATCAGTGGGGTCTGTGGTACAAGCATAGGTGGGGCTGGAAATACTAAAGGGGGAGGCCTTGTTCCTCCTTCCAATCTCTTCAAGCACAAAAGTTACTCCACTTCTCCTGGGAGGAATGTGTAGGAGCGAGAGAAAGTGAGGAAGAGTGATCAGGACCACAAAATCTCAGCACAAGACCAATAAGCACTGAGAGTTTCAGTGCTATAACTAAAATATATTTGACTCTGAATTTTGAAGCAGATGGTAAAATATGAAGGGCCATTACTGTCAAATTTGACAGGAGAACCAAAGTAAATGTCTGCACATTGTCTGCTCCTCCTCTGATACACTGCTAAAATTTCCAGACTACTTTGTTCCTGGCAGTAAACTCTGAATTAGCCAGTCAGAAGAGATATATTAACAGTGTCTGCTTATGCATTTATGCTACTCACACAATTTGTAAGACAATGGTTGTTTTATTATTGTTCTAGGTATTAGGTTAAAATGCCAAAAAAAGAAGAAGACCTAAATTTTATAATGCTGTTAACTTCTCCTTCCTCATTACTTACCTGCCAGTACAGTTTTAGAGCACGTACTTCTTTATCTCAGAAACCTTTTGTTTGAGGCCTGTCTTGAGTTTCCAAATGCTCTTCTATATTCTTCTCCTGTGAATTACTGGGTCTACTTTAAGCACAAAATAATGGGCCAAATGGTTCCTTAGGCTACTTTTAGAGGTTGTCACACACAAAAGGGACAACTGAAATCTCACTAAGTTCTAAAGTTTGCACCTAAGAAAGCATAACATAAAAATAGAATAATTTTTTAGATAATGGACTGTAAATGCATTTTCCATATTTGTATGAGCTCATATATAAAATGTTCACAAGACACATTTGTCCAAAAACATTAGAAATATGACACGAATCAGTTAAAACTGAGCTACATACTAGGTAGTCACTAATCATATGTGACTATTTAAATTAAAGTTAATTAAAATTAAACAAAAGTAATAATTTACTTCCTCATTCTTTCTAGTCTCACATCAAGTGCTCAAAAACCAAATGTGGTTAGAAACTGTCCTATTGGACAGCACAAATACAAAACATCTCCATCATTCAAGTATGTTCTACTGGATAGCAATGATTTTAGAGCACCACTGTTGGAATGAACTTGTTATTAAATAACTTTAAGGGATTCAACTCATATGCCTACAAAAGATCTAACAGTCTCATATATAGTGAAGACTAGAATATTCTGGTAAACTAGGTGAATAATAAAGTATTTCTAAGATTATTTACATTTTATTAATTTTTTTTTTTTTTTTTTTTGAGGCAGAGTCTTGCTCTGTCGCCTAGGCTAGAGTGCAGTGGCCCAATTTCAGCTCACTGCAACCTCCACCTCCCGGGTTCAAGCGATTCTCTGCCTCAGCCTCCCGAGTAGCTGGGATTACAGGTACCCACGACCACGCCTGGCTAATTTTTGTATTTTTAGTAGAGACAGGGTTCACCATCTTGGACAGGCTGCTCTTGAACTCCTGACCCCAGGTGATCCACCCGCCTCGGCCTCCCAAAGTGCTGGGATTACAGGTGTGAGTCACCACACCAGGCCTATTAGTCCTTTCTAAATGAGGAACTGGTGAGCTTGCATGCTGCTATCAAGTCAGTACAGTTTTAAAAAACAATTTCTGCACTAAACCTACTAGCTTGCTACGGTTCTTAGGTCTCATACAGAGTTTCTTTATTAACTGTCTCCTAACACAATTTCTTTATGGATGTCTTACAAAACCATAACTGAGTTGCTTGGTAAACTAATTTATATTTATTGGTTTTTTTTCCTTAGGTTGCATGCATATTATTTATATATTTGCACATAGCATATTGTGTGCAAACTAAATACTATACATAGACCAAGATGGATATAGAGACAACTTGAGGAACAATGTAATTGGGGGATGGTGGGTAAATTCATGTTCATTGTACACAAATGAGTGGATTAATAACAGATTTATATTAAAAAATGCCAGTACTTAGAAAAAACCCAAAGGCCTTCTTAATATATAACTTTTTAATTAAAAAGTTTTCAATATAAGCTGAATCTGAGAGTCTGAATTCAGCTAAGAATTCACTGGTTTTGCATCTCTTAGCTACATCCTATCAGTGTTCAATAGGGGTGAAAATGGCAAAACTCAGAGCAATTTTGAGACACATAATTATTATCATTATGGCCAAAAGGGAGACAAGGATAAACATATGCATAAATACAAATAACCGTACTAGCTTGAGATGCTGCCTCTAATCAAGCAAAATGCTCCACTCGTAAATTGTATCACAGTCAGTCTTAAATATCATTTGGATGCCTATAAAGTAGTGAGGAGCTACTCTGGTGCACTTTTTGCAAATGCAAAATGTACCTCCATTTCTGTTGATCTCTTCCTTTTGCCTAGTGTCCATCTGCATGCTCCTCATTATCAAAAGCCTACCTGTCCATCAAGTCTGTGTGGATGTCTACCTGGATGTTTCAATTATCCCCTACTCCCTGAATGTGACCCGTCCTTTCTCAAGACTTTCTAAAACTCTCTATTTCTATTTTTCTTACTGCAATACATGTTAAGTTCTCTAAATGTGTTACAAGCAGGCACTGTATGTTGCTCATTTTTGCAACATCTAATATTTTATGTTGCTTTCTGAATGCCGCATCTAATATTTTATTTTATCTATCTTGCATTTCTTCTTTGCATTTACTTTGCAACAATGGCTATTCTAGTACTTTTAACCAGCCACAACATTACAAATGTCCATAAGCTTGGAACACATGAACGAAATTAGATTTAGTTTAGAAACAAAAACAAAAAAATCTTAGTAGGCTTTAGAGTTTTCCAAATTTCCTCTTCAAGGCAATCATAGAGAAGGGCCACACATACAGGGCACACTGGAGGGAATAAAAAAGTCTTTCACGGTGGTCAGACATGGCTTCCACAGGCTTCTTTTTTTTAATAGGTTGAAAGGATGGAAGAATCAAAGTTTTGGTACACAGCCCTGAAGTACAAATCTCTAGGTTATAATGATTTTGATACAATGATATTATAGCATCTCCAAGCCTCAGTTTAATTACACACACACGCACACACAGAGAAAGAGAGAGAGGGAGGGAGAGAAATACATTATCTACAAAACTGCTAATATGATTGGAAACAGTGTCTATACAGCACCTAGCATTGTGTTAGATACTACTAACTAGACAATCATAAATAGTACCTAATAATTTTTAGTGCCTAATAATATTCCAAATATAAGCCACATGAATAAAAATTGTACTCTTTATGGCATAGCGATTAGCTGCATCATCATCACAATGAGGTGGGCTGCTAACAAAGAAACGGATGGCTTACTTTTTGAATGAATTAGCAAACAGCCTAAAGTACATGAAAACTAATACTAATAATTTCACAGGTAAGTCAAAGTCTTCACACATCAAGTGAAGGGTGGAAGTAGCCATGACTCAGAACTGTGTGTTCAGTCAGAAAGCATCTGAGGAGGCAGATAAAGGGCACAGCGACACATCTCTCCAGCTTTCGGATGGCAAACATGGAATCTCAGAATGACCAAGACTTTAAGGGCTTTCAAGAGAGCACGTAGTGCAACTCACAGATGAGTAGGTAATTCCCTGTACTCACAGGTCAAGCATAAGGAGCTACATTGCCCTTTTTGATCCTGGTACTGATGTTTTAAAAGGCTGTGAATTTTATGTTTTGTTTCCTTTGACAAACTCAGTCATCCAGTTGGACACTTTTCACCACAGACAATATCTGAATCGGTTTTTAACACTGATTCTAAATGCGACTGAAATTTAACTTATTACTTAGATATCCAGGGCTGCTCTCCTCTTGACAGTGGAGCCTGACTGACCCACAGATTGATCTGTTGTTGTCCTCATCTGAGCATACAGTCATCCACTTGATTCCGATGGCCCAAACCTTCCTTCACATCTTGGCCACCAAAGAGGCTCCAATGAAAGGTTCACAGGAAGCTCTTGGCTAGGAGCACACATAATCCTTCGCTTAATGCTGGCATACATGAAATCTGAAGTTAAATATCGAAGGATGGATATGAGGACCTAACCATGCATGTAATATGAAAACCAAGGCACCGAATTGATGCTACATTTTAGAAATAAAGGAATCATCAAGCAGCTAATGGCAACAGAATATTTTATCAAACTATGAATCACTGTTTCTGATTCAAGAAGACATTAATAACAGAGTTTTTGGATGACAGGAAATAACTATCAGTTATGATACTGTGGCCTGTGCCAGGACACATGGAACAAAATGATATATAGTGGACACCACAGTGATATTGTTAACATATATAAAGATATTCTAAGAAAAGTGTTGTTTAGAAGAAATCTTTGGCAAATGCAAGTTAAAACTTTCTTCAATTTGAATTCCAAATTCTTAAATCATAAAGATCTGATTACATGTGAATACTTTCCATCTAATGATAGATGTACATTGTAGATGCTTACAAATATACTTCTTCAAATAATGATGAGAGGGCAGGAGAACCTAATTGTTTTCCTAATTAGACCATAAACATGGCCCCCAAATTTTGTCTATTCCAATTTCTAAATTATAAGATTAGCTTATACACCACCCTTCAGAGTATCAAAAAATTTTAAATAAGATTAAGAATCTGGTTGCCATTGTATGGCTCAAATACAGGATAAAGCTTTGAGGGAAGAATGGAGAAACTGAAAGTATGGGCTTTCAGTCTTTTGGAATAGCAAACCTGAACTTTCCCCAGCAGTAAATGACTGGGTATCTGTGTTCACCGTGACTGGGTCAGGCTGGCTGAGGCACAACATCACTTTAATTAAGACAAGGTAAAGCATGAGTTGGCAAAATTGCCCACTATTTGTCACCTGAAGCCCAATTACAACTGCAATCACTGAGCATCTCCAATGCTGAAAATTAGATCCAGCTATTTACCTGTAATATACTTTAACATAACAAATATTTGAAGATTACTTAAACAGGGCAAATCCTTTGAAATTTTGGTCACCCTCCTTCTGCTGGCCAAATGAATGATCTTTATGCCTGAATACATGCATTTGGCATTACTGAGCACTCTCGTTAACTACCACCACTCATATTCTTGCCTATTAGAACTTCACTTACCTTTTATTTACAATTCCAAGTCCCTTCCCAAATTCTTAAACCCTATATTAAATACAGTGAGGATCTAGTCCTTAGGAATTATTATTCTCCCTTCTTCTTTCCATATCACTTTTCTTAATACTCAAACATGCATGGGAGATCCTGCCCAACCTCCCTCATCTTTTTTTATTATTTCTTTTTTAAAAATTATTTCTTTAGAGACAGGGACTTACTCCATCGCCCAGGCTGGACTGGAGCTCCTGGGTTCAAATGATCCTCCCACGCCAGCCTTCTAAGTAGCTAAGACTATAGGAGTTCACCACTGTGGCTGGCTTCCCACTGCTTAATAATACATTCTTGCCTCTTTCCATGTAATTCTCTTGATCATGCCCCCAGAGCAAACTCTTCATAAGTATAACACATCAAAACATGGGCATCAGGAGTGGCTATGTGATTTCCTCTGGCCAGAAAAAGTGAGCAGGAATGATGTTAACTGTTTCTGCCACTTCTTTCTTTTCCTTCTGACACAAAAATGTTAAGTCCTACTGTGGTCTCAACGTTGGTAACCCCCAAGAAGGACTAAGACACATCTTGAATAGGGGCTGTTCATTCTGTTTAGTTCCCAAAGTGAAGAGGACACAGAGCAGAATTACAGCTGAACCACAGCCAACATATGTTGCAAGTGAAAAATAAGTTTTTATTGTTCTTAACAACTGAAATTCTGAGATTATGCCACCAGAGCATAATCTAGAGAAAACTAATACATTATTACACAGGAATTAACATGTAATGATGGTTAAACATAGTGAGGATTAAATGAGATAATGGGCATGGTGATAGGCACTGTACTTGTAATATAGTAAGTATTCAATTCATATGAGCTGTTATAAAGTATTCCACAGGTATCTGTTTCATTTTCTAACATTCTTCAAAGAACAAAACTACGTGTTTTATAAATTCCTGATATGCCTAGAAGAGTGACAGGTACTTAATAAATACATATTACATTAAGTCAAAGTTAAAGGTAACAAAAAGGTAACCTGAAGAGAGCCACAAAAGAGAGAAGAAGAAGATTTGGAGGGGGATGGGAGAATGAATGACATCACTATTTTTTACTCAATAAATATTTATTGAACACTTAACTATGAGTCAGACACAGTGATAGGCATTAAGGAGACAACTGTGAGGGAGGCAATTCTGCCTTCATTGAGTCAGAGAAATCACAAAAAGGAAGCAGCAATTATAAGCACATGTGTCCTCCAGTGTGAAAAAACAATGACTTGGAAACACACAAAAGGGGTCAAGGACATTTTCCAGAGGTTGTAACCTCAAGAATAAATGGGAGGTATGTAGATGAAGTAGACAAAGTTGATATGGAAAGAATGTTTCAGGTAGAGCAGAGAGCCGATGATTATTTCCCAGTGAAAACAAGTAACACCATCTGTTGTCAATTAAAGGTGATGGGGGACCAAAGCTGAGCTTTAGGCAGTTGCATGAGGTCTGATGCAGTCATTACACAAAATACGTAAGGAAACTGACCCATGGATGCAGAAATCTTCTAGCTGTTGTTGCTAGCCTGTTGTAAAACATCATCAGACTGGCAAGAATCTTCAGAGTTGGGCGATTTTCTATGGCAACACTAGAATTGGTCATAGTCATAGGGAAATAGATAGGTGGCTTGTTCCACAGTAACTTCTAATACCAGATGGTTGCACTGAAGCTAATAAGGAAATGAATTGTGGATGTTGACCAGGGTGTAGCTGTCATTGCGGACTATGCTATCTAAGTCAGGAAAACTAAAGGATGGTGGTGAGGGTGTGGCAGGGTTTGAATGTGTTCCTAACGTTCATGTATTGGAAAAATTGGAAAAAGAAATCCCCGATGCAACAGTGTTGAGAGATGGGACTATTCGGAGGTAATTAGATCAAGAGGGCACTGCCTTCATGAATGGATTAATGCCAATATCTCAGGCATGAGTTTGTTATTGCAGGAGTGGGTTCCTGATAAAACAATGAATTCAGTCCCTTTCCACCCTCTCTCACACATGCTTTTTTGCCCGTCCACCCTTCCACCATGGGATGATGCAACAAGAAGGCTCTCACTAGATACCAGCACCTTGATATTGGACTTCTCATCCTCCCAAACTGTGAGACATAAATTTCTTTTCTACATAAATGAACGAGTCTGTGATACTCCATTGTAGCAACAAAAACTGAACTAAGACAGGATGTTTCTATTGACAAGATACTATAAAAGCTGAAGTTTCAAGGGACTGATGGTCTCGATGAAACTAATATATAGAAAAAATTAGGTCACATACAATATCAAATGCAGTACTGTCGGCCTATGACATCAGGATATATTAAATACTTCTCTCTGTGAACTAGCAAAGGCAGGCATGTCTCAAGTGATCTAAGGGGCTATTACTACTTTATTTGCATAGCACCTCCCTTTTTTTCAAATGCTTTCCAATTCATCATAAACACCTCATTTAATTGCCATTACAATTTTGTGAATTACAGAAAACCAGTATTAATATCCTCATTTTATAACTGAAAAAAGTAAATATTGAGGCTTGAGCAAATTTTAACACTTGCCTAAAATCTCAATGTGAGTTTATAACTAAAATCCAAACTATTACCCCTTTGGTCTGTGCCACTTAATCTATGCAGAAAAGTCAGGAGCATTAGCTGGTTATCTATATGGCAAAACCCAAGTATATACTGAAATTATCCATCATTCCAAACAAATTCTTTTGTTTATCTATCATTCCAAACAAATTCTTTTCTTTACTTCTTCTGGTAATTTCAGTGAGAAAAATGTTCAGCAACATTGTATTCTCAGAAAGTTATTAATCTATGTTAGCCTTACCATCCCCTTTTTTGAGGCACTGATTTTCCTTTAATGTCTACCCATATAAGTATTGTTTTAATTTAATCATTGTAATTTGTAAATGATGTGTTCACAACGTAGTAAGGTTGAAGGTCCTCATTGCTTTTGTTTGATAAATATTTTTCTAGGCCGGGTGCTGTAATCCCAGCACTTTGAAAGGCCGAGGCAGGTGGATCACCTGAGGTCAGGAGTTCAAGACCAGCATGGCCAACACAGTGAAACCCTGTCTCTACTCAAAACACAAAAATTAGCCAGGCGTGGTGACTGGCACCTGTAATCCCAGCTACTCAGGAGGCTGAGGCAGGAGAATCGCTTGAACCCAGGAGGTGGAGGTTGCAGTGAGCTGAGATTACAACACTGCACTCCAGCCTGGGCAACAGAATGAGACTCCATCTCAAATAAATAAATAAGCAAACAAATACATAAATAAATGATAAATCTTTTCTATTTACCCTTGGGAAAAAAAAAAAAAAACTATACATTTTATCAAACTGTAAGGATATAAATAGAGCCAAAGGGTTGGTTCCAGAACCTGAATATAAATGAATATTCTTATATCTAATCAGTTTTTTTAAGCTCCAGGCTATAAGATAGATGGTAAATAATTTCCCTATGTGCCTCTAATTTTAAATTAAAATTGAGGTCACATTGAAATGGTGGAAGTCAAAACCAATTTAGTTCCTTTGATCTCAACCTAGGCAAATATACACTTCTGCTTATCTTCTTCATAACAAGAAATGCTTCTCAGATAAAAACTGTAGTAGTACATAGAAATAAAGAGACTGTATGTCAGGTACCCCATAAAACTCTGCATATATAGGATAAGTGAATTTTGAATATATGATTTTAATCTTTGCTCATATAGATATTTCTATTATTATCATAATTAAATGGAACCATCATTTAGACCTGGTTCTACTATTAACTTGACATATAAATTTTTAAAAAATCACTGAAACTCTCATTTTTAAAGTTTATGTTGGTAGAATGGTGCAATATATATGCCCTGACCAACTTATAGGCCCTAAAAATTAAAGTTTGCCCTAGATTGTACAGGTAGTAAGTGACAAATCTATGGCTCCTTTCACACAACAGATTACAGTATAGTTGTTTCTGTGACAAGTTTTTATTTACCTTGGAATGCTTTTCTTTAGCATACTATAATGGCCTCTATTAAAATGTGGTCAAACTTCTTAGATCTGCAGTGAGAGTCATGATAAAGGACACAGATGATCCTAAGCAATGTTTATGCAAAAACAAAAAATATGTATGTCATTTAACTTCAGAGTACAAGATTCTTTACTGTACTAAAATATTTGTATAACAATGTTTTACTTAATCTCCTATTAAAACTTATATTAAACTATACTTGCTACTCACATACCAGTGCTGATGCTCATAATACCACCCTAACCGCAATGTTACACAAAATTTATATTTGTATTTTCAGTCTTAAGTAGGGTAACTGTGGTTTCCAACTATCAAAATTGTCCCATGACTTTTGGATATGAAATAAAATTGGCAAATAAAAATAGACATATTTTTACATGAAACATTTTTAGATTCTGTTCCTCAATCTTCATTTTCAATGTCTCAAAATAAGCCTTCTTTATTATCTAGATTACTGAAATGTCTTTCTAACCATTTCCCTACGTTGAGTCTTACCAATCACTCTCCGAACTTTATTTCTCAGGACTAACAAAGTTACCTTTCTAATACGGTCATTAGGCTGATGGTCATTTTTCTGCTTTAAAGCCTTCATTAGTGCTTTAGTTTTCAGAATAAAGGAAAAATTCTTAACCTTAATCTCAGGAGCCCAATGACTTAGCCTTTGACTTCTCTTTTGCCCCACGTTCCTTTGCTATCTTTACACAGCTAATTATCCTGAGTGGAACCTCAGGACAGCAGACAGAGTTTCCAGTCTCTGTAAATTCCAAGTTACTGTTTTCCTGGCCCTAGAATCCTTTGCTTCCCATCATTGCTACAGTGAGGCTCACTCATACTCAAGTCTTTGCTCAAGCATGGCACTGACCCTCTGATTAGATGCCCTCTTGGGTGGTCTTAGTGCATCCTCTGAATATTTGCATTCTATCCATCAACAATCTGGGCTGAATCCATTTTCCACATGGCAGATAGGGTGTTTTTGTTTTGTTTGTTGTTGTTGTTGTTTTTTGGGGGGTTGGTAATCTAATCATATCATTAAAAACAGTCAAGACTTGTCTCCTAAATTCTGGACAACAGCCTCCTTAGGCTCTACCTGAGATAGTCCAGTTCAAGTCTTCAGCCTTACCTGCCTCACAACATTCTTCTTCCTGTCCACTATACCACCTGCCATAGTTTTGGGGTTTTGTGGGGGAGTGGGTAGAAAAGGAGCAAACCTGAACTCTTCACCAGCTTTAGCATATTCTCTTTCCTCTGTCTCAAGTTCTCTTCTCCCCACTCTTGCCCTCACTTATCTCCAGGTCTCATCTTACTTGACACTTTCTCAATAATTCCCCTCACCCATTTTTATGCAAATTGCTATTGCATGGCATATTTTGCTTTTCTGTCATAGCTTCTATCAAAATGGATAATTATGTGCCTATTTGCATGACTATTTGTTTCATGTCTGTCTCTACATCCTTCATAAGTTCCATGAGGTCTGAGAACACATTGGTTTTGTTCAACACCCTAAACTCAGGGCCTGGCACAGTGACTGGCACCATGTGGTGCTTAGAAATATTTGTTGAATGAATTTAAAGTCTCTTTCACTAAGCTTCATTATTCTTGATTAACTGTGATTCTACGTAACCTTGTAACACTAAGGAATTGTACAATACAGAACTGCCCATAGAGGGTTCTCACTAAGTATTAGATAAACAAATGGGCAACTTTCAAAGACCAACCGAAACTCCTAAGATTAAAACTATGGTGAACAGTACTAACCTCTTTTTGAGTATCTAGATATACTGAAGGACCGTATATTTCTTTAGACTTACATCTCAAGGGGAAATATGACGCATGCTATGATGCACCAGCCAGACTCCCCTTCAAGAATGAAGATTTACTCCCCCCAGCTGGTGTTAGAGTTACAGGTCACTTTGTGCTTCACTTAAGCATAGCTTTAGAAAGTCTCAAGGGAAGGCAACTGCTGCGTTTGAGGACTTGCCTCCTTGCAGGGACATTCATACTTCAGGTATATAAAGGTCAGCCCCATATTCCAACTTGAGATGAGGCTGAAGAACCATCCCACCTCCAGAGCTCCCCATGGAGTCCACAGAGGCTGTCACAGGCACTGTAGCCTCTTCCCATCTGTGACAAGAAAAAATCGTTAGGGTTGTATGTAAAAAAACGGCTTATAAATAATCCGTGTCATATCTGTGTTGTGGAGTTGTATATGTTATTATTAAATAACTAAGCTACCAGAAGGGCAGCATATGATTCTGATAATAGCATTATATTAATACAATTCTGATTCATTTGAGCTGAGTGGAGGTTTACAGATATATTGGTATTATTGTCTTGGTTTTTAAAAAATTATTAACTATTACAGTCTGCATTTGCCTGAGAAACACAGGCTAAGTAATACATTATTGAAGATAGTTTTATGCCAAAAAAGGAAATAGTGGAGGGAAGGCACGCCCTATTTGTGCCATACCACAGCTGTTTCTGCTCACCTCCCTGAAAATGGGAGATCTTCCATATAAAGGCATTGGTTCAGATAGTAAGTACTGCAGAATGAAGATGTAACTAGTTCAGGGTAAGAAGGGATGCCTTATACAAAAGGAAGGAGCTACAACTTTGTTATTAAAATAAAGGAATTATTATTTTGCAGCAGACTAGCTAAAATGTAACCCTTATTGCTTTCTCCCTTATACATTAGTTATGCATATTTTATAGTTAAGCAATTAAAATTAGGTATATCCTTTCTTCCTGAAGGAATAAACATTCTCCTTCCTCTGCAGCTCATTAGAAAATGCCTACTAGAGAAGAAAAGGCTTCCCTTGAGGCACTTGGGCTTCTCAAACATTACTGTGAACACAAATCACCCAAAGGATCTCATTAAAATGCGATTCTAATTCTGGGGGTTTGCGGTGAGCCCTGAGATTCTGCATTTCCAGTAAGCACCCAAGTTATACTGATACTGCTGGTCTATGGATCACACTCTGAATAGCAAGGTATAAAAGAAAAACACAACTTGTGGGAAGGGCTCACAGAACATGATTTAGATATAAGGCAGTAATTCTCATAGTAAAAAAAAGGACGTATACCATTTTTGTGAAGGAAAAAATACACACACACACACACACACAGTAGAAGTTTAAGAAAAGTCACACAGGCACTTAATTGTACTTATAAAATGAACACATAGGCAAAAGTCTAGTTAGCAATCACTTCTGCAATATATACCTCAAAAAGTTTTATATATTTTTATAGGTATGGGTTACATGGAGCAATAAAGTTTCCATAGGTTATTTTTATACTATGGAAACTAAATCTTTAGCTTGTAATTTGAGTATATATGTATGTAGTATATGCCTATGTATAAGTGTGTGTGTGTGTGCATCATACACAGATTCAAATTTTGTATGTCAAAGGTTATGGAATGCATTTCAGTGACAGATAATACAAGTTGATGATCAATCCAAACACTTCGGCTTCATGTCTGTTTCTTCAGACAAGAAAAAAAATCTTACTTTTTGTGCTTATGGAATTATCCATACAATACAGACACTTTCTTTCTGGAAAGAATCTTATACTTTCAGTTGTCTAAATATTAAAAACAAAGGCAATCATCAAAGTAAGCCATATGCAGCTGTGTATCCTATAAGTCTGAAAATGAATTATTATGATAGTACAAAAGGAAATAAGGACATCTAGAGTATCTATTCCCTATCTGTTCCATTCCAATGAGGTCAATACAACTATCCCAATGTTCTGAGTACACAGAATAGCCAGATATTAGAAATGAAATATTTCTAAGAATTCTTTTCTATTTGGATACAAAGAACAACACAATCAATATTCATTGTGTACTTCCTATATTCCAGAGAGTAAGGTAGGTGCTTTACATCTCTTTGGTCAGCTATTCCTCACAGCAACCTAGTGAGGTAAGCCCTATTATCCCCATTTTGCAAGTGAAACAGAAATGCTAAGAAATTTGTCCTTGGTCACAGAGCAAGACAGCTCCTTTTTTCCTCTGAAAAGATAGGTAAAAAATCCTCTTAATAGTTCTCAGCCATGGACACGCAATGTGATCACCTGGAAAGCTTTTGCAGTACTAATTCCTAGATGCTACCTCTTAGAGATTCTAACTTAAATTGTCTGATGTTTGGTCTTCATAGCCAGAAAGTAGAAGTCCCTCAGGTGATTCTCATGTGCACCAGAGCTGAAAACCACTATTCTGGAGCATTTAAATAATCTTGTTCTCTTCTGCTCCCTTCAGTGTAACCAGATGATGACCTCATTTCTCATTTCTCAAGGAGAGCAGATGCTGTGAAATGGATACTTTCTATCCATATCCCCTTCCTCTGGTTTACACTGCAGAGTCATTTTTGAATCCCTTCTTCCCCCAGCCCATACTCCTTTCCAGGAACCTCCCTGAATACATATCCACTACTATTTTAAAATGGTTAAGTTTCTCTTATTTTTTAAAACAAAAACAAAAAGCCTTCTTTGTCATCACATACCCTTTTAGCCTATCCTATCCCAACAAAGCCAAATTTATTCCCCAAATTATCCATAATGGATGACAGTATTTCCTGCCATTCACACATTACCCTGTTAGCCTGATTTCTACCTCAACTCTCAATATAATCTATTCACACCAAAACTACTCATCCAATACCTCTCCTATCAATAGTTGACTCTTAATATCTTCCTTTCCTAATTGTTTCTTTTCATAGCTGCAACACTGTACTTTCCTGGCTGTTTCTCCTATGATTTGTAAGGTCCTTCTTAGTCACTTTGCAGGCTTCTTGCCTTGCATATATTGACACGAGACAAGGGTTTCTCATACTATCTAATGCAAGCTTGTCCAACCTGTACCCCGCAGGCCACATGTGGCCCAAGACAGCTTTGAATGCCGCCCAACACAAATTTGTAAAGTTTCTTAAAATGTCACAAGATTTTTTGATGGGTTTTTTTTCTTTCTTTTTTTTTTTTTTTTTTTTTTAGCTCATCAGCTATTGTTAGTGTTAGTGTATTTCATGTGTAACCCAAGATGGTTCTTCTTCTTCCAATGTGTCCCAGGGGTGTCAAAAGATTGGACACCTCTGATCTAATGCATGGATATGAAACCCACGTGAATACTGCTTTGGGATGTAAATCACAAATTCTGATGCCCTGTTTAATCTTTCTTGAACTGTGCATTCATATGTTCTACTATAAATTAGACATGTCTGCAGTCACTTAATATGTCCAAGGGCAAACTCATCATCCTCCCCCACAAAATTGTATCATCCATTTTCCCTATAGAAATGAATGGTGCCATGAATTCACTTCCATCCCAGAAACATATCTGCATTCCTGAAACCCCCTCCTCCTACACAAACATCCAACCACTGAGTCCAAACCAATCATTAAGTCTTTTTAATCCTTAAATATGTCCTCTTGATATCACCCTTACTTTCCCAGCCTGGCTGCTATTATCTAGTACCTAAATTACTATTCCTAACTGTTCCCAGTTTTGTTCGTTCCCTCTACTCCAATACACACATGGGAGTCATAAGAAACATTGTAAAAAGTAAATTGTTAAAGGTCATTTTTCTTAATAAAACTTCAGTGGTCCTACAGTTCCCTCAGAATCAAGTTCAAGCTTGTTATCTTAAAAGATCCTTCATGAACTGATCATAATTTTCCTTTATGGCCTTATTGCATGTGATTTTGTCTTTCACATTAAAAGAAACGTCCATAATGGCCTTCTTAAATTTCCTCGAGTTTGTCAGGCTCTTTCTGGCTTCTGAGACTTGGCATAGTTTCTTTTTTCTTTTTCTTTTTTTCTTTTTTTTTTTTTTTTGGCCTCTTTCTTTCCTTCCTTTGCCAACCTCTCTCTCCTTCTGATTAACACTTCACTCATCTTTCAGAATTTTGTTCAACAGTAAATGCTTATACTTTTAACTCTGCCTGTGTTTGAACTGGGACTCTATCATTTCTTACAGTGTGAACCTGAAAGCATTGCTTAACTTCTCTAAGTTGCAATACCCCATGTGTATGCTCACTTAATAAATTCTGTGTAATATGCATATTTTTATGATATGTATCAATTTAAAAACGTCCCCAAATGATAAAACACAGTCTTAAAATGTTATTAATATTTTCTGTTGTAAAAGAAAAAATCGCTGGTAAATCTGGCCTCCAGTATACAAAACTGTTTTTTCTTTTTTAGGTTTTCTAAGTTATATTTTGTACTACATTTTAAAAATAAAATGATCAACTTTGTATTTCATATACCTAAACCATAAACTTTAGTTAGCCTGATTGATCTTAGTAGCAATAAATCTGACTTTATGAGTTCTTGAGCCCCAGTTCATATAGGACAAAGAATACTTTTATTTACTTTGGGATAAATAAAAAATCTCTATGATGCTAGGCAAAAGGCTTATTGCTCTCAGAGTCTTCCATCTACATCATTATCATGTTCAGGTTCATTAACTGAATCACTTTCAAAAGAGCCCATTAGTATGAAATAAAACAATTTCAATGGCAGGCTATAAAATCATAGTTCAACTCTTCTTTAACAAACTGTGTGACCTCAGGCAAGTGACTTAACATCTCTGTGCTTCAGATTGTTCATCTGATTTTTATCATGGGTAACAATAATAAGACCTACCCAATAGAGTGGTGCTGAACATTAAATGTGTTTATAGACAGAAAGCATTTAGAACAGTAAATGGCAGGTGGTAAAAAAACATTTATTATTTGTATCATCGCCACTCATTTTTAATCACAGCTAGGTTTTATATTAAACTACTCTACAAAACATGGCAATAAATAAATTTTATGTTGTTTTTCTAAGAGGAAGTCCAAGGATTCTGTATCTCAAAGTTTTGACCTTAAGCAGGTCACTTATTTATCTGAGTATCAGGTTCATGATTAATAAAATCAGATAAATGCCTATAGTATGATTTAGATATGATTAGAAGAGACATACAACAGAATTGAACACAATATAATCAATTTAATCTCTCCAATTTTTATATGGCCTGACATAGTATCTAACACAGAGCAGATGGTTTACAAATAATACTTTTTAAAAGTAGGGATAATTGTGCAAAATCAGTTGCTCCAGTAGACATGAATTTAATTTATAAATAATAACCTCAACAGGCCAAATGTCATGAGTTGTCATCATCCCTTACATATTAAATGTACTTTAATGCCAAAGTGCAAATACCTTTCTAAAGACTAGAAAAATACCAATTTCTGGGTAGAAAGGACTGTGGCCATTGTCTGATTTAAATCCGTCTTCACAGAAAATAATTAACTCCCCAAATTCAATGGTCCTTAAAATCAGAAGTGTTAATGTTTTGTAATCTTGCAACTCAAACTTTCAGGAACGATGATGCCTCTAAGTGCTGATTTGCTGTCAGGAAAATTATCCATGCCTTGTTATCTTCCAGTGAGTGTAGGTTTAATACAAGCAGTGTCTGAATATCCAAGAATCAGGTGGAAAAGTATTAAATTAGAAAACATAAAAATAGACACACCTTATGTAAGACATAATCTGAGAGAATGATGATCAGACAATAAACTTATTGACAAAAAACACCGGCATTTGCAAATCTTCATTCAAAAAGTTGCCTATTTTAAAATACTTGAGCAACTAAGAAGCAGCAGGATAAATTGGAAATTTTTTTCAAAAAGCTACTTAAGGAATAAATAAGGCTTACCAGTAAAGGACAAACAATTTCTTAAAACGTGGATATCATATCACTATATCTGATCTTTTTATGGTTATATAATACTTTCAAACACTTTGATCCCCCAGACTCAAACACTCCTAAAACACACATATCCTCGTAAGGTATAACTTGAATTTAAGCAAAAATGATAAAAGAATATTAATTTTACTATTAAAAGCAACAACTTCTCAGTATAACTGAAAATAAACTGTATGAAACCACAAAGCTGTCTAACTGTGCCTTCATGCATGCAAATGAAGAAGGCAGTTTTTGTTGGTTTCTAAGTTTGAATTAATCATCAGAGCAAAATCCACTAAAATTGTTGTAGCTACAGAAAGCTACATCAACTGAGGATATCTAGCATCCAGAAGCCAGCATTAATAAATGCATGAGTGGGCCAGGTGCAGTAGCTCATGCTTGTAATCCCAGCACTTTGGGAGGCCAAGGCCGGCAGATCACCCGACGTCAGGAGTTTGAGACCAGCCTGGCCAACATGGTGAAACCCCATCTCTACTAAAAATACAAAAAATTGGCCGGGCGTAGTGGCAGGCACCTGTAGTCCCAGATACTCAGGAGGCTGAGGCAGGAGAATGGCGTGAACCCTGGAGGTGAAGGTTGCAGTGAGCCGAGATCGCGCCACTGCACTCCAGTCTGGGCAACACTGCGAGACTCCGTCTCAAAAAAAAATTAGCTGAGCATGGTGGCACGTGCCTGTAATCCCAGCTACTCAGGAGGCTGAGGCAGGAGAATCACTTGAATCTGGGAAGCGAAGGTTGCAGTGAGCCGAGATCATGCTACTGTACTCCAGCCTGGGTGACAGAGCAAGACTCTGTCTCAAACAATAAAATTTAAAAAAATGAATAAATGTATGCATGTACTTGAAGCAGTTTAAAAAGTGCATAAGTATTTACAATGTTTTAAACATCATAATAAATATGTACATCCCTTTTCACATTTCATTTCAATATATAAAACACCTTTATGAGACCTGGTATTTTATCTGCATTTTATTTATAAGGACACAAGTCTCATAAAACATACTTATGCATATGGGTATGTATATAAAGTTGAATGACTTGACCAAGAGCACCCCGTTGACTAGGGGTACAAACAGGATACAAGCCCAAGTAGAATAACTAAAGAGCTTCTAACTCTAACCATTATGAGATGCTGGTTTTGTTGGTTGTTAAGATGCCCACAGTTAATTTTTAATTTTATGAATAAACTATTTAACTTTGGCAGGAAATTATTTAAAATAACTAAATTCAGCATAAATATAAATATAAGAAAATGAATTTGAGAGAAAAATCACTCTCCTAATGGCTGAGTTCCTCCTAGATAATATAGCCAAATGGTCACACAAAATAACTAGTACAAAATTTAGTTTTAAACAATTTTCCAAGA
This sequence comes from Papio anubis, assembly GCF_008728515.1. Taxonomy (NCBI): domain Eukaryota; kingdom Metazoa; phylum Chordata; class Mammalia; order Primates; family Cercopithecidae; genus Papio; species Papio anubis. Next base: position 58,723,198 of record NC_044982.1, on the reverse strand, counting down.
ATAATACCCTTGTGAAACTTTAAGGAAATAATGTTTGGAGGTTTAAATATCTCCCTAAAAGGTTGTACCACTCCTACCTCTTAAAAATCTAAATTCTGCATATTGTAAATACATGTAGCTCTGCATAAAAATGCCCTCATGAAACATATTATAAGAAATAAAAACCCGTGTGAATTGACCATAGAAAATGTTATCCAAATTGTAACTGCAAGATAATTTTTAGATAGTGTCAAGGGTCAGATTTCAGATATGATATACGTAATACTAAACTTTAGCTGGTCTCATTTCATTGTTCTTCCTGGATGAACTTTCATGCTAATTGCACAGCTCTGTTCCTACACTGGCTTTGGTGAGGCAAACTAAAACACACTTAGATTAAATATCAACGCGGTTACCCAAAGAGATGATATGACACAACTCTGATCCATTTGCTTACTGTCTCCTTTGTCATCATCATTCTCAATCAAATCCTGCCAGGCTTTGAACATGTGATTATACTCTTCAAAGCTACAACAGAAGCTGGTTTAATGATGCCTAAAGCAAATAATTTAGATGAGGCCCCAGACATCCCGAGTCAGAAATACTCAGTAGAAAAGGGGTCCATGCTAAGTCTGCACATGTCCACAGAATACACACATGCATTATGGGTGTGTGTGCAGACATACAAATGTTTAGATATAAATGTAAAACCCATTTTGCAGTTGAAATCAATCAATAAATTTAATTTGAGCAGTAGGAGTAGCAGGCAGAGAGCATTCATGGGAAGATAATAAATTAGAAATCCAGTTTTGCTATGAGAAAACTTAGCAACAACAGTGCCTAGGGTGATTTTTGCACCACAAACAAACACTGCCTCTCCATCCTTACTTTAGGATGGAATTAAGGCCAACATTCATTAAATGTATACCATGTGCAGGCTCTTTGGAACACGCAATTGCCAGTGTTAGGTAAGAAGTAGGAACTACAGATCTCCCAAACAATTTCACCTTAGTATTTATTCAGTCTAATCCTGCACCATTACTCTGGCTAAAATTCCTGAGGTAGTTCTGGTCTTCTCTCTTTCTCCCATACCCCTCACCCAGTACTCAAAACTGTTAAGCCTCTACTTTCAAAATCCATCATGAATCTTTGCATCATCTCCTACCCTAGTCCAAACCGCATCATCCTTCTCCTTAACTATGGCAAGTTCCTTCTAACAGGCCTCTCTCATCCAGGTTTAACCCTTTATAGTCAAGTCTTTACCCATCCACCAGAGCCATTCCTTTAAAATCCGTGATAGATTATTTCACATCACCATTCAGATCCTACCGTTCATTATTAAAATGGTCAAGGCTCACACGACTGGCCCCTGGTTATGTCTCTGGTCTTACCTTCTACTACTTTCTCTAGTTCTGTGTAATTTCTTGGCATTGTTTGAAGATACCAGACATACACATACATTAGGGTCTTGGCAGTCAGCATTTCCTCACCCTGCAATGCTCTCTCTTAACTTCATCACTTAATTTAGGTCTTTGATGAAATGTCACCACAAAAAGTCTTCCCTGGCTACTTTAATTAGGAACCTCCTCTCATTTTTCTTTATCTTCTCAGTTTATATTTCTTTATAGTACTTATTACCACCTGATTTGTGTAAGTATAAAGGTATGCATATAGATATAGATAAAAATTTGTCTATTTTACCCTCTTAGAATGTAAGCTCCATGTGAATAGCTATTTATATCCTTTGAAAATGTCATTCCATTAAAAATTTGATGAACAAACATATTCACCAGACACCACTGCCGCCCGACCATGCCTCATCTTCTATGAACGTCACTCTCTGACAAACACTGAGGAAATCCTTTTGCTTTCCTCCGCCTTCTTCCCCTTCGAATACAACAGAGATAGTAGTTTTTTAAAAAATTATTTTCTCTAAGAAATGAGCCCTCCTTGCTTTTACGGTTACTCGTGGGCTCCAGCCTACGGTGCTTTGCATTTTTGCCTCAGAGCACTACAAGTTGAATTCTGCTCACAACTATATCATGACTCCTTACAATATGGGCACAGATAACCTCTTAGATTTCGAAATAAAATGCTATTTTTTATTCTTCTTCTATTTAAGACTTTTATAGCGTTTCATATTGTATACTGTTCTATGTTTCCATGTGTTTCCCAGTTCAGCTCCTACCAGAGGCTGCTGCTTCCCAGTCTCATTCAAGGACCTCTCCTCCAACACCAATCCATCAAAATGTTAACGCTCTGTAGGACTCCACATGTGCCTTTCTGTACAGTAGAAACACTGCCTGAACAATCTCAAATATCTCTATAGCTTCAACTCTCAAATACCCATTATTCATTTTTCCATTCTTAGCTCCTTGAGAAAAGGGGCCTTAACCTACTCATTACTGCCTCACTAGCTTTAAGCCTAGTACTTGGCAAAGCATGGAAGGGAAGTAAATATCTGCTGAATGAATGAGAACTCTCAAGTAAATGTATAACTCTATGTAACATCTCACCTTTGTTTCCAGAACTGTAGCACTTTCTAACTACTACTAGATATGCTCACTTGACTGGGAGTGTCTTCGCACATTTAATGCACATGTTCACAACGTAAGTCACATATTTCTCCATCTCCTCTTTCCTCACCCTCAAGTTTAGTGCCAAATGGTCCCCTTCTTCTATAGTTTACATCTTGAGTCAAGCATTTGAGAATCATTTCTCCTCCCTAATGGTGCATATCCAGTTTTCAACTTCTGAAGGCTTTTTCTTCTAAATGTCTCTTCAGTGAGTCTTCCCTCATTTAACATTGACACGATTATGTCAATTCACGCCCTCATTATTTCTTACCAGATGTACTGCAATGACTTCTGAACTGTCTTTCCTGCCTCCAATTTTACCCCACTAGTCTTCCTTATGGTTGCTCTTTATGGTTGTCGTTGTTGGTTTTAATGGTAAAATCATCATATCATATTACTTTCTAAAAATTTGTGGAGAGAGTTCTGTATCATTCTAAAATGCATATAAATCAAATTTTTAGCATATCATAAAAGCCCAGCATGTTAAGAATCCTACCTCTTCTTTGTACATCTTCCTTGACCCTTGACTGTTCTCTCAACTTCCAAGATCCATCTACTCTCCAGTAGTTGTTCCACTTCTAGTCATCCAAGTGTCAGAAGTTGTGGCTTACTGCACATGCTTATCCCTCTGCACAAAATATCCTCACCTCCCTCAATATTTCTGATGCTTTTACAAAGACCTAAACATAATTTCTTTTAAGAAGCCTTCCTTTCTTTATGTTATCATCAAGCCCTTTCTTCTTTCTCTCATATACAAGATCCCAGTGTAAGGCTGATAAAGGCAGGAGCACTTGTCTCTCGTTCACAGCTAGTATTATAGAGCTTAGTATGACTTGCACCAAGGAACTACATATCAACCATTTCCTGAATAAACAAGTTTGCAATGATTACTTTTTCTTTTCCCTACTCAAGTAGCTCCTCAATGGCAAGAAGCAATGTTCATCTCCTTCCCAGTGAACGAAACACTGCAGGCATTCCATGTTTTGTTTTACTCATTTAATTAAAAATACAGAAGTATTCATGTGTACACCTATACATATGTATGTATTCAATGCAAATTAAGTATGTCTCAGTTTATTATCCTTGAAGTCAAGCCAAGAAGTCCATAGGCTTGCCAGGGATACAGATTGTTAGCTTGATTCCTAAATGACCACGTCTGGTCTAAAAGATAAAGCAGGTTCCTTAGTCAAGTATATGCAAGTCTGATTCCAAAGCAGGATCAGTTATTTCATTTACATTGTCAAGTCTGCCCACTCTGGACAACTGTAATCCCCGATTCAATGAATGTCTCTAGAGACATCTCACCATTTCTGCTTACTTGAGTCCAGGTCCAAATGTGACTATAAAAAGTAGACTAATGAAAATGCTATAATGAGGATCCAACTATTAGAGAAAAAGGGAAAGGAGAGAGAAAATTCAGTGGAAGAGAGGATACCAAAAAGAAATCGCATTTGAATAGGGAGTTGAATGGTGGCTAGGAGTTCAAAAGTTCAGATGAGAATCAATAAGAAATCAAAAGAAAGATTGATAAGTAGTGGCTATCTTCTAAAAAGTTGCTATTTATCATAATGAGGATATCAACCTCTTAGAATACATTTTAAGTTGAACATTTGTGATAACAATTTGATATGAAATAATTAAAAAGTTTTGCTGTAATACCTCATCTGCATGTAATAGCTTTAGCTAAGGTTGTCAGGCACTGCATATAAAATGCCATTTTAGAAATGTATTAATTTATTTACTAGTTCATTAATCAATTGAACTCATTTGATAGGGAGGAGATACAAGGATAGGAATGTAGAAAAGAGGAGAGCAGAGGAGAGTGAAGGGGAAGGAAGAGAATCAGTACAATCTGCAGATGAAAAGCTAGAACCCAAGTGGTGAAGAATGGGAACAGGGTGTCACAGTGCTTAATTACCTCATTCCAAATGTGTAACGCAGGAAAAGGTGTAAAGTGGGGTAAAATAAGGAGGAGAGAAGATTCTCTCCCAAGGGGAACTTGCTCTTACAGATGTGAGCTACTTTATTTATGAATAAGGAATGGACTCTGGAGACAGTTCTGCCACTTGTTATCTCAGTAGCCTTCAGCTATTTGCCCATTTCTTATTACTCAGCTCCCTCACCAGTAAAATGGGAATTATTTTGGTACTTATCTCATTGTACTCTTATGAGAATGAACTGAATCAGTATTCCCAAGGCACTGAGAAAAGGACCTGACACATAAATCAGCACTACCTAACTCTGTATGCCGAACAAATACGTATGCATTTTAAGATAACAAAATAAGCTCAAAACATGACTTTGCAGCATATTAAAAACAGACAATAACATACATCCATTGACCATTCCAGAAGAGGGCTTGGAGAGAGCTTTAGTTCCCACAGATTATCTATCAGATACATTTGGATCAAAAATTTACATTTCTCAGCCTCATACATATCGCTTGGCAAACACTGCTTCGTATCCTACCAAACAAACTGTGTTCCTAAACCCATATTACATAGACATACTAGAGTCCTCAATTCTACCAGCCCTATCTATCTATCTATCTGTCTATCTATCTGTCTATCTATCATCTATCTATCCATCTCTAAATAATAATATCTATATTAAGGCATAAACATTGTAAATTCCATAACTCAACTTCCGTTAACTAAAAAAGGTTAACTTTGTAAATTTAGCCTCCAGAAGATTAATAAGTGGATTAGTTTGTTCGAATTTCATCAAGACTACTCCTTAATAAGATTTTAAACAATCCAATATAATTTATTTCTTAATGAGCTGGAGCTAGATTGGGTTCAAACTCCAGCTGTTTATTTAAGACTAATGGGACTTGGGCTTCATGTGTCTTTGCCTAATTTTCCTCATATGTCAAATAAGGATAACAATAGAGTATTTTGTACATATGTTTGTATGTATGTATGACACTTAAAATATCACCTGGCAAATACCACTGTGTAAGCGCTATGATCATTACTGTTGTTATTCTGGATAAAGCACAATGATTATATCCCTTCCTTATACTAATGAGAAATCACATTCTATTCTTAAATGAAGAGCCAAATATATAACGGGTTCTATAAATCTCCATTTATTTTAAATTCTATTCATAAGCAAAACATTTTTAAAAGAAAAATATTTTGAAGTATTACATCATTTTTAATAAAATGTCTATAAAAAGTTGAAACATATTTAATGAGCACCTGTTTTAGCATCTATGGTGCTTCTTGTCAATCATTTTTTAAATGATGCAGCAATCATTAACATTCACCATTTTTGAACATACATATGTAAATTAATGATTTCTCTACACCATCAGATTTGCTATATGGAAATTACCTATGTAAATAGCATATGGCAATTTCTTCCCAATAATTCCTATAGATACCCATCCCCTAGTAGTAGTTTAATATGCAAGAGAATAGCATCCTAGTTCCTGAAATAAAACCTTGCATCTTTCTATCACCAGCCATTCACAAGTAGGAAAGCAAGGAGGCACCAAATGTTAACCTACCTAACAGTTCTTAATCTCTTCTTAAAATGTCTGCTGTGTACATAAAAAATAACAAGAAGTCATAATTTGACTGACACATTCCTTATGTAACAATAATCTTCATTTGATAGAATAACGAAATATTTTTACTTTCTCATTTTACCTGCAATGACAAATTTAGGAACAACCAGGGCCAGAATTTTTAAATGGCATAGATTCTCCACTTTTCTTTATTTAAATAGAAAAGAACAATTTTTGTGAGGGTTACTGATTAAATCAGTTCTTAAAAATACAGTAATAGCTAAAAGCTCATTAATGAGCACTCTCCTTGTTCAGTATAATTTATATAGTGAAAAGGAGGAAATAAGCCATTAAAAAGTCATTCAGTGGGATCAGAGTGTAGACCAGGTGAGTTTTTCCACAGCCAATTTGAAATTAGTTTATTAGAACATCTATATGCATACAGTAGGATATACAAAGATATGTTTTTATACAAAAACAGTCATTTCAGTCTATATACTAGAATCTGTCTGTGGTAGGCAGAATAATGGCCCTCAAAGATTCCCACATTCTAATCTCTAAAAGCTGTGAATATGTGTGAATATGTTGCCTTCTGTGGCAAAGAGAACTTTGAAAATGTGATTACATTAAAGATCTTGAGACTCAAAGATTATCCTGGATCATCCAGTTGGGCTCAATGGAAACACAAAAAGATTCTTATAAAATCAACCTAAGTGTCCATTAATGGACAAAATGGATAAAGAAAATGTGGCATGTATACAAAATGGAATCTTAATCATAAGAAAAGATATTACAATCTTGTCATTTTTGAATAAGGATGAATCTCTAGGATGTTAAGTGAAGTAGAACAGATACAGAAAGACAAATACCACATGATCTCACTAGTATGTGGGATCTAAAAAAGCCGCAGAAGTACAGAGCAGAAGAGAAGTTACCAGACACTGGAGAGGGTAGGAAGGAGACGGGGAAGGGAAGAGATTGATCCATAGGTATAAAATTACAGTTAGAAAGGAGAAATAAATTCTAGTGCTCTATCGAACAACAGAGTGAAGATAGTTAACAATATTGTATCGTAAATTTGAAAAAAAAAAAAAACTAGAAAGAGGATTTTGAATGTTCTTATCAGAAAGAAATGATAAATGTATGAGGTGACGGACATGCTAAATGCCCTGATTTGATCACCACACATGTATACACGTATGGAAACATTACACTCTACACCATAAGTTTATGCAATTATTACATGTCAAATAAAACTAAAAACAAATCTTAAAAATATGTATCTATCTTAAAATAATAATTAGGTGGGAGTTTCAGAGTAGGATAAAGATTTGAAAATGTTACCATGCTCGTTTTGGAAAACAAGGAAGGGGCCAGGAGCTAAGGAATGCAGGCAGCCACTAGAAGCTGGAAAAGGCAACGAAACTGATTTTCCCCTAGAGCCTGCAGAAAAAAATCAGTCCTACAGACTGATTTTAACCCTATAAGACTCATTTCAGATTTCTGACTTCTAGAACCTAAGATAACATATTTTAATGGCTTTAATCCACTGAATTTGCAGGAATTCATTATAGCAGCAATAAGAAACGAAGGCACCGTTTCTCTAAAAATAATGCAGCTACCATCTTCACATAATTCTTATAATTCAATCCTTTTTTTTGAGACGGAGTCTTGCTCTGTCACCCACGCTGGAGTGCAGTGGCGCGATCTCGGCTCACTGCAAGCTCCGCCTCCCGGGTTCACGCCATTCTCCAGCCTCAGCCTCCGGAGTACCCGGGACTACAGGCGGCCGCCACCATGCCCGGCTAATTTTTTGTACTTTTAGTAGAGATGGGGTTTCACCGTGTTACCCAAGATGGTCTCGATCTCCTGACCTTAAGATCCGCCTGCCTCGTCCTCCCAAAGTGCTGGGATTACAGGCGTCAGCCACCGCGCCTGGCCCAATTCAATTCTTATGATTCAAAAATTGTCAGAATTCGTACAATTCTTATAAATCTTACAAAAATAATTCGTATAATTCTTATAAAAATAATAATTTTTATAATAACAATTATTATAACTATGGACTGTTTTATTATTACACAATTTTTTAAGATTTCATAAAACTAGTACCAGCACTAACAAAAATGTTTACACCTGATCAAAAGAAGCTCTAACTAAAATGTAACTATTTAACAAAACAGATTAACAACACCACCCAACGTTAAAGAGGAAGAAAACTGGCTGGGCGCAGTGGCTCACACCTGTAATCCCAGCACTTTGGGAGGCCGAGGTGGGTGGATCATGAGGTCAGGAGATCGAGACCATCCTGGCTAACACGATGAAACCCCGTCTTCAATAAAAATACAAAAAAAAAAAAAAATAGCCAGGTGTGGTGGTGGGTGCCTGTAGTCCCAGCCACTCGGTAGTCTGAGGCAGGAGAATGGCGTTAACTTGGGAGGCGGAGCTTGCAGTGAGCTGAGATCCGGCCACTGCACTCCAGCCTGGGCGACAGAGCAAGACTCCGTCTCAAAAAAAAAAAAAAAAGAAAAGAGGAAGAAAATTTTCCTCAGTTTTACTACATCACAGAAACTTTCATTTTTGAAATACATTCAATGTTAAATACAAAGATATAAATATATACAATATACCAATAGGTTTTGTTTTTTTCACTTACTAATGATGTGGGTAGGATAGATTACCAAACTAGTTTCTTAAAGCATATTTCAAGAATCTATACAATTACTTCATTAAGCTTTTCACATACATATATGCATGTATATACATATGTACACATATAACATATAATACTCAAATATATAATACATATAGATGCATATATATTATACATATAATTCTTTCCAGATTTTTAGCTTAAATTTTACTTCTGAAGCCAAAACAGTGGAAAAGTGATTGAAAATGCATGCTTCAGAGTCTTTCTTCTTGGGTCTGGATCCTTGGATCCTTGGTCTGCCTGCCACCTACTAGTTGGGTGAACTTGGACATGTTATTTATCCTCTCTAAGCTTGGTATAATAATCAGTGAAGTGGGGATAACAATAGTACATTCTTCATTATGATGTGCAGCCGAGAATGCATATGAAATACTTGCCCAATCATGAGCGTAATTTCTATGAATAAAAGTTTTTCTTATACATCATTTAGTGCTCTACAACCCTTAGTGTAAAATCTGGCACATTTTGAACAAATATTAGATGACAATTTAATTTTAGGGTTGAATTTGGATCAAAGAGTCATTTTATGTAAAACGAAATTGTTTGTGAGTCTGTAATTTGAAAGTCAGATTTACTTGCTCCTTAAATCCACACTCTTTAGTGTGTGTAAATAGTGCTTTGTGTGATTAACATCTCTGCTTCCCTTGGACAAGTTTCACTCAACTATTTAGGAGCATTCTACTGCACCATAATTTACATCAATATCCAAGAGACAGTTTATTAATGAAACACGTTGCCATGTCTTATGAATTATGACTGTCTATACTAAATATTGTTTGGATTAATCTTTTGCTCTATCGTCTTATATGGTATTCTAATATGTCAAATGTTCATAAAAATAAATGTTTGTATCCATTTACCAAAATACATGCCATGCAGATTAAGTCAGGAAGATTAAAAATACTCTAAGATTTTAATTATTCAATTGTATTTTAGGTCTGTTCAAACATTTTGAAGCCTCACCTTAAAAAATCAACTTTGAAAGTTTTCTATTAATTGCAACATGTTATATTAGATTATAAGCAGTGACACACATGGCCTATTTCAAATGAATTATTCATTTTATTGCACTGTATGAATCTTTGTAATGTCATCCTTGGGATGACTTTTCCTTATAATAGCAGGCATTAACATTAGACACAAGCTTTAAAAAGGCAAAAAAAAAAAAAAAATATGAGAATTTCTGTGAAACACAATTCCACTTCTCCATTCGGCTCCGGGACTGAATGTCATAAGATTTTTCATCCCAGATGATGAAAACCCAACTGGAGAAATAAACCATAACCTTTTGTAAACGCTGTATACAATATTGATCCCCTTTTGTAGAAAAAAGTATTTCACATTACCCATGTTGATACTTAACTTACTCTGTGCAGTACAGTAATATTAGGGTGGGCAAGTAGCTTGCCACTTTTCACCTACCACAAAATAACATGGAAATATTAATACCCTTATGTCCAAAACATCTGTGTTTTATAACTGTTTTAAAAGTTTTAGAAGGTTAAACATGAAATATAAAACATGAAATCAACTATATACATTGCAGTATCTTTGTCATTGTATTTTCTGAATTCTATAAATTATTGTTATAACTTATATAGATCCATTTTTGAAAAGACAAACATTTAAGGTGATGGCTATCCCCAATACACTGAATTGATCTTTACAAATTATAGTAATGTATTAAATTATTACAGGCACCACCAAAGTATGTATATCTATTATGCATCAATAATAAATAAATAAATAAATAAATGCCTATAAAACAATAAACTATGACCAACCACTTCAAATTGTGTAGGCAAATATCTACTCACATACACACAACTTCAAACTGTGTTTCCTGTGAACCTTCCAACGGTTTGCCTATGTCATACTGTGCCATTTTATGTCGTTGTTAAGAGACATGAATACAGATTATCGAGTGAGACACTTCTGTTTTTAATCTAAGTTTTCAATTTATTGGTTACATAACCTTTCACAATTTATGCAGTCTGAGACTTAGCCTCTTCCTCTGAATTTTGAGATACTATTAAAGATGTTGAGAATTTTTCAAATCAAGTTCCTTCTACATAGCATGTTCTCAGTAAATGGTATTATTATGGGCATGATTATAAATTCCCTTATCTTTCCAATAAGAGTATATGCCATTTGAAGACAAAAACCATTTTTATAGTTCTTTGAGTGTTTCCCTCAATGGCTAGAAAGTAGCCTGCTATATATACATAATGTCTAATAATGATTTGCTCAAAGAACAATTGTAATAAAAAATAAATAGAGGGCAATAAGTGCTAAACCATAAGGCACTGAAATATAAGCACAAGCAGAGTTCAGCTGCAAAGAATATCTGAGTGGGCTGGTATAGTCAGAGAAAGATGAATGGCAGACAGAGAACTAGGAATGGCAAGTAAAAGCATTTCATAGGTAGGATAAGACTGGATAAATAAAATCACCCAATGTTCTCTGCAGAATACATTTCAGAAGCATATTTTGACCTAATTGAAGTGTACTTAAAATAAAGTTCATAAGAAAGTATTCATAAAATCACTTAATTTTGGAATTTCTTCATGTGTGTTCAACACTTCTTTCTTAAACCATATTTAAACAGATCTTCTTTAGAATACAAACAGAAATGGAGAAGAGATAATACATTTTTACCTAAAATTATGTTAACATCAATTGTACCTGCAGCTATCATATTAACACTTAAAAATAATGGTTTATATATGTATTCTGACCTCATGTCTGGTACCTAGAGGAAATAATTATTTAGTAATATCAATACATTTTTAAATGTCTAAAATTCATCATATAAAATATTTGTATACTCATTAAATGTTTTAATCATTATTTCCATAGTCATAGTAATTCAGAGTAACTTTAGATTTCTGCTACAAAACCTATTGGGTATTTTGTTCTTCTTAATAATTGAGGGAGTAAATTGCAACTTACTACTGGAAAACGTTCTTACTGTCCTATGATTCCAAGACCGTAGCAACTGCTTCAAAGGTTATCTACAGACAATTCTAAGCTAAAGAGTTTGTTCATGGATCTACCCATTAATTCTGTGGACCAAGTAAAATAAATGTGTTGTGTCAAGCAAACTGCTAAGTGCTTTATGTATAAATGGTAAACAAGTCACAGTAGTTCCTATCCTTTTGGTCATCCAATTTTACACATTAAACAAATCATTTCACAAATTTATACAGTATAGCCTGGGCGACCAGCCTGGCCAAAATGGTGAAAACCTGTCTCTACTAAAAACACAAAAATTGGCCGGGCGCGGTGGCTCAAGCCTGTAATCCCAGCACTTTGGGAAGCCGAGACGGGTGGATCACGAGGTCAGGAGATCGAGACCATCCTGGCTAACACGGTGAAACCCCGTCTCTACTAAAAAATACAAAAAACTAGCCAGGCGTGGTGGCGGGTGCCTGTAGTCCCAGCTACTTGGGAGGCTGAGGCAGGAGAATGGCGTGAACCCGGGAGGCGGAGCTTGCAGTGAGCTGAGATCCGGCCATTGCACTCCAGCCTGGGCGGCAGAGCGAGACTCCATTTCGGAAAAAAAAAAAAAAGCCCACAAATATATAGAGCATAATAAATTATAATAAGTACTCAGAGAGAAAATATCTAATGCTATAGGAGATATAACAGTGGATTTAAATTTAAATTTCGGGGATGGTGATTATTGAGGCGACTCTATTTTAATCTGAATATTGAAAAACCAGGATGAATTTGGCTAAAAAAATTGGGAGAGAGGAAGAGAATGTAATGGTTAATTTTATGTGCTAACTTGACTGGGTAATAGGATACCAGATATTTGGTCAAACTTTAAGTGCTTCTGTGAGGATGCTTTTAGATGAGTTTAACATTTAAATCAGCAGACTGATTAAAGCGGACGGTCTCTCTAATGTGAGTGGGCCTCATTCAATCAACTGAAGGCCTGAAAAGAACAAAAGGCAGACCCTTGCCCAAATAAAAGGGAATTCCTCCTGCCTGACTGCCTTCAAGCTGAGACATCATGTTTTTTCATGCTCTGGGAGTCATGCTTAAACACTTCTTTTTGGGCCTAAAGCATGCCAGGCTTTAGGCTGGAACTACATCCTCAGCTCTCCTGGGTCTCCACCTTGCCAACTGCCGATCTTGGGACTTGACAGCCACCATAATCATGTGAGCCAATTCCTTATTTTATATATGTAGCAGGTCCTTGAATAACATTGTTTCTTTCAACATCTTTTCATCATGCTTTTGATGAGAAAAAGAAATCAATTCCCAGCAGAAGCCACTGCCTGTGTGGAGTGAGGAGGTTCTCCATATCTGCATGGGTTTTTTTCTGGGTACTCCGGTTTCCTCTCAAATTCCAAAGACATGCACATTAGGCAAACTGGCGTGTCTAAACTGTCCCAGTATGAGTAAGTATGGGTACGTGTGAGTGTACCCTGTGATGGAATGGCAACCCGTCCAGGGTTGCTTCCCAACTTGCACCCTGGGATGCTGAGATAGAGTCTGGCCACCTGCAACCTTGAACTGGAATAAGCAGGTTGGAAAAATGCATAAATGAATGAATTAACACAAATGATTGTAAAATAAAAATCTGTAAAGCAGATGATAACCATACACATGCATGAAAAAACAATGTGACACGAATGCACTCAGCAAGCCCATCATATCTGTTATTGTTTGTTTTGAATTGCATGATGGTAGGTAGTGACAGTTTTCATTTTGCAAATGTTGATTCCTTGATTTGACCCACTGCCACAACGACTGCAGTCACTCAATGATTCACCAAAAATTGGGTAAATAATTATCTTACTTGGTGTTATGATTTCTTAAAAGTCTGTATAACTAACATTTATTTCAATGTTTAATATTAGAAGCTTTTTGGGTCTTTATTTAGAAATCTGGTGATGAGTTTGTGACCAAAAATATACCACAGGAACTTGACTGTCATTTATGTTAACTAGCCTATAGTAAAATTCGTTTCATTATATGTCATTTTGCTTAAAGTCATAGTTTTTAAGAACCTGTAGATGACCTTAAGGGAGACTCTGTGTGTGTGTGTGTGTGTGTGTGTACACCCATAAATACTGAAGAACTCTAATACAGGGCAGACATTTTTGGAGCAATGGATAAGCACATACAAAGACTCTGAGGCAGAAAAGAGCTTAGAGCTTCCGTGGGATGAAATAAAAATCACTGTATCTCCACCACAATGCTTAATGGGGAAGCAATTCAATATGAGGCAGCAGAGTGGGCAGGGCCATATCTGGAGTGTGTGAGAATGATAGTAGAGGTGCAAATTTATCTTCAGAGGAATGAGAAACCACTGAATGGTTTTCAAAGCAGAAGAGTGATGTAATCTGCTTTGTTGTTTTTAGCCATCACACAGGCTTGATATATGGATGTATGTAGGGAGGTACATGAAGCATGAGGAAGGGGCACTCACAGGGCAAATGGGAGACTAATGAAGAGAATACTGAGACAAAATAGAAACATGGAGGGGATAACAGTGGTGGCAGTGGTACATCTGAGATCTATTTGGCAGAACTGATCCTCAAATAAAGGTGATGGTCTGCTTTCAGGGATAAAAACGGAAAGGTCAAGGTCAAGCATGACTTTCAGGTGAATGATATGTGGACCTGGGTGACTTAATGAGAAGGAGTAGGATGAGAAGAAAGAGTTGGGTAGACCAACAGTCCAGCTTTTAACATATTAATGTTGATGCCTTTGAGCACTCTGAGTAAAAATGTGAAAGAGGCAGTTACACATATGGATCTGGAGCTCAGAACAAAGACCTGATATATAAGTTTAAAAGTTGATAGACAGGGATGATATTTAAACTGCCTAAGGCAAGAGGGTGCGTGGTGAGAAAAGAAAGAGGGACAAGGACAGAAACATAAGGATCTTGATTACCTGTGATTGAGGAGAAGAGGAAGAACTAGCAAAGGATATACAGAAGCATTAGCTGTCAAATATATTTATCTGCTAGAAAGTATTATTATCTTCTTTTGCTATAAAGTACTATCAGAACATCTGAAATTATTTTGGAATAGAGAAGGTTATTTACACAAAACCTATATGCAGCCCATATTCCTCTCATCTATTATTTCTGAGAACAAAATTTTATATAGCCATTATAAATTATTCACAGAAAAACCTGAACTTTTACTATACATACATAACAGCAGTAAAAGTATCAGAAATACATGAATGTTCTTAAATGTTATATAATGAGACTATATCCAGTGATGGAAAAACTAAAAAGTAGGTTTCCTTTATCTGAAAATACTAATTTGTTCAAGTTATAATAGTTACATGTGTTGAAACAGAATTAAGCTTTGATTCACAAATAACAAACTTATAAAGATAATATTAAAATTTCATTAAAGTTTCGGGATTATATAATTATTTCCTGAGTTAAAACAAGTACTGTGAAACATCAGCAAACCAGGCAAATGGATATTGTATAAAAAATTAGTATCTTATAACTCTTTAGTAATTTTTAAAATTGCAAAGATCATTTCAATGCTGCTCCCCTCCCCTCAGGCGCACACAAATATTTATCCAGCAACTGATAATTAATAGTGGAAAGAAAACATATCACTTTTAATTTTTTCAAAAAAGTAAATATGAATAAGAACTATAACTCAGAGTCAGAAATCGGGATTTCAAAATCCCTAAAGAACTGACCTGTGTGGCCCAGATTCTTACCACACCACAGGGAAGTAATTGAAAGTCTGAGCCAGATTCAGGCTGAAGCACTGTCTGACAAACTATCTTCTCTTCATTTTTATCCCACTAACTTCCAAAAGCCAATGCACGGAGCCACTGGTGGATGTGAATGCCATACCAGGAGAACCTCAATATCCCATAAGAATCTTAGATGGACAAGAAATAATTCTCACCATAAGAAGATGTGAAATTGCCACACTTAAGGTCTTCTAAAATAGAAAAATCTATTTTCTATGGAACACACACACACACACACACACACACACAAACAACTCAGGAAATAAGAACAAGACAATAGCAATGATTTTTCCAAGATAATAGATTTCATTCATCCAGGGAATACTGTGGAAGCAATAGTTCTTTGCTGAGATTTGCTGAGATCTATGACTGAGATTGCTCGTGAGCTTTCTGTAATTCTGTCTTCTCTAGGTGAACTGGGATAATATACCAGAGGAAGGTATGTGCAATGACGCTGGTGCTTGAAGAGTTGGGGAAAGTAATAATTATAAGGACTACAAAATTAGATGGTTATCTCTGGAGGATACCCACGCATTTCAGAAAGCCAGTGGAAAATGGGAAGACGACACTGATGTATTACTCTGGTAAGCAGTAATAAACCAGTAACAAACAAACCAAACCTCGCCAAAAAAAGTCCATATCTTAATTCCCAGAAACTGTGAATATGTCAGACTGCATGACAAAGCGGAAGTAAGACTGTCAATCAGCTAACCTTAAAATAGAGAGGACATCCTGAAGTATCGGGGTGGGTCCAATGTACTCGAGGGTCTCAGAAAGTGCAAGACAGAGGAGCAAGAGGAGAGTCAGAGGGAGACAGGACTATGGAAGAAAGGCACAGAGAGATGTGATGTTGTTAGCTTTGGAAACAGAACAAACAGGCCACGAGCCAAGACACATAAGCAGGCTGTAGAAGTTGGGAAGAGCAAGGAAATGGATTCTCCCTTAGAGCTTTCAAAAAGAAATGCAGCTCTGCTGAACCCTTGATTTTAGCTCAGCGATACCCATGTCAGGCTTCTGACCTACACAGAGAATTAATATTGCTTAAAACCACTAAGTTTGTGGTAATTTGTTACAAAAACAAAAGAAAACTAACACAACCATCAATTTAAGGCCAAAGATCTTCCCAAGGAGTAAAAAGAATTTCACCTCTATAAATAGCGTAAACATTCCTTAGCTTCAGATAGAGAACTATAAGAGCAAAGATCTAGATATGGTTGAATTCACCTAAAAAGTTAGCTATGTGAACGTAAGGGTGCAAATTAGGAATATAAAGAGGCCTAGAGATAACAAAATCTGGTTTGATGCAGTCAATAATCTTGATCATCAGGTTCCCATGGACACTACATGCCTACAGAAGTCTCCTCCCTGTTAAGAGACGAGTGCTTCCTGCTTCCCCCCTGCTTGAAGACAATGAAGATGACTCTTCCCTGAAAAAGAACATAAGTCTCACCCAGGATTTTCCAATACCTCCTCTGCTGGCCATATGGCCAATAACTAAGGGCAAGTCACAACTGGCTGAAGTGTTAACCCTTCAAAAGGAGGACAGGGACAATAGTCCAAAAGAGCCACAGGACCTAGCCAATATGTTCCAGTAGAATCAGGAGAACAACTTTGGAACCAATTCTGAAGATGCTGGGTCACCAGAGAATGGAACATAAAGTTGAATAACTGAGAGTGCCAGTTATGAAGAGATCTCCACCTATCAAGACAGTATATTTCCCCCATAGAATATATCCCAACTCCCCTACTGGCAGCCAAACTCATCACCAGGGTTAAGTTACAAGTGAACCCAGCAATGAAGGTGCTAAGAGTACCAAGGGAGAAAAGAAGAAAAAAGACTATGCTCTGAAAGAGGTAGATTTAACCAATAAGTACTGGCAGAAGCTAGAAGAGTATGTAGGTGAATTGACTCTAAGGATGCTAGATTAAGATGGGAAGGAATATAATGCTGGGTAAGGGAGGCATTTTTGATGTGGGAGGACCCTCCCAGGATACAGGATTTAATAACACCCTGGTGAGGACTCCAGAAAATGGTGTGATAATGTTGCTAGGATAAAGACAGTATTGCATTCTAAAAACAATGTAAGATATCAGTACCACTCTTAAAGATCTAAAGGAGGCACATTTTATAGTACTCATTGTGCCCTCCATTTTATTGACCACTCTTGTTGATACAACAAGCAGATAGA
The DNA here is from genome assembly GCF_008728515.1 of Papio anubis. NCBI lineage: Eukaryota > Metazoa > Chordata > Mammalia > Primates > Cercopithecidae > Papio > Papio anubis. The sequence continues at coordinate 58,705,480 of NC_044982.1, read as the reverse complement.
TGCTGGAAGCTGGAATTGAACTACACAAATTCAACCAAGTAGAAGCCCGAGTCGCCGGTGCTTGGCCAGTTACAGTATCTTTGCTACAGCAGATTAATGCAACTTTAGGTCATGGTACCTGGCAATTATCTAGCGAAAACACTGTTATCCATCTCTACCAAGAAAGTGAACCAGAAGCAGTTCTCATTCACATGGACATAACAACAGTATGCACCTTCCATCCTAACCCAGGTCTAAAATAACTTTTCTGTCCTCTGCCACAATATAGTCTGAAAGAATGTGAATTTATTGGATATTAGAAAGAACATTATCCTGGTCCATTATATAATATCAACGACACCCTGTAAGAGAACCAAATAAGCAAAAAGTGGCAAGTACTTTGGAAGTCTGGGTAAGACATGTGCTCAGAGGATGGAAAATAGACACCTCCTCAGTGAGTTGTAGGAGTCTATGGCCTGAGTCATGGAAAGACAATCTTTCCAAAAAAAAAAAAAAGACAAATTGATGCACATTCCAAAATAAAGGGCAATCTTCCAAAAAAAAGAACAAATTAGCTCACTTTCCCTATCAATAAGAAGGTAGCACAATCCATAACAGAACACTTCAGATCTAAGAGAGAACACAGTTCATGCCGGGAATACTGTTCTGACCTATTTACCAGGGCCACAGAAGGATGCTGGCTTGGACTGGGGCTTAGGGCAGTTAAAGACCTTGGAGGAGGTACAGGTTCAACTGAAGAATTAATTCCTCAAGCTTAGACCATATAACCCCAAACACCCCATGGTATTAGAAGTATCTTCGGTGTGACAAGCAACATGTAAAGTCTACAGGAAGTCCCTGTAGGAAAATCAAAATGTTAGCCACTGAAGGTTTTTCAGCAAGCCTGTACCATTTGCAATATAGAATTACAAATCACTTGACAAACAGTTTATTGTGTACTGCTGGGAACTTACTTAGGCAGAATGCCTGAAAATAGGCAATTAAGAGACCATGGTGCCAAAAATGTCCATTATAGCTAGGTTTTGTCAGCCAAGTCATAAGATCAAGTAGGTCCTGTAGGAATCCATTATTAAATAAAAATGATACATTTGGGACTGAGCACAAGTAGACAGAGAAAGCCCAAGTAAGCTACATGCAGAAATGGCAAACCCCTACATCTTTCCTGTTGCACTGCCTCATTTCCCTCAACTCATCCCTATGACTGCATGGGCAGTCCTTTCTAACCACCAAGTTCAAGACAGGTTCACAGATCAGTTAGCTCCACATGTGGTATAAACCAAAAAGGTACTGCACCTGCCCTGCAGCCCCACTAATGGGTGCCTTCAAAGAGTGCAATGAGAGAAAATATTCCCAATGGGGTAGAGCTTCAGGGACCACACACGTTGTATGGAAAGAGAAGTGGCTGCAGTAAAAATAAACATAGTCTTATTGGCAGCAGTGAATAACTTGGCTGATTGTTGGCTGGAGGCCTGCAAAGAGAAGTGACAGAAAATCAGCAACAATAACTCAGAAAAACAGGTATGCAAATGTACCTCCTATGGGAGTGGGTACAAACTAGAGACATCTTTGTAGACCATGTAATTGTCCCCCAGAGAGCATCCACCACACAAGAGGCATGTGGCAGACTGTATTCTTTTAAAAAGGCCACAACAATTTCTCCAATTCTCCAAGTCCTCCATTAAATGTAAACTTAACACTATTCCCATACAGAGGTGTAAAGAGGTGGGATCTATAATCCCTTTCTTTCAACCTGAGTGGACCTTTTGTCTCTGCCTCAAATAATAGAGCGCCACATACTTGATGCATGTAACTTCCAAGGCAAAATTCGAAGCAATCCTTTGTACCTTTTCAGGATACTTACTCTTAGAATCCTGACACCATGCTCTAAGAAAACTCAAACAATGCAAGAGTTCATATGGAGAGGTAACATATAAGTGTTCCACCTTCCAATTCAGCCGAAGTCCCGGCTATCAGCCAGAGTCTTAACTATCACATGTGTTAGTGAAGATGCCAGCAGATGATTCCAGCCTCCAGATGTCAAGTCATCCTCCATCTTCAAGTCTTCCCAGGTAGGGGCTCAGAAATTATGGGGCAAAGATAAGCCATTCTGAATATCCCTCGTATAAATTCTTGGCCCACAGAATCCACGAATACAATAAAGGGAGTGTTTTACACCACAAAGTTGGGGTGGGTCGTTACAGAGCAATAGTAATTGGAATCAGAATACACAATAACTTGATTTATTGACATTAGTCAGCTTGCCATTGCTACTCCAATGTTGCATCAATAGACACAAAAAGGAAGAAGTCATAGTGAAAAGTATGGACATTATCCGTATACTGAATAGCAAAAGCTCCCATTCATCAGCGTTGACCTAGCTAATGTTGCAGTTAAACGTCCAACCTGCCAGCAGGAGGAACCCTGATGTACCCCATTCCTCAACGAAACTAACTAGGCATTTGGTAGAAATTGAGTACAGTGGACTCCACTTACAAATGAAAGATTAGAAATTCATCTTGATTGGAACTGACACTTACCTTGTGCCTACAGTGCCCCATAAAACACATCAATATAAGAGGTTTCAGAATATGTGATATACCCAAAAGGGGATCTCTCCTAACATTGTACTAAACAAAGGGATCCACTGAACAGAAAAGAAGGTGCTGCAATGACCATGGAATCTACTGGTTCTGCCACATCATCTAATAGAACACTCTTTTGAAGGAGCAGCATTAATACAGCAACTTGGAGATGATGCTCTTAAAGAACTGGACCCCACATTTGCTGGATATGACACAGTCCTAAATTAATGAATATTATATGTAGCTGTGTCACATAATGACTATTATATGTAGCAGTAGGTAGAATACATAGGTCCAAGAGCCAACAGGAGGCGGTGTAGTGTCCTCAGTCATCTTCACTCCCACGACATATGTAGGGTATCTGTACTTCCTGTCCCCAGAATTATAGGGCCTCTATGGCTAACATGTGTTGGTTCCCAGAGGAGGAACACTTTTCTTAGGGACAACAGCAAGAGTCTCAAACTCCTGTGACAGTTGTCACCTGTTTATTGGGGTTCCTTATGCAAAAGACAAGCAGGCAAAGGACAAAGTCACTTTTCAGGAAGGGATAATAAATCCTGATTGTCTGGAGGAGGCAAGGCTGCTGTTATGTAACATGAGCAGGGGAGAAGACCTCTGGCACCCCAGTGACCCACATAAGTATGTGTTGATGCTCCCCTACCCAGTTCTGGTAAAAAAAAAAAACCAATAAATGCATCAGCTGTGACCTGAGAAGATCTTGGGGACCAGGATCTTAGGTCCTTCAGGTCACTTCGCCAAGTTCACAATCTAGTCCTTTAGAATTGCTAGCTGAGGGTAACGGGTATCTAGAAGAAGTAGTAGAAAGGGGGAATGACGAGTATCAGACATGGTTCTGAGACCAGACGTAGGAGCTGACGTTTGTCCCACTAACATCCTCTTTTGTAAGTTTCCTTAAGATAAAAGGCCAGCTCCTGAGGGTCCAGTTCTCAAATAGGATAAGCAAGCAGATATGAGCAACAAAAGTGGTCTAAGATGGGATGTAACATCCAGAACTCCTTCTGCATGAAGAAGATATCCACTCTCCCAACTTCCAAGAGTGTTAACTGATGGTTGCTCACAACTGAGTTCCTCCCAGAATTTCCCTTCCACCAAAGGGAGCTGCCTAACCCAAATATAGTGGTTCTGCCCCAGGGGCAACCCACGTCCAAAGACTGGTAGAAGAGGGAGTAGACAGAATTATTTTTCTATTTGGAACATCTCTGAAGGTCCATCCCAACTCTACAGCATCTCATGCACTCAGCCTAGGACTCTGCTGCAAGTGAATCAGAGTTCACCTTCTCCCTCTGCTCTACCCAGGTTCCCTGCTTCCCTTACAGTTGTTCTTCCCAACATCACTCTCTAATAAGTTTACTCTTCGTGTAAACCTTCCACTTGAGGTTGGTTTCCTGGAGAAGTCAATCCATGACTTGCACACACTGCATTCTGCCTTGATCTATTTTATTAATCCTTATGACATGAAAGCCTCCTATCACCCTGCTATGTCAATAAATTTATTCCTATTTCTCTAGGCCTATTTCTCCAGGCTAAGATTATGACCAGGCTAACACATCTGCTCCTACCTATGCAACTTCAAGTCTAATCCCCAGAGCAGAGCACAATAGTAGGTTGAAATTCTGCTTTACTATTTTCATTATTTGCTTTATAAATAACTTTCCATCCGTAGAAATGCTGAGTCTTTCATTAATACTGTGAAAACCTCTGAAATGTCATAATAATTGTTGAGAGGGTGACAACTACGTAAAATGAATGAGAAGCAGTCAATAGTTAAGCCGCTAAAAATATTCTTAGAACAAACTTAGAAATACCTTAAGAAAGTCTAAGTTAGTTTTCGTCACAGCCAAAGACATTTAAATGGCATTTTTAGGTTCATAAGATATTTTACCTTTTACTTTATTTAAGAAACTCTATTCCACCTTTCATGAATATTATTTAATTATTGTTGGTAAAAATAAATGATAAAGCACAACATACAGATGTACTTAAATCTTAGGTGTATAAGCTTGTACCTCAATGATGAAGTCACTACCCACTCTCACTCAAAATAGAGCATGCATCTAATATATCACAACATGCAAAAATTGGAAGCAGAGAAAGATTTTAAAAAGGTGTACTATATTCTATGAGTACTCCCAAATATAGAACTAAATGTGTAAATTGTAAAAACACGAAATCTATTAAACTCTTATGAACTTGGATTTGACTCATCTTTTACTCTGCCCTTTACAAAGGCTTCCAGTTTAATTTGAAATTTTTGCTTACAAAATGCATGATGGCTCCACCATTTAACATTAGCACTATTTCCAGTGCGCAAAAAGTCACATCCCATTAGTTTCAAGTATTTGGTCAGATATTAGGAAGTCATCATTTAAAGAAGGAATTCACAAAATCAGTGCTTCTCCATGCTTTTTTTTTTTTTTTTAAAGAAGAAATCTGGCTTTGAAATACAATAACAACAGTTATGCTACAGAATTAATGAATTCCCAATTGTAAAATGTGAATGTATAATGAATTTCAGGGCAGTGCTCTTGCAGCCAGGCTGAATTAAGAGTTAAAGTTCTAAAGACTCAATTGCCTCTGAAAATTTGAGGGGGGATGTTTATCAGTTAAAGAAAACATCAGCTGCTTAGAAATGCATGGCGCTACAGCTGAATATAATACCTTTCCTGTTCTCTCTTGAAATGGTTTCCTATTGAAGCAGTTTCTGTATCAGTCACACAATAGCCACAATGATACAGGGTTATACTATAGGACACAATAACAGCATTCAAAAAGCATAGGAAAAATGACTTTTATAGTGGCAAATACTGTAGCTAAAAGCCTAAAACAAATCACTAAACTGCACTAATTTGTAAGCTTTGAGGTTTGAGGAACTCACTGTCAGCTAAGAGAAGGGCAGAGCTTGCAATCAACTGTCCTCTTGAACACACAAGATTTTCAAGAAAAGAAATCCGCTGATAGAGTCTCCTCAATTAACTCTGTGCGAAAAATGCCCAAGCAATACCCAGAGGCAACTCAACAAAATTAGGCCAAATATGACATTTAACTATCAGTCTTTCCAAGGCCAGTGATTGTTAATCAGCCTAGGGAGAAATAAAGTAGTACACCTGACAGCGGTTATTTTTTATAAGCACATACCTACTATTGTACATGGAGGAATATAACGACTTCTGCAGAATATGTAGTAGAACCATTTCTTCATTTTTAGAGGTTACCAATTATGAATAAGCTTAAAATATCATATCATTCCAAAAATAAATTATATGAGAGAGAGTCCCCATATGGGCATTTCAATACTGAAAAGAAAAAATAATTATAAATCACATCTTTCTTTCCTAAGAAATAAAACTGTATGGTATAAAGTGCTGACATTAGCTACCTATATATACTTCTCATGTGACAAGCTAAAATGTATTACCCAAGCTGCATTTCAAGTATATACTGCTTGAGATAATTTTCATGCATGGCCCAACGTGAGCTACCTAACTTTGATGATTTCATTAAAGTATAAGCACACCCATCTGAATATAATTTTAATAATATAAATAAATATGTATACAAGTATTTATTTTTACAAACATTTCATATTTGATTCCAAATTCAGCCACCAGTAACTATATGGTGGTTATTTAAACTTCATAAATTTCAGATTTTGTATCTATTGCATACAAAGATTAGAGTATGGCATAATGTGTATAAAACTTCTAATACAAGGTGTGGCATACAGTAGGCACTTGATAAATGGCAATTATGTTATGAAAAAATACTATATCTCATCTTTAATTATTTTTCAATTATAGGTGAAAAAAGATGAAAGATAATCCAAGTTGCTTAAGTTTTGTTTGTGCATGTATTTTAGAATCCAGACATGAATATAGACATGCTGGTGCACTAAAAGCTCACTTATAAAAAAGAAAATACAACTTAAAGGCCTGATTAGTAGAACAGCAGGGATGGTCTTCTGAATATGCAAGTGATGCTAAGCTTCAAATATATACATTATTGTAATGCAGGTGAAATAAACTGCACACGCATTGCTGTTAGGCAGCTAAGAAATATTTCTCTTTTGTCAACTGCAAAAAACAGAACTAATTGGAGTTTCTTTTTTTTTTCTTTTTTTTTTTTTTGAGACAGGGTTTCGCTCTTGTCGCCCAGGATGGAGTATAGTGGCGCAACCTCCGCCTCTCGGGTTCAAGCAATTCTCCTGCCTCAGACTCCTGAGTAGCTGGGATCATAGGCACTCGCCACCACGCCCAGGTAATTTTTTGTATTTTTAGTAGAGACGGGGTTTCGCCATATTGGGCAGGCTGGTCTCGAGCTCCTGACTTCAGCCAATCTGCCTGCCTCGGCCTCTCAAAGTGCTGTGATTACAGGCGTGAGCCACCGCGCTCGGCCAGTAATCGCAGTTTCTAAAGGTAATTTTGTAAACCCACGAACAATAGAAACACGAATGTATCACAAATATTTAAACACAAACTGAGTATTAGGTGAGAGACTGCATACTCTGCTGCCAATACTGAATTAGAGTTAGCTTTGCAAGAGAAGTGGGAAAAACACCCAGTTTCTTGGGATTAGCCTAAATAAAATTTAGCTACTATTCCAAGCATTGTTGAATACACACACACACTCTTATATACTCTTAACATAGTTAATAGATTTCTATTTGAACATGTAGTATGTATTTTTATAGTATACATGCCAATACTCTATATACAAATATATATTTGTATTATGAATGTGTGTGTATGCACATGCACATGTGCCTGTGTGTGTGTGTATCTTCTTTAGCTCTCTCTGGAAGAGGAGAGGTGGTTAAACAGAAGAGTGTCAAAGTACTTCTTTGCATAAGTAAGCTTAGAGAGTTAAGGCATTAACAAATTAAACGACAGAAAATAAAAAACTTAAATACTTTTTGAAATATTAATCAAAAAGACATAATGATCATAGAGTTCAGCTGCAAAATCACAGGAAGCAAGAAGAAGGACACTTTCCACCCCAGCTGCCGCAATCGGAGGGATGTTTGATAGTGAGGCACAGGAAATAATCAGAGAAGAAGCAGTCTCTGAGAAACAAGACGGATTATTTCAGGCTGCAGTCCACTGGGAGTTATTCTTGTCTTGGGGAAAGACTGGGAGGTTTCTAAACCCCGATTTTCACAGTAATGATGTCATTATGTAGTTTATAATATTGTAGGGAATGGTCATAATGGAAAAGCGTTGCACTTCCTTAGACAAGTATATTTAGATGAATCTATGCACAACAAAGGAGGAAAAAAAATTAGTCAAAGGTTGAGCTTTGATTGATTGGGACTAAGACCTAAAACTCTAAAATGAATATAGCATCTCTGTTGCACGGGTGGTACAAACCAGTGTGAAACATGAACCAAATGAAAAATGCAAGTTACTCAAAGGATGAGACAGAGTCACAACAACGATGTAGAGTAACCCATGAAAAACAAGGAACAAGTTCAGAACTGAAATAAAAACATTAACTATGCCAACTCTTGATAATAACTTCACTCATTCTAAGATACCAAGTTAGACGGACAACTGTGAAATACTCGGGAGTTATATCTGTCCATATTACAGAGTACTGTGTGTCTTTGCTTAAGGTGATTTGTTTAGCAAAGTCAATACTGCTCATTTCACATAATGGGAAAAATCTTCTCAACTTACAATTTTTGTTGTCTTTCACAGTCCTGAGTAAAGACTGCCTTCTATTTGGTTAAAGAGATACTCGACCAATATACTCGACTAATATTGAGTTAATACTCAGACATGGAGAAGAATAATTGAATTAAGCAATTACAGCCATCTACTTAATTATATGAATAGAGAATATGGAGGTGAACTACCTTCCACCTTCCAAAAATAGAAAGTGTTTGCCAAAGAAAACGAAAATGCATCATGTATAAAATGCTTTCTTAGGTATGTGGCTGTTACAGTTTAATGGTGAGTAAAGTCCCACTCAGCCTTTTCAGTTAATTCTAATTTAAAGATGTTTTAAATGATTAGGTGATTGGGTGGGAAACACCAATTCTGGTTACTTCTGGATCAAAACTAGAAGATGTTACACAGTAATTGTGTGATGACCCCATTTAATGGTTTATCTTCATTTTCTGTTTTTATGTATTAACTACCAATTATAAGTATTCTTATAAATATATCCCTAGGTTACTTTTTTCCAATTGGATGGCTGACTTTTATATACTCCTATTTTTCAATTAGTATTGAAATGAAGAATATTAAGAATATTCTTGCTCCTTGATTCAAAAACAAGATAGATACACGTATTTGAACACACTTATAGATTTATATAAGCATGAATTTACCCATGACCATAAGGTTGAGGATGCACTAATGTTCTCTGGAGCCCTTAAATGAGTGGGGGATGCCAGCTCCTTGCTAACCACCACCATTAAGGAGAAGAAGGAGAAACTCCTGGGTTATGTGGATTGAGAAAGGAAGACCAGCATAAGGAACAATATAAACTACACATGCATCGAAATACTATATCAAATCACATTTTCATGCACATATTTATAATACAGTGTTTAAAAATACTCAATTTCTGTCATTTTCCACCAGACTGACACAATCAGAACATATTTTTCCAGAAAAAAAATTACTTGGTCTCTGTTACCTCCTAGCTTCTTATTCTGCTCTAAAAACTAAATGACAGTCCTATTATGAGGTTCAATTGCTAGAGCATCTAAGTGCAAATTTTTAAGAACAGAAGGGAAACTCTCCATGCTCCCTTCCCGCTTCTACTCCAGATATAAACATGCAGGCCGGGCGTGGTGGCTCACGCCTGTAATCCCAGCACTTTGGGAGGCCAAGGCGGGCGGATCACGAGGTCAGGAGATCGAGACCATCCTGGCTAACACGGTGAAACCCTATCTCTACTGAAAAAATACAAACAAAACAAAACAAAACAAATTAGCCAGGCGTGGTGGTGGGCACCTGTAGTCCCAGTAACTCGGGAGGCTGAGGCAGGAGAATGGCGTGAACTCAGGAGGTGGAGCTTGCAGTGAGCCAAGATCATACCACTGCACTCCAGCCTGGGCAACAGAGCGAGACTCCATCTCAAAAAAAAAAAAAAAATGCAGCCGTACTTTCTTATTCTTGCCAATATCTACATTTCTCCTATTCATCAGCACACTCTCCTAAGAGTTTATTAGATGTGGAAACTGAGGGATAGAGATTAAGAATTTTGCCTGAGGTAACACAGTAAAGCAGCAGCTGAACAAGAAGAAAGCCCAAGTTACCCAACAGTTTTCAACTACATCACGCTGCATGGCACAATAATAAAAAACAATGATGAAAGCATATACCTCTCTTTTCACAAGGGCAATGCCTTCATCTCAGTGGCTGTACATTCGTAAAGAACAAAATGATTTTTTAAGTCATTCTGGACCCATAGTCTGCTGCTGCTAAACAGCACTTCTTTTTAGCACTCTAAAAAGACTTTCAAAAGTCTTTGAATTTACCTCCAAGAGGAGTTGCCCCCACAGGAACTTTAAAGATAACTGTCCTATCTTCTGAAGAAATGGTCAGTTAGCTTCGCACATTTAACACACACCACTTCAGAATCTTGATGGACATATATATCTGAGCAAGTTCCACAGTATCATACAATAGAATTGTATGATCACATAGGTTAAAGGATAGATACATCTTTCTAGTTGGGGTAAACTTTAAAGAAATTCCTGAGGCTTTATTACATACCCATTCCAGGACTACTTTTCTTTGTGCACCACTATTCCTCCACCTAGAATCCACGCTATAGCAACGCCCCTTCTTCCTTCTTTATCTATATTATGTCAACCCACTTTCAAGTCTTACCTGCTACAAGCTTTTTCAAGTTTTCTCCAACCACAATAGGAAATGTAATTCCTCTCTCTGGTCTAGGTACATACATTTGTGTATTTCTCATAGCCTTATTTTATGTTTTTCTATTTGTTTTTATCTCCTGGATTAATGCATAACCTCTTTGATTTTACAGACCTTACTACATAGCTACATGCATCATCCACAGCAGTTACACATTAATTAGTTGACTGAATTTATGAGAAATGAACTTAAATCAGCCTAGAGTTTGTGTGGGGAATTCTCACTGGTCACCACTTCTGAAAAGTAGCACATCTTCCTCTAGTATTTTCTAGCCTTCCTAGTAAAGAGTCCAGCAGAGGTGAGGCAAACACCCAACTCAGTTACACTCAGGAGTAAAAGACAGAATGCTCCAATGCTCAATCTGTACCCAACTTTTCCTTGTGTTCCCAAATCCCACAATTCATCAGCGAGAAGAATAATCTGGTTCAGAGTGACCACAGGCCCTATTAAGAGCCCTTTATCCCCTCATCCTTTCCTTTCAGGACACCAGAAAAATCTCCCTCAAGATGGTCTTTCTTCGGGCAGGCAGCAGACATTTTTCTTTTCACTCTAATGCACTACAACAAAGTTCTAGTGGCTTCAGATAAAAATATATGCTTTTGCTGTTTGGCCATTATTTAAAGGGTAGATACATTTTTCTAAAAGCCTTTACTTCCTACTCACCTCCTTCAGATCTCAGCTGCCTTTTGTGCTGTCCATTAAGACTTTGAGACACCTAGCTGTGAACAAACCCTTCCTCTTTCAGGAAGACATGTTTCCCCTTCTACGGGATCACTTGATTATTTTTATTTCCACCATTCACATTACAACAAAACAAGACAAAAAATATACTGCTTGAAGATACTGACACATGTCATATATATGACCCCAAATATCAGCCACACAACAGTCCTTAATATAGACTTAAGCAGGAACAGCAAGAAACTGAGGTTCCTGTTTATGCAAAGTTGTAGAGACAGAAAGAGTAAGTTACATCATAATTTCTAATGCCTTTCATCATACCATACTATGTATTTAAATAACTTTGTAGTAAATGTGTAATAGCCAAAAATGTGTTTATAATAGTTGAAATCCTATTCTGTAATTCCTAGAGAATATATGATTTGGATGTTGAAACAGAAAGCGTAGATCTTACTCAGGTCAATCAATGAAATCAACAGGAAAAGAAATAGTGTTTAAAAATATAAGATTAGAATGGCATAGTGTCTTGGAAAAGTAGCAAGAAACTGCTATAGAAAAGCTGAAATGGGGCCGGGCGCGGTGGCTCAAGCCTGTAATCCCAGCACTTTGGGAGGCCGAGACGAGCGGATCACGAGTTCAGGAGATCGAGACCATCCTGGCTAACACGGTGAAACCCCGTCTCTACTAAAATACAAAAAAAATTAGCCGGGCCAGGTGGCGGGCGCCTGTAGTCCCAGCTACTCAGGAGGCTGAGGCAGGAGAATGGCGTGAACCCGGGAGGCGGGGCTTGCAGTGAGCTGAGATCCGGCCACTGCACTCCAGCCTGGGCAACAGAGCCAGACTCCGTCTCAAAAAAAAAAAAAAAAGAAAGAAAAGCTGAAATGGGATCAGTGCAAGGTGGTATAGTTAGAAAAGAAAATGGAATTGCACTGATATAAAATGGAAATAACAAAGTACATGCCCCATTATTTTAATAACAGATTATTTTAATAAGAGATTTTAGTAGTTTGTGAAAAACAAATCCATCTAATGAATACGACTGAACCCTGGAGAAAACAAGTTTCACAAACAATGTAGGACCTCCATTTGCCTGATATAATGGTAAAATCACTGTGTCTTGAATTAGTGAGATGATTTAATGATATCTTAAAGTCTCTTCTCACTTCCAGCTTTATGATTTTACAGGGCCAAAATACTATTAATTGGATTTGAAAATAAAGATAGGATATAGTTTTCTATGAATGCAATATTTTATTGTTTGCTCTAAGTAATATAGTGTTTACACTCACAGTTACTAAAGCAAAGAAACAAAAGTTATTTTGTGGGACCATTAAGTTACTGTCAATTACAAAGAAACTAAAAATGTTCACTCTATTCATACTTCCAATGTATGCAATATACTTTGCATATCCTTCCAAAACAGCCAAAAGGGAGCCTAAGGAAGACCTCCTCTTATTTAACTGAGATGACAGCACATTCCCTTAGTTAATCTGAGCTACCAAAGAGCACAAGCTCTCGAGCTCAGTTCCCAGAGTAGGACGTTGTATCTGGCTCTTTGCTGTTGCCTTCGCAGATTACAAACCTGGAGCCCAACCCTTGCAAGACTCTTCTCAAAGCATGGGGACCAAGTCAGAGAATATGAGTGATGAATCACCTCTATACCTGGAATACAACCCCAAACCATGGTTCCTGACAATGTCTTAATAAAATATAATTGAATTCACAGGCTTATGCTCTAATCCCATCCCCATGAGCCCTACTGCAGTTACATTAAAATAGTAAGTTTTAAAAAAATACAGAGCACTTCCTTTCAGAAAAGTTTATTTGTACCCTTCTTCTCCAGCAGGGTTTAAGGTGTTTTACAACTATAAAACAAAAATAAAAATATTGGTAAAATATAAGTATAAAGAAGCATAACCAAAGATAATAAAATTAAGCAAAGAAATCAAGATCTTGAAAAATGCCTTCCTAGAATTTCTCTTGTGACATCTATTCACCAGAATTATTTCATCTCTAAACTTTTATCTCTGCCTCTTAATTGTCTAAACTCTGGCACCCTAACTGACTTATTCATTGTAAAATAAGTTAGGCTCAACCTGCTCAATCTAAAATATTTATTAATCCACTTAGGGGCTTTCCCAGGGAAATACAGGACAAGAGCAAGTAACACTATATAAAATAATCTGCCCATTTTGCATGTGAAATCTCAGTAATATGACCAACAAGGACAATTTTTGAATGGGCAAAAATGATCCCAAGATACAACGAACAGTCCAGTCACTTTTCTTTCGTGATCGTGGCCAAGGTGATGACAATATAAAAATGTGCATGAGTTTGTAGGGACAATGGAGTGAGAAGAGGAGAAACAGGTTTGAGCTGATGCTATATGATAGAGCTTCACATTGATTTTTAAACAGCATTTATTAAAATAATCTCTTCCTCTTTTCCTACAGACTAACACCCTAAATATGGTTTAGTCAAAGGCAGTATCTCATCACAGGGCCTCTCCAAACCCAATCTGAACAAAAATCATAATCAACATACGCTGAGATAACGTACTTTGCTATAAGAACGGCAACATCCCGAAACTGAATGTAATGGCCAACCGACCGTCCATGTCATTTTTATTCCTTCCTATCCATCCAAATTCAACCCACTAAACTACCGTCTGAAATATCTTCCAGAGCCGCCTCGTATCACTTATGCCCTTGTTCTTAATTCCACCAAGCCATTTCTCTCCAGCTACTGCCTGGGGTGTCATTCTTAAATTGTATGAGATTTACTGATATTACCTGAATTGAGTTAATATAGCTTGCTAATTTGTCATACTCACATGTTTCTTAAGCTTACTCTATTTATTACTTTTAATGCATTCTGAAAGCTACTTTTGGACAGTGAATTAACCATTTCAGGACTCCAAATCATCTTTTGATTTGGTTCCCAATAAAACTATTCAGACTTGGAATTGTATTTTGTTTTTTGTTTGCAGTGGGGATTTGTCTGTGCTGATGCATTCATAATGTTTAATAACTTCCTTAGCAATTAAAGGCATGATGACCAGAAGCAAAATTACAGAATTCAACAGAATATTTTTTCTTTCTTTAGCAAGTCAGCTGATAAGTTTACAGGAGATACAATTTTTGATATGATGTCATTATCAGTAGGATCTCTAAAAAATACAGTTAACCCAAATGACTTACTACCATATAACGACTTACAAAGAAAACTTTCAAAACTAAGAAAATGTGTTGCATCACTTAGCTCTAGGTATTTCAATAAGCATACAGATAGCTAGGTTTTACATTCCAATTCTTAAGGCCATGTCAATCAGTTATCCTAAATCTAATGAAATGTGAGTGCAACAAAATTAATAATGTGGAAACCAGATACCAGTTCATTTAATGACTTTTTGTTATCCAGTGGTGTTTAATGAAGCTAAAAGGAAAATTCAAACAAAACTTTAACATTCCAAGAGTAATTGGGAGAATTACTTTAATATAAATAGCTTTTTAAAATCCACTAAGCAAAAATCTATAGCTTAACAAAGTAAAAATTTTTAAATACACAGATTCATATTGCCAAATATATATGTCAAGTGGGTATTATCCATTAAAATTGCCAGGGTTAGCTCATATGATTTTTTTTGTGCTATTCTATTATGAAGAGGTTTTCTTGCAATCTTTTCTTCAGAAATATTTTCAAATAATCCATATTACTGTAATGTTGTATCTGATATCGAAAATGTAAAAAAATATAAAGTACAAATCCCACTTACAAAAAAATTTACAAAACAATTTATAGGACACTTACAAAAAAATTTATAGGACGGAATTGGTGGTGGAAGGTAGGCAGTTAATAGATAATCTCCGTCATCCAACTCTGATACCATATATAAATCTTAGCTATTGTGCAGTTGGTTTGCTAAGCAATATTCCAAGATAAATGACAGTAAGTTCCTAGGTCTATAGCAGAAACTTTTATACTTAAGTATTGCACATGGTTGTCAAACAGATTGGGCGTAACAGGAAGAAGATTAAAATACTTGAGAGAAAATTATCCATGCGTTACAACAAATATTCTCAATTCACTAGAAAATAGAATCTGAATTTCATGCTCAGAGTTTTTCAGTGAGGAAGTAGAGAAGAAAAGGGATACCCTAGCTATTCCAGGGAAGAAAGTTTATAATAACACAGTTCTAAATCATGTAAACAATTTTAGGCTACAATGAAGTGATTTTTGCCTGGGTAACCTAGAAAATCATTTGTGTTTCCTCTTGAACCATGCTACTAGAAAACACTATTGAGAAATATTAGTTTGTGTGCAGTATGAATGGGTTTACATGTAGCAAATATAGGCAAATAAAGGAAGACAGATTTTTATGCTAGCAAAGTTCCTATCTAGGCTTTTGAAGCTTCTGTTTATAATAACCCTGCCTTTTAAATTAATCATTCTCAAAGTTATTCATATAAAATGTTCAAAACACACTTTTTAACCTTACACTAAATCTTATGTCTATGTCCTTTACAATTGATTCCTTTTTTAGATAAATTTTTAAAATGTTCTCTTCCTTATAAATGCTTCCACAAATGAAAATAAAACTACTTTAGGTTAAGAAAGTTCATTATTTACAAAATCAAAGCAATGAAACTGTAAGTCTATGTCAGTGTTTCTCAACTTCAGCGTCCACTGTAATCATCACTTGAGGTGATGAACACAAACCACTGGGCCCTACACTCTGAGTTCCTAATTTAGAAAGTCTCAGAGGGGCCCGAAAACGTGCACTTCAAACAAGTTCCAGGACGATGCTAATGCTGAAGACTAGGGGCCTAATCTCCTTTGAGAACCTAACTTCTGTGACGGGTAACACATATCTGAAAAGTAATATATAATTTTTAACCCATCTCATAGCTGTGACATTTATAATGGCCAGGAATACTGATTAATATTTTTCACACAAAAGCAATTCTATTCCTAGCTACATGACTAATAACCACATCAATATAAAAACAAAACTAAATGAAAAAGACCACCACCTTCATCACAATCATCAGCTCAGTAGTGGAACTGCCTCCTTGTTTATTGTTAACAGACATAAACACAGAATTATTTTAATGCTATTGTTTCCTATTTGTCTTCACTACCAGATCTTACCCTTTTCCACTACCCAATCTGAGACTTGCCAGGACAAATAATCTGAATGACAAAAAGTGACAGGAAAATGGAACCATGCCCTTCCGATCTAGATAGTTTTCAGCATGTCCCATTGTCTCCCCATGCCCCCAACCTTTCTCACTTCTCATCACCCCATCACACACACATACCTTCACACATGCATATACACAAATCTGAAAAACACACCAGAACAAAAAATTCCTTTTAGCTAAGATGATCTGAATCAATGAGAGAGGAATACAGAGTTGGGCATGGGATGAGAAGAATTCAGACTTTCCCATCCTAAGGAACAGCCCCTTGAGAAGGCTTTATCTCCAGCATTCCCACATCGCTAGAATCCCTATTTTTCTCAGCCGTTCAGAGGGCACCGGGGTCCAGGAATAGTCACAAAAGCACTAAGTTAATTCCTACTCTTTTCAGGCCCCACCTCCTGTTCTCAGTCAAACCTTGAGGTGTGCCAGGAGACTCAGCATCTCTCTCATACACACTTCCCCCCCTTACCACAGCCACCACCACCACCAGACAGTTGTCTTTCATTTGGGAAGGAGGGGTTGGGAGAGGGGACATCCGATCCTTAGAGATGGGAAAAAGTGAAGGTTTCTTGGAAGCCAAGAAGGGAGCTAGAAACACAGGAAAGGAGAGGAGCAGATGGAGTGCAGTGGGTACCAGAGCTCACCTCAGCACTGTTCAGCCCTGGACAGAACACAGTGGACAGAGTAAAGGCTGGGTCTGTGGCATTCATCCCCAAACACCCACCCACTGTGCACTCCGTTCCCAGAGTTTGAGGACTCAGGATTCACTGGCACCTGTGTCCACTTTGCAGTCAGTTCTAGGGTCTGCAGGGAAAGCTCTAACACTTCCACAAATATTCATTCCTTTTTGCTCTGGGTCAGCCATTGACTTAGTCCTGCAGCACCAGAGTCCAAACACCTAAGTGAAACCAAGGGCAGGTGGCCTGGATTTTCAGCACACATTCTGCGGACACTAACTCAGGGGCGAGGGGTGGGATTGGCTGTGGGTGGGTCTTGGCTTGATGTCCCCTCAAGGGGTGCACCTCTAACCTCCCACCAGACCTCAAAAACACGGAAGTTATTTTTTAGGCACCACCTGCTTGTCCCAAGAAAAGACTTACATTTTAGTCCACTATAAATATGACCTGGATATATGTGTGTGTGTGTGTGTGTGTGTGTGTGTGTCTGTGTGTATGTGTGTGTTTCAATCCCGAAAGCTAAGGGTGCCAACTGCTGACAGGCAAAAGAACCTGAATTTGCTTTTGAGGACTTCAAAACCTCCTAATTAACAAGCTTGCCCTTCTCTAGTTCCTAAACCTAAATCTGGGTTTTCCAGAAGGGAGATGAGATTGTGTTCCCGCTGCAGCGAGCTGGTGTCCTGCCCTGGAACCCAAACGCGCGGACTTAGCAGTCCGTTCATTCATGCATTTGCTCATCCATTCACACAAACATGTCCCTTAATTGTGTCTGGCACCGAGAATCTTGTCTGCTATTTTCCCCTCCCCAAGTCAGTGCTCATGGCAACGGCTGGTGCAGAACGCAACTCAACTGTCACCCCACTTCCTGAGCCGGAAAATCAAGGCATGTAGGCATTCACAGAAAAAGGAAAAGGTGGAAAGGAGGAGGCGGCGTGGGGCGGAGAGGGGTGGGGAGACTCACGGGGTCACACTGGAAGCTTCCCTGGAGGGGTGGGGGGAAACCGCGGCACCGACACCGTGGCATGCAAGGAGCCAAACCATTATTAAATCAAAGACTGCTGGAGCTCGGATTCCCCGCGGGGATAAATCAAGTGCAAAGCCACTCGTTCGCACGAGTGCGTTGCTGCCGGCTAGACCCAACTCCGAGCCGGAGCCCAGGCGCCGGGGGAGCGGCTCGCAGCCCAATCCGCAGCGCGCTCGCTGCCTCCTTATCGCTCCCAATAACGTGATGAAGTGTAAATCAAATGCCACGCCGGGAGGGGCCCCAGAACGGCGCGAGTCGTGCATTTTCGCTCACCAGCCTATCTTGCCTAAGAATCACAAGGTCACGATAGCGTCGCGATTCCACTCACCGTACACTCCTTGGCCAGAGATTCCCTCCAGGAGGACTGTCAGCAGCCACACGAGACCGTACAGTAAATCCATCTTCACGTGAACATGAACATATCCAGCCCAGGGGGGACGCAGCGGGACCTTCCGGAGGCCGGCGGCCAGCCAGGCGCGCTCCACTCGCGCCCGGGCCGAGCCGAGGTGCCCGGGAACCGCTCGCCGAAGGAGGAAGCGCCGTCCGTCTGTCCTTCCCCGGCGGCGGCCGCGAGCGGAGCGCAGGAGCCCCGCACTCCAGACACTCATGCACACACACACTCACACACACTCACACACTCTCCCACAACACAAAACCCTGACACACTCACACGCACGCCGCACTCACACCGGGTGCCTGGGAAAATCGCAGACGCCGGGGAGGAGCAGGGGGCGGTGATGGGAAGGGGAGCTGCGAGGCGAAGTGTTCTTCAGGGAAGCGGGCTCGAGTCTCCGCAGCGGCGGCGGCGGCGGCGCGCTGGGCTGGCGGCGGGCGCGGGCAGGGGGCCGGGGGTGCCGCGCGGTGGGAGCCTGGCTTGGACAGCCGAGGAGCAGGAAGTGGCCTCTGACCCGGGACACCGAGCAGGGCTCTCTTGCCTGGGTTCGCCTTTACAAAGTAACTCGCGAAGGTCCCCGGAGGGGCGTCAAGCGGCGACAGCGGCCCGCCCGCCCGCAGTCCGAAGCCCCCAGCCCTGCTGTCTTGCCTTCCCCCATTCCATCAGTTGCCATTGCAACGCCAATCCTGTTACACGATATAGACTCGCATCGCCGAACGGGGAGAGGAGGAAGAGGAGGAGGAGGAAGAGGAGGAGTGGGGCTAGGGGAACGGGGGTGGGGAAGAGGGAAGGGAGGAGAGGAAAGAAGGAGGAGGAAAGGGTCCAACAGGGAGCGGAGTGTGCGTCTGGAGCTCGCTTGGGCACACCAGCCACTGCCGCCGCCGCCACCGCCACTGGTCTCCAAAATAGCCTTTAGCGCCCCGCCAGCGTAGAGGTGCTCTGGCCGGCCGCACCAATTCCCGGAGCCGAAAGCAGAGTCCAGGCACCGCCACTTGCAAGAGAGGGAGAATGCCAAGCAAATACCCGATCCGCACACGTCTACGCGTGCCCACCGGCACTGCGCGCGTCCTCTTCGCTTCCGCGCCGCCCCCGCCAGGTGGAGGGGGTGGGGGCGGTCGGGACAGGCGGGAGTTTAGAGGAGGGAGCCGCAGAAGGGGTTCCCCGCTTGAGCTAACGTAGTGGTGGCATCCAGAGGTGAACGCGGGAGCGGCCGCCTGCGGAGGGCACCCGGCTGCGTGGCGTCCGCTCGGGCCGCTCCTGCGGCAGAGGTGCCCTGGCTGGGCTGCTGGGCGCCCGGGGCTAGACGCCGGCCGGGATCCCTGGGTGTGCGCGGAGATGCGCGCCGCGGAGGCGAAAGGAGGAAGGAGGAAAAGGAGAAGGAGGAAGAGGAGGAGGGCGAAGCGGCGAGCGCGGAGCGCAGGCGGACCGGCTGCCGGGCTGCTGGGCTGCTGGGCTGCCGGGGAGGAAGGCTGTGTGTGGTCACGTTGTGCGCTACGTGC
Source organism: Papio anubis (assembly GCF_008728515.1). Lineage (NCBI taxonomy): Eukaryota > Metazoa > Chordata > Mammalia > Primates > Cercopithecidae > Papio > Papio anubis. Next base: position 58,685,509 of record NC_044982.1, on the reverse strand, counting down.
TGAGAGCGCGAGCTGCTAGCCGCAGCCGGGCGACGTCAAAGCCGGGTGCGCGGCTCTGCCGCCTGCCTCCGCGCCTCCTCTGCCCCTCCTTTGCTCTGCCTTCCTGTGTCAGCCCAGCTCATCAGTATGGACAACGCCGAAAGGCTCTGCGAGGCCGGCGGCATCAGGCCTCCAACCTCCCCCGCCGAAGGGCTCCCTCGCCTCTTGGGGAGCTCCGCGGCGGCTAGTGCCGGTTATGTATTTCTGATGCCGCCGTCTGCGTTTGCACGCCGAAGGGCCAGCTACCCACCTTACACCCGGGGTAATTACATGACACGCTATCTCCTCTCCGCCGCCCAAGGTCTTCCAGGATCCGTTATGCTTGACTAGAGGGCAGAACAGGCCACAGCATTTGGAAGTGGCAACGTTTCTTCTCTATTTCTGTCTTCTTTAAAGGAAGTATGGTCATCACAGTAGATGAAGGCTCTGGGGGAAGGCACACTAGGAGTTCAGAGATTAGTTTATTTTATATGCAGTGTCTCCTACTAAAGTTAACTGCTTGGAAAATCTTTTCCTTGTGTGAAAGATAGGCTCTTTTGTTGGGACAGAGGTAGCTGTAATGTTTAAGGGGTTTTAAAAACTTATAGGTACAAAAGGATTAGAAAATCTAAAGCATCTTTAATTTACATTGCAACAAGTGTGGAAATACTCCGCTAAAAATTAATAGGGAACATCTGGGAATATAGTAGTGGTTGATTTTTTTTCTGTAACCAAGATAATAATGTTTCCTGTATGCAGTCCACTTTGTTGAAAATATTCTTCACTATTCAAACAGCATATGGGTAGGAAGTGATTGGAATGGTTTAAAACGCGCATTTGTACATGTGTTACAAAAGTAATTGCTATGGGAAATCTGGAGCACAGTATTCATTTATCTGCTCCCATAATAGACTAGTAGAACACACTGCAGGTCCCTCTCCCCATGCTGTACTTCTGCTGGGGGCAGGGGACCTTAAGCACTAGAAAATGCTTAGTCCCTAGTCTTTCCCCCAAGGTCCTTTTCCTCACTTAAATGAATGTTGCATATTATTTTTTATAGAGTGCGATTTGGTGCTTACCCTCTGGGTTTACAAGATACGAGAAACCAAACATTTTGAGAGGGTCCCCCAGAGGATCATTCACACAGTGTTGAGAACCCGTTATTTATGAAATTCCACTTTCACTAGATGGTATTAAGCGTCATGCTATAAATAAACTCAGTGTGTGCGATTTCTGAAGAAAAATGAGTGATGCTCACTTACTGGTCACCTGTGGCATAAAAATTGTCTCATGATTTTAGAAATCTGCCTTTTGTGGGTAGATCATTCCTGTACACTTGCAGCACAGTAGCTTCATGGGGCAATAAACTGCACCTCCTTTCTCAGATCAAAGCTCATAATGTATCTTGTCCATCAGGCTCTTCCTGATTTCAGCTTATCATGTTCTGAAGTAGTACTTCACCCCCATATTTGTACTGTACTTTTAAACACGTAGTTATGGAATCATAGGATCTTTGAGTGTGTGAAGAACTATAGATTGGGATACTTTGTCATCCCCAAACGTCAGTGTATCGTTTTAGGAGAGCCCAGACTGAGTATGGAGATTACTTTTCTTAACCTTCAACATTTGAACAGAGCCTTAGGAGCCCAGGACCTTTCTTTTCCATATAACGCTCATCTCTGCAGAGGAAGGAACATGCACCCGGTGAGCCCTCAGCAATGCCTGAGTGAAATCTTTGGAACTTGGAGAGAACTTAGAGAACCCAGTCAATGTACAATTTATTCCAGTTGTAGTTTAAATTAAAAATGAGGAAATAGCTAGATGCAGCTACTCTTTGCTGGGCCTTATCCTAGACTGTTGTACACTTAAAGATTTTATAAGACATATTTCCTTCCTTCAAGAAGCACACAATCTAGTGAACAGAGTGCATTGGTCAACATATGCACCATTACTTCTACTGACACTGTAAGTGCTGCAAATAAACAAAGTCCTAGGGCACAAAGTGGCAAATTTTACATGCAATCATTAAATGGCTTATATAACAGTTTTTTTAATGCACTAGATTTAATATGGGTTTTCAGTTCCTGTGAAAATGCTTCATAGATTACTTATGGAAATAATTGCCAATTCAATCAAATGACATTTTTTTGCTTCTTGAAATTCAACATTCTTCAGGCTGCACTGACCAGCAAGACATAATATATATAACCACACCTTAGCACTGGCTAATGAAGGCCTCCAGGTGGTGAGCCTGAGCTGAAGCTTAAGGACAGGCAAGAGATGCTTTATCAGAGAGAAGGGAAAAGCTATAGAAGGCAGGCCCAGAGACTACTATGAAATCTGGCCCAGCAAACTTTATATCGCCCATTAGAACAGTTTTCTACAGGAGTAGTGTAAATAATTTCAGAGATCACCAGTTTCTTGGATTTTTCACAGTGAATATGGATGTTGCATAGAGCATAAAAAATCCCACATAAACTGTCATCATAACCTGTTATCATTTTATTGACTATAGTTTTATTTAAAATTTCTGTCTCCATTCTCCAATATGAGCTTGATGTTCCAACCTCCATAGCTTGGAGGAGGCATTGTCATGGAAAGAGTCACAGGTTGGCACAAGACCCAACCAAGGTAGTGGGACAGAAGTAAGAAAAACTGCTGTCTCCAGAGATACAGTTGAGTAAGGCAAATTCAGAACAATGGGGACAAATCCGTCTTTTTTTCCAATTTAGCCTCTTCCCAGAACACAAATCTCAGGCCCTGTTTGTTGTTTACATCAACTTCCATTTTCCCTGCCGCCCTTTAAGTCACAGAAACTCCCATACACACTATTGCCAAACAAGAATGTGAAAATCCTCAGTGGTGATGGTAAATTGTTTCTAGCCAAATCCCTGTTCACCTGTTTCTTTCTTTCTACTTAGTAATAGCTTCCAGCATGCAAGCTTAGAAGTCTAAAAAGCATCATGTAGAACTGGCTGTTTCAGATGATAGTAAAGCCATGAGGCTCAGAACAGCATTGGAGATTCCAGGTGCTGGTTATTTCAGGCAGATAGGGGGCAGTTGCTCCTAAGCAGTGGGACCCAGATACTGCTGTTAGGTATGAGACAATGATTTCATTTAGGGAAACAGAATTATCTCTCAAGAGGGCTTTAGTGAGAACAAAAAGAGGAATAAGAATGGTTAATTCTAATATTAGAAATAAGGAGGCAGGTCAAGTCCCAGATCCCCACTGTATGGACTGAGAAAGGTCCAGGAGAGATATTCAACTTGAGGAAGCAACAAAATACCCAAAGAACAATCCCTGGAGATAGCAAATCCGGGGTGCAAATAGAAAAGGAGGTACCCAGGAAAAGCTGTATATTTGGATACCGTGAGAGGATGCCAAGATAATTTGTAACCAGATGATGGGGCTGAGGTCTCAGATATTTTGTGGCTGCCAGTGAAGAGTATCTAGCTAGGAAAAGAAGAAGGAGAGGCAGAAAGCATGAGGCAAGGGTCTTGGTATTCTAGATATTCTATCTTCAGCTTAAAGTAGCAGCACATTTCTGTGAATTTTTACTTGTTTGGTAAATGCCATCCCTTTTTCAAGCCAGACATGCTAGTCCCTAATTTCAACTTTCAGGATTTTGTGTACCACTCATGATTTCTATACAATTTGTATCTTGAACCTATAATTATTTTTTAAAAGACTACCCTTAGATACCATATCCTGGGTAATTTTAGTAGCCCTGCCCTAGATTTATTCTTCTTCTGGCATGTCTACCTTGAACTCTTATTATAATTCTGACACTATTTCAGGAACAGACACAAGGCTGATTTGTTCCAGAGTAGAAGATGTTCAGTGCAGGGCAGTGTGACATAGTAGGTAAATGTCTGAGCTTTGACAACAGACTGCCCTAGGCTGGATCGTTGACGTCAGTATGACCTTGACATTCCCCTTATCCCGTAAAAGGAAAAGAGCAAAAAAAACTAGAATTTTAAATAAAATAATACATGTAAGATATACTCATCACCCAGCATATAGTGGTCAAGAAATATATTATTCTTACTCAATATATTTATTGATAGTATTTTTAGGTAAAGGGCATTAATATATAGGGGTAATAACTTGAGTAATTTCCATTTGGGGATGAACTGACAGCTTAGAACGTTTAGTTTTATAAGTATGATGACATGTTTTTCTCTAAAAGCATTACTTTACTTTCTTTCATTCAAACTTCATGTGCCCCATTTCTGTCCAGTCACATCGAATTCTGAAGTCTTTCCACAGTTTAGCTGTAATGGTTTGGCAGTTTAGTATTAGGCATCACTTAATATCTTCTGGAAACATGAAAATTTGAGAGTGCAATTCTGCTTCAAGATTATTTTTGAAAGTGCCACATCCCTGGATGTATCCTTGGAGAACTCGACAGCTTAAATATTAATGTGAAGAAGTTCCTGTTTATCACTATGCTTGGTTTACTGTCTTTTAAAAGCATGTTAGTATGAAGCAATGCATACATGTTTAGATTGCCAATAGACCAGATTAAAGATAAATGTCAAAGTTAGATTAGAAATTTTGTGATGTAAATATTAAAACGTCTATTGTTTCTGACAAAGGGATGATCTGATTAACCCACAGATAAGATATAAAGGACTAGAAGAGAGTTGAAAAGTTTTTCCAAGATTCTGTATTTGGAGCAATTTACAGATGTGCACGTACTAGGAAATAAAGAATATTTGCGTCTTAACCAGATGATAGGCTTGAAATTTGCCATCACAACAGATATTTATAGAAATGTAACTTTTAACATCCTCCATAATTAAACTCAGTCTGCTAATGAGCTACTCATATCAGCTAATGTTTGGACATCAGAGAAACACTATCTTCTGGGTTTACAACTTAGTCTCCTTTATGTAATTACCCAGTTTTTCTGGGTTACTCTCACACAGTCTTCTCCTTGTCCTCTTCCCATGTCCTGACAGTGGGGAAGCATGTCCTTTTTTGTCCAATATTGCTGGCCTCCACTTGATCTATGAGTGTCTGCCTCTTACCCTGATACACCCACAGCTCACATCTTTGCCCACTGGCTTTGAGTACAAAGGACGTAGCTCCCTCCTCTTCCAAACATCAGGCTTTTCCCAGCTCTCCAGCCATGGAAGCGTTTCCCATTCTCCTCTGAGGCCATCAAGAAATTCTGGAGCTCTTGCACATCACTCATATTGGGAAACCAAATGGCCCCACTCTTCATTCTCTGTACCTGGATATACCAGGTTGACATTTCTACTCCTTTGTATATTTTCTAATGTGTACTCTGTGAGGCATTTCCATCAGATTTAATACAAGATTTGAAAAAAGACTTTCTATGCCACAGAATGTTTAAAGTGTAAGGGACATGCATATACCTATGCCAACTTTGCTGTCTCTTTTGTCTCTCTTTCTCTCTCTCTCTGTTCCTCCACTGTCCCCCAACCCTCCCACCAGGGGAGTTTTTACCTTCCTTGTATAGGGAAAAACAGACCTCATTTCAATCTTGCATTCTCCCTACTCACTGGTTTACAATAGACTGCGGTGGTCTGAATCCTCTGAGCTAGAACGTAATAATTTAAAGCTTAGGTCTGGGAGTTCCCCTAAGAAACCTTTTTCTCTCAAATATCTACTCTGACACATTTTTTTCTTCCCTTGGCTTTTGCCCTTTCCCTGAAGGGATGCTCAACTTCAATAAATGTGAAACCATAGAGCAGCAAGAATTACAGGGAATCAGAAATAAATTGAATATAAGATATTTTTAATTTATAGCTGCACTGCCCAACCCTCTATAAATAAGTTAGTAAGGTGGTAGGACCAGAACCTGCCTATTTGGGGTGACCTAGAAAGGCAAAACATCTTTTTGTAAGGTCAGGAGGAGATCCACAGAAATTCAGGGCTAGAGTAGGAGGATTTCAGAAGAATCAATGAAAAGAAGTACCTTGAAGAAGGGGGAAAAAAACCTGTAGGCAGGAAATTGATTATTAGGAGTTTGGAGAGGCAGATATCCCCGTGTGTGTCATCAAACTGGAAGGGTAAAGAAAATAAGACCAGCCAAATAAACCTATGCAGCTGAGGTACCTGATGTAGGTCAACAAGCAAGAACATGACAAGATAGATACAGGAAGAAGAAATGTGGCAAAGGGAGCTGTACTAGATAGTATACTTACTGTCCCCTCAAAATTCACATCCTTCTCAGAATCTCAGAATGTGACCTGATTTGGAAAACAGTCATAACAGATGAAATTAGTTAAGATGAGGTCATATTGGAGTAGCATGGGTCCTTAATCCAATATGACTGATGTCTTTTTTAATTTTCATTTTCAAGGTTTATTGCTTAGCAGAGCAAGGAAACAGATGGGAATCAACATGTTCTAGTAAAGCACAGCAAAAGACACACACACAGGGGAGGACGCCATGTGACAATGGAGTCAGAGATTGGAGTGATGTATTGACAAGTTCAGGAATGTCAAGGATTGCCAGCAACACCAGAGGCTAAGAGAAAGGCATAGAACACAGTCTCCCTAGATCCTCCAGAGAGAGCATGGTCCTGCTGATATCCTGACTATTGAATACTTCCGGCCTCCAGAACTGTAAGATAAAAATGTTTCTGTTTTAAGCCACCCAGTTTGAGGTACTTGTTACAGCATTCCTAGGAAATGAATATAAGAGCTCATTTTGTACCTTAATTGAGAGTCTACATAGAAGTTATTTGGCTAAGACCAAATAACTAGGGTCTTTATCCCAGTTCCTTGTCTTTAGGAAATTTTCTTTTAAATCATTATGTTATCGCACTTGCCTAGCTTAGACAAATCGGTAGCACTTGAGTTTCTGCATCTGTAAAACACACTTCAGGAAAATATCTTGAAAGCTCAGTGGAATAACGCTTTTTAAAACATAGATGACATATTATTCCCTCTCTCAGGGAACCAGAAAGAACAAGGAAAACTCCTCCACCCAAGTTAACTTCGATGAGGCTGCTTTCCAGATAGAGGTGAAGTAGCCCGAGATGTCCTAGAGAAGAATCAAGGCAGCAGTGCCCCTGTCCTCAGCATTCTCCTGCACCTATCTGATGAAGACCACTTTACTTAGAAAAGGTGTGAGGAAATCTCACAAGCCTTCCCCTCTTTTTTCTTACTTTCCTTTGACCAGAAGAGGAGAATTTCCCTCTTCTTCCTGTTTCCCTTCAATAAAATGTATGTAGAGCAAAAGCTTTCAAACTGTCTTTTCTTGCCATTTTTTTAACCTCAACCCCAAATAATATCATGAACCAGTACACACACACACACACACACACACACACAGGCACACACAATCCAGAACGTATTTTTTCCCTTAGAAAGCAATTACCCTTAGCACATGCAAAGTATTTTGATATGTTTCTTTCTATTCATTCCATTTTATTCCACATTATATTTAAAAAGTGTGGTTGGAACATATAAAAATTTTCTATAACTATTTAGTACGCCATGTGTTATGCTAAGTGAAAATCTTGGTTTGGGTCCTGGCACAGTGGCTCACGTCTATAATCCCATCACTTTGGGAAGCCAAGGCAGGCAGATCACCTGAGGTCAGGAGTTCAGCCTGGTCAACATGGTGAAACCTTGTCTCTATTAAAAATACGATAATTAGTCAGGTGTGGTGGCGGGTGCCTGTAATCCCAGCTACTCGGGAGGCTGAGGCAGGAGAATTGCTTGAACCCAGGAGGCGGAGGTTGCAATGAGCCATGATTGCACCACTGCACTCCAGCCTGGGTGACAGGGCAAGATTCTGTCCCAAAAAAAAAGAAAAGAAAAAAACTGGTTTTGGGATACTGAGGTGCACGTCCAGAAAAAACAAAAATAAATTTTAAAAAAGCAACTCCTCTATCTAAAAAGCCTGAAGAGAACATTTAACATTTATCCTCACTCTGCCCTGAGGTAATAAATCTTTTAGGCCTTGGAGGAAGGATACTTATATATCTGTTAATATATCTGTGTATGTGTGTGTGTATGTCTATATGTATAGACATATATATGTGTAATATAGATCTAGATCTATATAGGTATATAATACCTATATCTGTATATCTATATAGAGATATATGTACCTATGTATATATGTATATACATATATCTATCTCTATATTGATATATAAAGATATAGAGAGATATAACATATGTTTATATATAGTTCTATATATATCGATATATACACATAGATATATAAACATACATATGTCTCTAATATATGTATATATTATGTATATATTAGAGACATGTATATGTATATATATACGTATAATATATATGTATAATATATATGTATATATTAGAGACAAAGTCTCACTATGTTCCCAGGCTGGCCTCAAACTCTTGGATTTATGTGATCCCCCACCTCAGCCTCCCTTGTAGCTGGGACTACAGGTATGCAACACCATACCCAGCTTTAAGGATATATGTTGAATGACATTCCTTTTTTCTTAAGTATTTTATATCCATTTTTTCCTTTAATACAGAATGGCATCTTTCCATTGCAATAAGTGATCATTTCCAGCAACATTTTTAATGACTGAATAGTGTTCCAATGTGTAAATGCAATGTAATCATTTAACCAGCCTCCCTTGTTAGCATTTGGTTTCCTTCAAAAGATTACATTCTAATGAGAGGAAACAAATAATAAAAAAGCAGACAAGAAATAAAGATTATTTTATTGATACATAATATTTGTACATGTTTATGGGATATGTGCATACACAGGATGTATAATTACCGATTCAGGGTATTTAGGAATACATCACCTCATGAATTTATCATTTTTATGTGTTGGGGACATTTGAAGCCCTCTTTTCTAGCTATTTTGAAATACAGAATACATTGTTGTTAACTGTAGCCACTCTACTCTGCTACTGTACAATAGATGTTATTCTTTTTATCTAAGAGTATGTTGTACGCATTAACCAACCTCTCCCATCCTGCCTCCTACCTCTGGTGGAGAACTATTATTCTACTCTCTATCTCTATGAAATCAATTCTTTTAATTCCTGTATATTAATAAGAACATTTAATGTCTGTCTTTCTGTGCCTGGTTTATTTCACTTAATATGTTGTCCTCCAGTTTTATCCATGCTGTTGTACATGACAGGATTTCATTTCTTTTTATTGCTGTATAGTATTCTATTGTGTAAATATGCCACTTTTTAAAATCCATTCATTCACTGATGAACACTTACATCAATTCCATATCTTTGCTATTGTGAATAGTGTTGCATTAAAGGTAGGAATTCAGTTATTCCCTTGATATACTGATTTCCTTAATCAGTAGTATTGATTGGATAAATACCCAACAGTATTTGGATAAATACCCAGTAGTAGGATTGTAAGAATATATGGTAGTTCCATTTTTAGATTTTTTGAGAAATCTCCACATCATTTTCCATAATGGCTTTACTAATTTACGTTCCCATGAGCAATGCATAAGAGTTCTCTTTTCTCTGCATCCTCACCAGTATTTGTTATTTTTAGTCTTTTTGTTAATAGTCATTCTAATTGGGACAAGGACAAGATGATATTTAATTGTGGTTTTGAATTGCATTTTCCTAATGATCAGTGATGTTGAGCATTTGATGATGTACCTGTTGGCTGTTAGAATGTCTTCGTTTGAGAAATGTCTGTTCAGGTCTTTTGTCAACTTTTTAATGAAATTATTTGGGTTTATTTTGCTGTTGAGTTGTTTGAGTTCTTTGTCTATTTTGGATATTAGTGCATTGTTGAATGAATAGTTTGTGAATATTTTTCCCCTTCATCAGGTTGCCTCTTCACTGTATTGATTGTTTTCTTTGCTGTGCAGAAGCTTTTTAGATTAATATAGTCCCATCTGTCTATTTTTGTTTTTGTCACCTGTGCTTTTGATGTCATAACCATAAAATCTTTGCCTGCATCTACATCCTGGAGTATTTCCTCTATGTATTTTGCTAGTAGTTTTATAGTTTTATAAATTTACACTGAAGTAAATTTACAATTTATGTTCAAGTCTTTTATCTATTTTGAGTTAATTTCTGTATATGGTAAGAGATAGGGATCTAGTTTCATTCTCCTGCATATGGATATCTAATTTTCCCAGCAACATTTATTTAAGAAGTTGTCTTTTCCATGATGTATATTCTTAGCACCTTTGTCAAAAATCAGTTGGCTGTAAATACATGGATTTATTTCTGGATTCTCTGTTTCATTGCTGTTTCATTGGTCTGTGTGTCTGTTTTTATGCCAATACAGTGCTACTTTGGTTACTACAGCCTTGTAATATATTTCGAAGTAATGTGTTGCCTCTAGCTTTGATCTTTTTACTCAGGATTGCTTTGGCTATTCTGAGTCTTTTGTGGTTCTATATGAATTTCAGAATTTTTTTCTATTTCTTTGAAAAATAGCATTGGTATTTTGATGGGAATTTTATTGAATCTGTAGATTGCTTTTGGTAGTATGGTCATTTAAACAATATTCTTCTTATCCATTAGCATGAGATGTTTTGCTGTTCTTGCACTCTTCAATTTCTTTTATCAGTGTTTTGTAGTTTTCTTTGTAGATGTCTTTAGCTTCCCTGGTTAAATTTATTCTGAGTATTTTATCGTAGTTATTGTAAGCAGAATTGCCTTCTTGAGTTCCTTCTCAGTTAGTTCAATATTAGTGTATAGGAAGACCACTGATTTTTACATATTGATTTTGTATCCTCTAACTTTTCTGAATATGTTTATCTATTCTAAGAGATTTTTGGTGGAATCTTTAGGGTTTTCTAACTATAACATCATGTTTTCTGCAAAAAGGGACAATTTGACTTCCTCTAACTTAGAGTCCTTTTATTTTTCTCTTGTCTGATTGCTCTGGCTGAGATTTCTAGTACTATGTAATAGGAGTGGTGAAAGTAGGCATTTTTGTCTTGTTCTAGTTCTTAAAAAAATGGCTTTCAGCTTTTCCCCATTCAATATGATGTGAACTCTGGATTTATCATATAAGGCCTTTATGGTATTGAGGTATGTTCTTTCTATGCCTAGTTTATTGAGGGTTTTTATTATAAAGCAATTTTGAATTTTATCAAATGATTTTTCTCTGTCTACTGAGATGATCATATGGTTTTTATCCTTGATTCTCTTGATGTGATGTATCATGTTTATTGATTTGCATATGTTGAGCCACCTTTGCATCCTTGTGGTAAATCTCACTTGAACATGGAGTATTATCTTTTCAATGTACTGTGGATTCATTTTGCCAGTATTCTGTTGAGGATATTTGTATTTATATTCAGCAGGGATATTGATCAATACTTTTCTTAGTTTGTTGTGTCATCATCTGGCTTTGTTAGCAGGGTAATGCTGGTCTCCTAGAATGAGTTAGAGAGAATTTCCTCCTCTTTAATTTTTTGGAATACTTTGAGGACAGTTTGAGTTAGTTCATCTTTATAAGTTTAGTAGAATTTGTTGGTGAAACCTTTGGGTCCTGGGCTTTTCTTTGCTGGGAAGTTTTTAATACTGATTCAATCTCTTTACTCATTATGGGTCCGTTCAGATTTTCTGTTTCTTTCTGATTCAATGTTGTAGGTTATATTCGTACAGGAATTTGCTTATTTCCTCTGGGTTTTCGAGAGAGAGAGAGTCTTAAGTGTATAGTTGTTCATAATAATCTCTGATGATCTTTCACATATCTGTACTATCAATTGTAATGTCTAAGTTTTTGTTTCTAATTTTATTTACTTGAGTTTCTCTTTTTTCCTTGGTTAGTATAGCTAGTGGTTTATTTTAATTATCTTTTCAAAAAAACCAACTTTTCATTGTATTAATCCTTTGTTGTTACTGGTCTATTTTGGTTAGTTCTGCTCTGATCTTTATTATTTCTTTCCTTCTATTAACTTTGTTTTGTGTTTTTTTTTCTTTTCTATTTTCCTGAGGTGACTTGTTGTTTCTTTGAAATCTTTCTAATATTTTGATGTAGGTGTTTACTGCTATAAATTTTTCTCTTATCACTGCTTCTACTGTATCCCATAGGTTTTGGTATGTTGTGCTTCCATTTTCATTTTCTTCCAAAATTTTAAAATTTCCTTCTTCACTTCTTCATTGAACCAATGATTGTTCAGAAGCATGTTGTTTGATTCCCATGTATTTTTACAGTTTTCAAAGTTCCTCTTGTTATTAATTTCTAGTTTTATTCCTTCATGGTCTGAGAAGATACTTGATAATCAAATTTTGATTTTTTAAAATGTGTTGAGATTTCTTTTGTTGCCTTACATATAGTAGTATATCCCAGAGAATATTCTGTGTGCTGATGAGAAGAATGTGCATTCTGCAGCTGTTGGATAAAATGTTTGGTAAATGTTAGAATTATTTTGTCTAAAGTCCAGTTTAAATCCAGTGTTTCTGTGTTGATTTTCTAGACTGCTGAGAATGTGGTGTTGAAGTTTCCACTATTATTATATTGGAGTCTATCTCAACCTTTCTATCTAATAACATTTGCTGTATATATCTGGGTGCTCCTGTGTTGGGTGCCTATATGTTTAGAATTGTTACATCTTCTAGATTAATTTATCTCTTTGTCATAATATAATGTCCTTCTTTATATCCTTTAACTATTTTCCACTTAAAGTCTTTTATTGGATATAAATATAGCTACCTTTGCTTGCTTGGTTTCCATTTGCATGGAATATCTTTTTTCCATCTTTTTGCTTTTAGACTACATGTGTCTTTGCAAGTGAAGTGAGTTTTCTATAGGCAACAGATAGTTGGTTCATTTTTTTGTTTTGTTGTTTATTCAGCCAATCTATATATCTTAAGTGGAAAATTTAATCTGTTAACCTTCAAGGTTATTATTGATATGTGAGGAGTCATTCCTGTCAATTGTTTTCTCATGATTTTGTGTGTCTTTTGTTCCTTTATTTCTGTCTTATTATTTATCATTGTGATTTGGTGGTTTTATGTAGTGATAATATTTGGGTCTTTTCTGTTCCTCATTTTTGTGTTTGCTCTACCAGTGAGTTTTATACTTTCATGTGTTCTCATGATGGTAGATAGTGTCGTTCACTTCCAAGTTTAGGATTTACTTAAGCATTTCTTTTTTTTTTTTTTTTTTTTTTTTTGAGACGGAGTCTCGCGCTGTGTCACCCAGGCTGGAGTGCAGTGGCGCGATCTCGGCTCACTGCAAGCTCTGCCTCCCAGGTTCACGCCATTCTCCTGCCTCAGCCTCCGAGTAGCTGGGACTACAGGCGCCCGCCACCACGCCCGGCTAGTTTTTTGTATTTTTAGTAGAGACGGGGTTTCACCATGTTAGCCAGGATGGTCTCGATCTCCTGACCTCATGATCCACCCGCCTCGGCCTCCCAAAGTGCTGGGATTACAGGCTTGAGCCACCGCGCCCGGCCTACTTAAGCATTTCTTGTAGGTCTGGTCTAGTGGTGATGAATTCCCTCAGTTTTCGCTTGTGTGAGAAAAGCTTTATTTCTCCTTCATTTATGAAGGGTAACTTTGTTGGATATAGCATTTTTGACTGACAGGGTTTTTTTTTTCCTTTAGTACCTTGAATATGTCATCTTATTCTCTCTTTACCTGTAAGGCTTCTGCTAAGAATCCCCCATTATCTAATGGGAAGCTTCCCTTATATGTGAGTAGATGTTTTTCTCTTTTTTTTTTTTTTTTTTTTAAATTATTTCTTTCTCTTTGACTTTTGGCTGACCATAGTGTGCCATGGAGAACCATTTTAGGTTATATCTATTTAGGGATTCATGAACTTCCTTCCTGTATCTGATGTATAAATCTCTTGCTAGACTTGGAGAGTTTTTAGCTATTATTTTGTTACACAGTTTTTGTTGTTGTTGTTTGTTGGTTGGTTGGTTGATTGGTTGGTTTTTGCCTTTGGCTTTCTCTTCATGGTTTGGAGCACCCAAAATTCCAATATTTCATCACTTTAAGGTGTTTCATTCGTCAAGTAGGCTGCTTTGTTTGTTCTTATTCTTTCTTTTTCTTTCTCTTTCTTTTTTTCATTCATTCTTTCTGTGTTTTGTCTGACTAGGTTTCAAAACATCTTCAAATTATAAAATTTTTTTCTCTGTTTGATCTAGTCTATTTTTTAAGCCCTCAAATATATTTTTTATTTCATGTATTGAATTTTTCAGTCCGGGAAGATTATTTCTAATATCTCTCTTAGTGAATATCTTATTTGTACCCTGAATTGGTTTCCTGGCTTCTTTGTATTGTTTATCTGTGTTCTCTTATATCTCATTGAGCTCCTTTAATATCATTATTTTTAATTCTTTTTCTGGAATTTAATAAATATTTTTCATTGGAATCTGTTGCTAAATAATTATTGTGTTCTTTTGGAGGTGTAACATTTTATTGATTTTTATAAGTTCTCATATCCTTACATTGATAGCTAGTATAACAGTCACTTCTTCCAATTTGTGGATTGGCTTTCAGAAAGCCAGACATTTTTCTGACATTATCTATGGTTGGGTAGGGCACTTTAGCTTTGTTTCTGGGTACCTACAGTAATGTGGTCTCTGTATGATTTCCCTGGCTACAAACAGCATCAGTGGTGTCAGTGATTTCCTAGGTAGCTTGGGTGCAGTTGTTAGTGTAGGCTTTGATGTAGTTTTGGTAGGGACACAGTGATTTCCTAGGTAGCTTGGGTGCAGTTGTTAGTGTGGGATTTGGTGAGGCTTTGCAAGGGACTGAGCCTAGTCCTCAGGCTCAGCAGCAGCTAGCCAAGCATGTGTTTCCTTGAGCCCCCGGGAAGCATAAGGTAGCACCATTGTTAGTGGGTCAAGGTGGGTCTATTCTTTGGCCTCTAGATGGTTTGTTCAAGGGCCAGCAGTGGCAGCAGTGGGTAACAGCGAGATGGGGCAGGGCTGTCATCAGGTCCCACAGTGATGCAGAGGGGCAGAGACCATGATGCGTGGAGCAGTGCAACCTATGGTGTTGGGTGGAGAGAGCATGAACTCAGGCCACATGCAAGTGTACAGTGATCCTGCTGCTGGTGGGGGTTGGAGGAATTCTATCAATGGGAGAATTCCCAGGTAGTTGGGAGGCTTTCAGTCTCTGGGGAGAGTGTGTTTGGGCCACTGGTGGCAGCTGCAGCAGTGTACAAGGAGCCTATTCTCAGGGTGCATGTTCGTGCACAGCAGCCCTACTGCTTCGGGGCCAGGGGTGTTATTATGTGGGAGCAACTCCAGGCAGACATATATGTGGCTTTAAGGCACTGGTGAGCACACACTTTGGCCCTGGTGGCAGCAGTGGCAATGGTGGTAGAAGAAACAACCTGTCCTAAGGGTGTGTGATAGTGCTCTGTGGCCCTGCTGCTGGTGGGAGTGGGGTTGCTGTCATCAACCCCAAGCAGACAGCTCTCAGGCTCTGGGAGGCAGGTGCTTCAATTCTC
This sequence comes from Papio anubis, assembly GCF_008728515.1. Taxonomy (NCBI): domain Eukaryota; kingdom Metazoa; phylum Chordata; class Mammalia; order Primates; family Cercopithecidae; genus Papio; species Papio anubis. The sequence continues at coordinate 58,670,095 of NC_044982.1, read as the reverse complement.
TTAGTCCCAGGCAGTGGTCTCCCTGGTGAGCTGCACTGCCTCTTGCCTGGAGCATAGGACTCTGTGTGAGCTAGAGTGCCGGGGACCCTGCCGCACTGCTGAGACCAGCCGGTGTAGCACTGCCACAGCCCTCTGGATGGATGCAGGGGGATGTCACTGAAGCTCTGGGATGTGAAGATGGAGGGATCCCGGGAAAGATGCATTCTGGTGGGAGTTGAGCTCTCAAAATGGCACTGTGCTGTAACTGCTTTGTCTGTAGGTCTCAGAGGGTGCAGGGCACCCAGTATGAGCTGGCACCCAGTATGAGCTGGCACCCAGTTTGAGCTTCATCTCTAGAGCAATGTTGTCATGCAATCTCCAGGCAGCTCTGTATAATAACCTCAAGGCCCACAAGGATCAAGGGGCTGTCCTGTAACTTGGGTTGCAGGGGTGTGTGGTGAGAATGTAGATATTTGAGGTTCTCTTACTTATCCTTCCCCAGTACTGGGGAGCCTCTCAAGGCTCGCAGCTGATTTTGGTGGAGCTGGCTGCCTTACTTCCCTCTCCTTTTGTGTCCAAGGTGTTTCCCATCTTTTCTCTGCTGTATTCCAGTGCTCTCTCTTAAGTGTTCTATTAACAGTGTGATTATCTATTTACTTTTTTGATTCTTTTTTTTTGGAGGAGGCAAGTGTTTAATGCTTCTAGTCAGTCATCATAAACGCTCCTCACATTAAGGATAATATAAGATTTTTATAAGTATTAAAAAAAAGGTGTGATAGAGTATGAAAAGGTTTGGAATTAGATTGATAATATCAACAGGAGAGTACTGCTGTGATAGACCTGAAGGATAAAATGTCCACCACATGCAAAGGTAGAGTAAGATCTATAGACAAAGGAAATAAAACAAAAGTTCTTGGAGCTTACTGCATTAAAGGAACAGAAAGAAGGTTTTCTGAGAAGTGGTTAGGGACCAAGTCATGAAGGACTCCATAGGCCAGTGTACAGAAAGGGCTTTATCCTTGGTGTAAAGAGAAGCCCCTAGATAATTCAAAGAGATAGAAATAGAAAGTAGAGATATATAAAGATATAAAGAGCAGAGACAGCAGAGAAACTATCCCAGAAGAGGAGAGACAAAAACTATCTTCAGGAGAGGAGACAGCCTATAATCGGTGGGTATATTGGATATGGATATCAATGAATTGATTTGGGAAATCAGCATATGGTACAGTCAATTTCAGATTATAGAAAACAAACAATTTACACACACCTAATAATGTGTATTATTTTCAAATTCACTTAGGTTTTATAAGTTTTTAAATATTATTTTATACTTTTAATTTTACATGTTTTGTATATTTTTATAAAATTATACCTTAGTTCTATGAATAAAAAACTTTTAATTATATTTTTGAATTGATTATAGTTGGTATATAGGTGTATTAGCTAGCTTGGGTTGCCATAACCAAATATCACAGACTGGGTGGCTTAAATAATAGAGATTTACTTTCTTACAGTTTTGAGGCTAGAAGTCCAAGAGCACGTGTGAGTACAATTTCTGGTGAGGGCTTTCTTCCTTGCTTGTGGAAAGCCATCTTGTTGCTGAGTCCTCACATGGCAGAGAAACAGAGACAGAGAGAGAGGAGGAGAGAGAGAGCGAGCTGAGGGCAAGAGGGGAGAGGGAGAGAGAGACAACCTCCTCTCTGGATTCTTTTCTTATACATAGACACTAATGCCATCCTGAGGTTCAAATCCCCATAACCTCAACTAAACCTTATTATATACCAAAGGCCCCATCTCCAAATACCACCATATTGGAGGTTAGGGCTTTAATGTAGAAATATTAAAGGGACACAGCTCAGTCCATAGTGGTAGCAAAGTTATCTGATTTTTGTATAATCATTTGTTAAATAGATGAAATTTTTTTGTTAAGCCTGTTTTTCATTTTCATTGATTATCTTGAGTTTATAAGTTAGGGAGACAATCATATAATCTCCTGATAATGACAATTGTGTTTGCTTCTTTCCAGTAGTAATGAGTCTCCACTCTTCCGTTTTTGCAAAATTTTATTGTTAGAAATTTCTGTCATATAGTAGAAAAATGGTATTGATAACATGTTTCAGATTATCATTGGATTGCTTCTGGTGTTTCACAGATCAGAACAACACTGACTGTTAGTTTCAAATGGATGTACAATTCCTAGTTTAATAAAAGATTGGTCTCGCTGAGCATGGTGGCTCACACCTGTAATCCGAGCACTTTGGAAGGGCAAGGCCCATGAATCTCTTGAGCTCAGTAATTCAAGACCAGCTTGGGCAACATGGCGAAACCTGCTGTCTACCAAAAATACAAAAAATTCGCCAGTCATTATGTTGCATTCCTGAGGTCCCAGGTAGTTGGGAGGCTGAGGTGGGAGGATTGCTTGAGCCTAGGAGGCAGAGGTGGCAGTGAGCCCTCCAAACTAGGTGGCAGAGTGAGATCTCATCTAAAAAAAAAAGAAGATTTCTTTGTGTTGTTTTTTGTTGCAGTCATTTTTCGTGTTCTCCCACCTAGCTCACCCAATCTGCATGGCTGATTAATTTAACCAATGCCATTTTGGTATGAATTATAAACATTTCACAATGATTTTAAACATAAGTTCATTGTAATGACAATTACCATGAAAACTTATAATGTATTAATCACAATAAATCTAGAAGAAAAATATAATTGTATATTTGCATCTATAAAAAGATGACATTTAAAGAGGTTAAAATCATTGTTAGATAGAATTCTAAATACAAATCCATCTGATCCAAAACCACTTTGATGAATTTTAATGTGATTAATCAATGTTCATTGCTATTATATTAGTATGGATAGACGCTATTACTCAAGGTGTTATGTAACAAAATTTCTAGGGCATTTACAGTTAATACATTCAGTTTTCCTAATCACCATATGAGGTAGAGTTTATCATTACTCAGTTTGTAAATGAGGAAACTGAGGCACAAAACACTAATCATGTTGAAAAATCTTTGTATTTCTGAGAAAATCCCACACATAGTAATATATTAGGCCTTGGTAAAGTGTTAAATTTACTAGTAATTTTATTTAGAATTTTCTTGTGTTCATATTTCTATTTGAAATGTATCTCAAATTTTTTGTGCCATATTTATTAGGTTAATTAGAAAGCTTCTAATTTTTATGAGCTCCAGAATATTATAGAAATAATTACATAATTTCAAGAAGCTTACCTGTTCAAAAAGGTTCAAAAGAGCTTACCTTTTAGTTATCTGGATTTGAATGTTTTTGAAGGGCATTCTCTCTCAACTTATAGTATCACACCCATGTATTTCTTTACATTGATTAAATAAAGTTTTATAAGTAATATAGTTTTACAATTTAATAAATATCTCTAAATATATTTGTATCACTTTTCTCATTTTAAAAATTTAGGACTTTTATTTTCTTTGTGCTTATGTATATTAATATATATATTTCGCGAGTTAACAAGTTTAATGTATTTTTTGGCCTATTCAATCAACTGGCTTTCAAATTTATTTGTTGATTATACTGTTTCTTGTTTTGTTTTTTTGTTTTTGTTTTTGTTTTTGAGAGGGAGTTTCACTCTTGTTGCCCAGGCTGGAGTGCAGTGTCTCAGGCTCGGCTCACCACAACCTCCACCTCCTGGGTTCAAGTGATTCTCCTGCCTCACTCTCCCAAGTAGCTGGGATTACAGGCATGCATCACCACACTGGCTAATTTTGTATTTTTAAAAATTTTTAATTTATTTTAATTAATTAATTTTTAATTTTTATTTATTTTATTTATTTTATTTATTTATTTTTATTATTTATATACTTTAAGTTCTAGGGTACATGTGCACAACGTGGAGGTTTGTTACATATGTATACATATGCCATGTTGGTGTGCTGCACCCATTAACTTGTCATTTACATTAGGTATATCTCCTAATGCTATCCCTCCCCCATTGCCTCAACCCAGGAAAGGTCCCAGTGTGTGGTCCCACCCTGTGTCCAAGTGTTTTCATTGTTCAATTCCCATCTATGACTGAGAACATGCAGTGTTTGGTTTTCTGTCCTTGCGATAGTTTGCTCAGAATGATGGTTTCTAGCTTTATGCATGTCCCTACAAAGGACATGAACTCATCCTTTTTTATGGCTGCATAGTATTCCATGGTATATATGGTACCACATTTTCTTTTTTTTTTTTTTTTTTTTTTTTTTTTTTTGAGGCGGGTCACAAACTCTGTCGCCCAGGCTGGAGTGCAGTGGCGGGATCTCAGCTCACTGCAAGCTCCGCCTCCCGAGGTTACACCATTCTCCTGCCTCAGCCTCCTAGTAGCTGGGACTACAGAAGCCGCCACCTGCAGCGGCTAGTTTTGTATTTTTTAGTAGAGGCGAGAGGGTTTCACGGGTTAGCCAGGATGGTCTCGATCTCCTGACCTCGTGATCCAGCCGTCTCGGCCTCCCAAAGTGCAAGGATTACAGGCTTCAGCCACCGCGCCCGGCCGTGCCACATTTTCTTAATCCAGTCTGTCATTGATGGACATTTGGGTTGGGTCCAAGTCTTTGCTATTGTGAATAGTGCCACAATAAACATATGTGTGCATGTGTCTTTATAGTAGCATGATTTGCAATCCCTTGGGTATATGCCCAGTAATGGGATGGCTGGGTCAAATGGTTCTAGTTCTAGATCCTTGAGGAATCACCACACTGAATTCCACAATGGGTTGAACAGCTTACAATCCCACCAACAGTGTAAACGTTCTATTTCTCCATATCCTCTCCAGCACCTGTTGTTTCCTGACTTTTAATGATTGCCATTCTAACTTTGGTGTGAGATGGTATCTCATTGTGGTTTTGATTTGCATTTCTCTGATGTGGTGATGATGAACATTTTTTTCATTAGTATTCTGTTGGCTGCATAAATGTCTTCTTTTGAGAAGTGTCTGTTCGCATCCTTTGCCCACTTTTTGATGGCAGTGTTTGATTTTTTCTTGTAAATTTGTTTAAGTTCTTTGTAGGTTCTGGATATTAGCCCTTTGTCAGATGGGTAGATTGTAAAATTTTCTCCCATTCTGTAGGTTTTCCTGTTGACTCTGATGGTAGTTTCTTTTTGCTGTGCAGAAGCTCTTTAGTTTAATTAGATCCCATTTGTCCAATTTTGGCTTTTGTTGTTGTCATTGCTTTTGGTGTTTTAGTCTTGAAGTCCTGCCCGTAATCTGTGTCCTGAGTGGTATTGTTTAGGTTTCTTCTAGAGGTTTTATGGTTTTGAGGCCTAACATTTCAGACTTTAATCCATCTTGAATTAGGTACATATAAAAGGTGTAAGGAAGGGATCCTGTTTCGGTTTTCTACATATGGCTAGCCAGTTTTCCCAGCACCATTTATTTTTTAGTAGAGATGGGGTTTTCTCCATGTTGGTCAGCCTGGTTTCTAACTCCCAACCTGAGGTGATCTGCCCACCTGGGCCTCCCCCAGCGATGTTGGGATTACAGAAGTGAAGAGCCACTCTTTGGCTGGGCCCTGTTTCTTGTTTTCTAATTAATCAAGTCTTGCTTTTGTTTTCATCCCTAATTAATCCTATCTCTTAGTTTCCTTGAGAAAATTTGGCATTCCAATTATAGTTTCTTAAATTGAGTAGTTTATTATTTGTATACTTATCTATTTACTTATGAAATGTTTAGATTTATATCTCTGATTTTGAGTGTAGAATTTGCTGCTTCATTCTGTTTTGCACAGATTCTGTTGTCTTTTTTGTTAGTTCCCACGTACACTGTACAGATTTGCTTTGAATTCTGGGTTAGCTATGGATGTCAGGAAGAATTTTTAAAAATTACCTTTTGATTAGATAACTGCCCCATTAAATATATCATACTGACAAAAATGAAGACTATATTATTTTTGCTTTTTTAAGTTCATTGAAATTTGTATTGTGGCCTTTTAGGGTTCTTCTAGGTAAATATTTTCTAGACTCTGTAAATAGTGTGTAATCTTAAGTGTAAGATTAAAAATTTATCTATAAATATAAATATAAAAACCCTTAATTAGATTATTTATGTGCATTGTATCTTGATATAATTTGATGCCTTCTGCACCAATGTATTTTGTCACTCATTATTGTAGAGAAGAGATCTGAAGCCAGGTCTATTTTTCATCCACTATAGGTATCTGCTTTTTTTCTCTTAAATTGAAAAACCCTGATTCTTTCAGTGTTTTTTATTTCCTGTTTGTGATTCACATATTTCATCAGGATATATATATAAATATACTTTCTAAGAAATTATACTTTAAATGTAATAAGCCCTTTCTCATCTCTGAAATGTTGTCTCTTAATTATGTCTTCCCTGTTTATTCTAGTCATACACTTTTGGGAGCAACTGCTATTTGCTTTATGCTAAAACCTCTTTCATATATATATGTATGTGCATGTGTATGTATATTATATATACAAATGAGCACATACATATATATCTCCTCAAATGTATGAGATATAGAATATTATACATGTATATTATATATAATATATTATCTTATACATTATATATACATTACTATTATACATGTATTATACATTACATATTATACATTATATATAATATACATGTATAATATAATGTGTTTGTATTATATATCCTCATGTATTATATATACATATATTCCCCATATATTATATGTACATATATTACACATGTATATCATATATACATATTATATATTATATACACAAATACACACAGAGGCACACACACATATATATGTGAAAGAGGCTTTAGTATAAAGCAAATACTTAAAAAAAATCTTCTCATGATTCTGGTCTATATACTGCTGTGATTTTCCACAACAGTGAATAACCACTGAAGAGTCAAATGGAGATTTTATCACTGATTTATAATTTACTTGAAGGTTTTTGATAACTTACTTATTGCTTTCTTTTCTTCATCCTGTTTTTGTCTTATGTCCTCCCCTGACACTTAGGAAGTCCTAAGCCTTGTTAAATAAGTAACTATAATTTTCTTCTAGATCCTGAAGTAAATTATTGTCTGAGATGTACTCTCTTCAGTGTTACTCCCTTACTCTTTTGCTGCAAAATTTTGTATTAGCCTGATGCTAATTACTTTTCTTTTAACAGAGAGTTTAGATCTATGAGGATTTAATTGTTGTTAGCAGAACAAATGAATTTTCTTAGGTCCTGTTTTCTTATTATTTGTGCAATGGTGAAATTCCCTTCTGAGAGAGAGTGATCGCTGAGGATAAGTTGCTTTAGCCTTAGCAAGGAGCAAGCCATGCAATTCTTTATTATTTTCAGGCTTTTTTTCTACTACATGCATAATCTGATTTTCTGGTCTAAACCAATATAGTAGATAAATTCCATAATTTCCAGCATGCTGCAACAGGGTTTTTAAAATATCTGTCACCTCTTCAGTGCTCACTTTGTAGTTAACTATACTTTCTGGAGAGTATGCATGGTGTCACTTCCTTTGCCAACTGCACCTGAAAGGTAAAGAGGAGTGCTTGCCTAATATTTGGTTAGTACAGATTCTGAATTAGGGAATGCAAAAAACACATCTTTCATGTGTTTTGCAGTCAATCTCTTCACTTTAGTGGAGGCTAATGCCAGAATTAGATAGGTTCTTTCTTCCTATCTCTTTCTTTCTCTCTTCCTTCCTTCTTTCCTTCCTTTTTCTTTCTTTCTTGCTTGCTTGCTTGCTTTCTCTCTCTCTCCTTCCTTCTCTTTCTCCTTCCTTCCTTCCACTGTCCTTCTCCTTCCTTCCTTCCTTCCTTCTTTCATTTCTTTCTTCACCCCACTTTCCTTCCTTCCTTCCCTCCTTCCCTCCTTTCTTTCTTTCCTCCCTCCTCCTCCTTCTCTCTTTTCTTCTTCCTTCCTTCATGCCTCTCTCTGCATGCCTCCTCCTTTTGTCCTTCTCTCCTTCCTTCCTTTCTTTCTTTCCTTTCTTTCTTTCTTTTTCTTTCTTTCCTTCCTTCTTTCTTTCTTTTTCTTTCTTTCTTTTCTTTTCTTTTCTTTGCCTTTCTTTCTCCACCTTTCCCTTCTTCCTTCCCTGCTTTCCTCCCTTTCTTCCCTCTTTCTTGTGTTCTCCCTCCAACTACTTCTGTGTCTATTTTAAGTATGTCAATTGCATCCCAATTATAGCCTAAGGCTAAGGATCTCTTTTCCTTATTAGTTTTTGTCTTTTTCTGTGCTTTTTCTTTTTTCCTGTCTAGAGAAGGCACATTAGGGGTCTCATAGCCACATATCATTTAAATGGGAATTATTACATTAAATTTTCTAAACTTTTAGTTTAAGTTATCATCTTTACTTTCATTGTTGTAAACAATCCAACCATTCTGCATATTGTTAACTGGTAGCCATAATAAATTTTGCTTTGCTTGTATTTGTTAGGTTACTTTGAATTTTGTTAAATTGTCCTTATTGCTTACAAAATATCCATAAAAAGAATGATAGAATCATAAAGTATCATTATAAGATTGTATTATAAACAAATCTCATTCTACAACAACAGAAATGAAATTGAAATGGATTTAGCACCGGTCACCTGTTTTGAAAGTGGAAGAACTCTTGCTTCAGAATCTCAGAGAAAATTCTTAGAACCCTGAACCCATACAAAACATCTGAACCAAATACATTGTGCATCTTCCTATTACTTTTATTATCAACTTTATATGAAACAAAAGGAAGCAAAACCACGAAGTATGAATTAAAAGTTATTAGATGAGTAGTAATATTAATACATTTCAAACACTGGTTAAATACATTCAGGAATGTGGAGCATTTTTATAATGCCCTGACCTTACTCTTTTGGTCCTGGAGGTCACCTGCAGTTTCAGTAAAGAATGTCATACAAGCCAATGGCTTCCCACCTCAGACACCTCAACCCAAGGGCTGTCTGTAGTTGTAGAAGCACATAAGGTCTGCTTAAGGAGCAGGTCAGAGGTGTGGAAAAAGTAATGCCCATAGGAGCATCTTTCAAACAATAAGGAATATTGATTGTTAGATAAAAGCTCAGCTTTCTCACTCACTGGGGAGAAATTCTCTCAGTATGAAATCAGCAAATCTGAGTCTCCAGTTGCTCACAGCAATGACCATTTATTAGCACATGGTTTACTGACTTGACCCCCTTTTTGATCTCTCTTCCCTAACTGTGCTTTCTGGGATCAGGCTCTACTTGTGAAGAAACGTCACCTAAGAAGTGCCCTTTTTTCTTAGAGAGCATTTCCCTTTCTTAGACGTGATTCTTAGACTCAGATTCACCTCCAAGCTTTGTATATATGATACCAAATCATTACTGGAGGTGTCAATCAATGCATATATGTCCAAGAGGTAATTTCTTACAAATTTATTCTATTCAGTTAAACTTGTCATCAAAACGTTTGTTCCAAGCCATTGTTTTACATAATTATAATAGTGCTAGTTTCTCATGTAAAAGCTTCATGCCAGGAAGTCAGTAATTGTTGCCAACCCAGGTATCCATCTTGCATCATCTTACTTTATTTTAAAAATCTTTTAATTTTTAATTTTTTGTTTTTTATTTTTTTTGATACGGAGTCTTGCTCTGTCGCCCAGGCTGGAGTGCAGTGGCGCGATCTCGGCTCACTGCAAGCTCCGCCTCCCGGGTTCACGCAATTCTCCTGCCTCAGCCGCCCGAGTAGCTGGAGCTACAGGCGCCTGCCACCTCGCGCGGCTAATTTTTTGTATTTTTAGTAGAGACGGGGTTTCACCGTGTTAGCCAGGATGGTCTCGATCTCCTGGCCTCGTGATCCGCCCGCCTCGGCCTCCCAAAGTGTTGGGATTACAGGCGTGAGCCACTGTGCCCAGCCTAAAAATCTTTTTATTTTTAAAATTTCAAAATATGTCAAAATTCTAAAAGCAGAGCGTAAGACCCCATATATCCTGCCATTCAGTTTCAGTAAATATTAACATTTGCTATACATTTTAATGTGTCCTATCCCAATTTAGGTTTTAAAATCTTCATGGAATTGTAATATACACAGAAAAGTGCATATATCATAAGTGTACAGTAAAATGAATTTTCTCAAACTGAACACACTGATGTAACTAGCACACAGATGAAACAAACAGAATATTGTAAGCACTTCCAAATTCCTCCCCCATTCACATTCCTTTCAGTTAATACTCACATCAACAAAGGAACATATTAATTATTCTATTTTTCAAGAGTCTTTTAAAGCAAGTAACACTCATCCTGTCATTTTATTATTAAGTCTAATCTAAAGACAAACCACTCTCTAGTCACACCATGCTTTACCTTCCTAACAAGCATACAGTTTTTCCAAAAATTTTGTTGAAAAATGTTTTAATTAGAAATGAACAAAATCTAGATTTAGTTAATTGAACAAAAATGTATAATGACAGAGTAAAATACATGCTTTCACTCTACAGGTTTGGAATTAGTCAGAAAAACAGTGTCCCAGGCTCAAAGATTGTGAAAGGCACACACTGACTTTTAGAGACTTGCTATGTCTTCATACCTCAAATTGGATTAATTTGCTAAGAAACTGTAATTTTATTAATAATATGCTTAGATTATAGCATTACATTCTAACTTTAACCCAAGTTTTCAAGTAATTATTTTATTTGGGCATAAATCATAATCTATGTTGAAAGACTTATTTTAGGATGACTAGAAGTGTTTCAGAATAATTTTCTTTTTCTTGGGACATATCTGTTAATTTAAAATCCAGCTTTGAATTTGCAAATGCTCAAAATAATTAATTTTGATGATGTCATAATGCAGTATATATTTTTTAAATGTTGTCTTTCCCCACAACATAGAGTAATTCCATATTTATTCTAGGCTTCTTTATTTGATAAACAAATGCCCAAAGGATACAATTATTGCTTATCTGACTCAGTGAACTGCCTTTTCTGCTGAAATGTAACCTTTCCTCTTGTTAGCTTAGAAAGAAAGAACTGCTAGTGAATTTTGAGTTACTTCTTTACATTTCAAAATAAAGTGAGTCTCATGTTTATTTTCCATATTGAATTAATAATGTTAGAAAGAGTTGTAAACAGGAAATTGTGAAAACATACCTGGTTAATTATCACTTTTAAGAAAGTCTAGGTTTGTAATAAAATAGTTATATTTGCCCTCCTTCAATGATATGATGCAAATAAATAGTATCACTATTCAAATAATATCACATTTAGTTAATAAAACATTCAAGTAAACACAAAATACTGATTTCTCACACAATGTTGAAAACTAGTAAGTATAAAATAAAATTATGTATAAAAAATCAAAGCTCATGACAGATTTCAAGTAATTTATAGTGAATATTACTGTTATTATTATTATTAATTTTAAAGTCAGGGTTTTTTTCTGTTAGCTAGGCTGGAGTGCATGGTGTAATCTAGCTCACCACAGCCTCAAACTCCTGAGCTCATGATATTCTTCCACCTTAACCTCCAGATTATCTAAAGGACTATAGGGATGCACCATCACTTCTGGCTAATTTTTAATATGTATATATTTTGTAGAGACTTGCTCTCACTTTGTTTCCCAGACTAGTCTTGAACTCCAGGCCTCAAGCAATTCTCCCAACTCAGCATCCCAAAGTGCTGTGATTAGCGGCATGAGCCACTGCATATGGCTTATAATGACTGTTATCTTTAATCTTAATTTTTAAACTCCCTAAAGAATTCACACTCAGAAACAATGACTTCCAGCATGCAGAATTGAAAATTACCTATCTTGTTTATTTTGCAGATAGTGTATAATTGCCATTTATTTTTCTAATTTAGCAAGCATTGAAAATATATGCATTTCTTAAAATTCTTTGACTCAAAGATGTTTATTTTATCTGTCTAAATCAATTTTTGAAGAAAATACTTGAAAGCATAAGTTTCCAGGGATGCTTTCAAAAAGAAGGAGGGCAGTAATATAGTAAATGTCTCTAACACTAATTGTTTACCTCTCAAATAATAATTAAAAGCACTTGAAATATGTATCAATTAAAAAACTCATTTTTAGTTCGTTCTTTCTCCAGTATCCTTGCTGTCATAGCTAATTTGAGCTCATTAAGAAGTATCAGTGGGGTGGAGCCTTTTTCTTGGTAATGACAATCTGGTAATTTGGATGAAAATTGCCACTGAAAAATCACTATTTTGTAATGAGAATTTCTGTATAGCTATATATCTACATCAATCTATGTGTTTGTCTGTCTGTCTGTCTATCTAAACAAGAGAACTAACAAGCTAGTGAGAATTGTGGGGCTAAGATTTAAGAGATAAGAAAACCTAGAATAGTAACCCAAGCATTGAGGTCACTTTCCCTTCTCTTCACACAAAGAATTAGCATGTTCCTGAAGATGTGGCCAAGAGGCTGAAAAGCAAAGCAAAATATTTCAACAATTTCAAAGGCCTAGCAGGGTAAAGTTGTCATTTAGGATCCACTAAAAAAATAAAGCATGGTAAAATACCAAGTTTAATTTGAAACCCGAAAGATCTGCAATTTAGGAGTAAAGATGAAACTGAAATAGACTCTCACTGGGTCTGAATCACAGCTTTAAATCAATTCCAGCACTTATATGATTAAGGTAATCAGATAATATCATATTGCCTCCACTCTCAAGTAAGTTCTACAATTTATTTATTTTCCAATTATTTTTAGTTTCTTTATATTTTAGAGATGGGGTTTTGCTATGTTACCAAGGCTGAACTTGAACTCCTGGGCTCAAGCCATCCTCCCACCTCAGCCTGCAGACTAGCTAGGATTACAGGCTCATGCTACTGAGGCTGGAAGCTCTACAATTCATTTTAAAGTAAACAATACTGGTGGCTCAATCCAGTGTATCCAAATATATGAAGAAATAAGGCAAATTGATTGCTGTTGTCTGAATTATGCTACCTCTGCCCCAAATTCGTATGTTGAAGTTTTAACTTCTAGTACCTCAGAATGTGATTCTATTTGAAGATAGGGCCTGTAAAGTGGTGACTTAGATAAAATAAGCACAATGGATGAGTTTTATCTGATATTATCTGATGTGGTTATAAGAGGAGGATACTAAAACAAACACAGAGGGAAAATGATGTGAAAACATCAGATGAAGATGGCCATCTACAAGCCAAAATTGTGAGAAAATATATTTCTGTTATGTTAGCCACCTAACTGGTGCTTGTTCATCACAGTACTGTTATACCAATAGAGTGATAAAAGCCCAAGGAAACATAAAATAGAAATATCTATAGGGAAGAAAGATAGTTGTGGTCTATATATAGGGAAAACAAAGTCTATCCCTACAATATTCCAGGAACTAAAATAAATGATTTACACAGAAATGGACACTGTGATAATAATCTGAGAAACTCTATAACTGGAAAATTGAGAAACTGAAATCAAGAACTCAAAGACTGATTTAATAACAGTTTTGATATAGATGAAGAAAGACTATTGAACTCAATGATAGATCAGAAGATAATTTCCCAAATATAGAAAGAAAATATAGAGGAATAGAAAATACAGAAGAGAGCATATGAGACAAGAGATCAATAAAAATAGTCTATGTATACATTATTGGATTCCAAAGAGGAAAAAGTATTAAAATTTAAAGATATGATAACTGAAAAATTTTAAAACGGATGATAATGTAAAGCCTCAGATTAAGAAGCAAATGTGTAATGACACCCATAGACTCAAAGTAAAGGGTTGGAGAAAGACCTGTCATACAAAAGGAAAACAAAAAAAGGATCACTATTCTTACATCAGGTACAGTAGACTTTAAACCAACAACAGCAAAAAAGACAAAGAAGGACATTACATAATGATAAAGGATTCAATTTAACAAGAAGACGTAACTACCCTAAATACATATACAATCAACACAGGAGCAGCCAGATACATAAGACCACTACATTTGGATCTAAGAAAAGACTTCCACAGTCACACAGTAATAGTGGGGGACTTCAAAACCCCACTGACGGCATTAGATGGATCACTGTGGCAGAAAACTAATAAATTCTGGATTTAAATTCAACACTTGACCAATAGGACCTAATAAACATCTACAGAATACTCCACCCATCAACCATAGAATATACATTCTTCTCGTCTACACACAGAACACACTCCAGGATTGACCACATGCTCAGTAATAAAGAAAGTCTCAATACATTCAAAAAAATCAAAATTCTACCAACTGTACTCTCAGACCACAGTAGAATAAAACTTGAAATCAATATCAAGATCTCCACAAATCTCACAATTACATGGAAATGAAACAACTTGCTCCTGAATGACTTTTGGGTAAACATCAAAATTAAGACAGAAATTTAAAAAAAAATTATTTGACGTAAATGAAAACAGAGACACAAAGTACCAAAATCCCAGGGATGCAACAAAAGCAGTGTTGAGAGGAAAGTTTATAAGGCTAAATATCTGCATCAAGAAGTTAGAAAGATCTCAAATTAATGATGTAACATCACACCTGGAGGAACTAGAAAAGAAAGAACAAACTAACCACAAACATAGCAGAAGAAAAGAAATAACTAAAATAAGAGCAGTACTGAATGCAGTTGAAATCCCAAAGCCTATACAAAGAATCAACAAGTTCAAAACTTGGTTCTTGGAAAAGGTAACTGAGATTGATAGATCTCTGGCTAGAATAACAAAGACAAAATCCAAATAAGCACAATCAGAAATGACAAAGGGGACATTAGAACTGATCCCACAAAAACACAAAAGATTCTGAGACTATTATGAACACCTCTACGCACACAAACTAGAAAATGTGGAAAAAATGGATAAATTCCTGGAAGCACACAACTCCCAAGATTAAATTAGGAAGAAATTGAAAACTGCAATAAACCAATATCCAGTTCCAAAATTGAATCAATAATAAAAACCTAGCTACACACACACACACACACACACCAAAAAAAAAAAAAAAAAAAAAAAGCCCCAGACCAGATGAATTCAGAGACAAATTTTATCAGACATACAAAGAAGAGGTAGGACAAAATCTACTGAAACTATTCCAAAAAGCTGAGGAAAAGGGACTCCTCCCTAATTCATTCTAAGAAACCAGAATCCCCCTTATACCAAACCTGGCAAAGACATAATGAAAAAAAGAAAACTACAGGCCAGTTAAAAAATCCTCAACACAATACTAGCAAATCAAACCCAGCAGCACATCAGAAAGTTAATTCTTCATGATCAGGTAGGCTTCATTCCTGGGTTGCAGGATTGTTTCAACATGCACAAATCAGTAAATGTGATTCACCACATTAACAGAAATAAAATAAAAACCACATGATTATCTCAGTAGACACAGAAAAAGCCTTTGATAAGATCCAACATCCCTTCATGATAACACCCCCTTCCCCCGCCCCCAGCAAACAAGGCATTGAAGGGACATACCCCTAACTATAAGAGCCATCTATGAAAAAACCCTCAGCAAACATCATACTGAAGGGCAAAAATTGGAAACATTCCCCTTGAGAACAGGAACAAGACAAGTATGCCCCCACACTTACTACTTCTAATCAAAATAGTACTAGAAGTCCCAGCCAGAGCAATCAGACATCCAAGAAAGAAAGAAAAGGCATCCAAATAAGAAAAGAAGTAAAACTATCTTTCTTCATTGACGATATGATTCTATACCTAGAAAACCTTAAAGACTCTGCCAAAAGGTCCGACACTAATAAAACAACGTCAGTAAAGCTTTAGGATACAAAATGAATGTACAAAATTCAGTAGCATTTCTATACACCAATAATGTTCAAGCTGAGAGCCAAATCAAAAACACAGTAGCTACAAAAAAAAATAACACACCTAGGAATACATCTAAGCAAGCAGGTGAAAAATCTCTACAAGAACTACAAAACAAAACACTGCTAAAAGAATTCACAGATTCCATGAACAATTGGAAAAACATTCATATTTATGGATTGGAAGAATCAATATTGTTAAAATGGCCATACTGCCCAAAGCAATCTATAGATTCAATGCCATTTCTCTCCAACTAACAATGTCATTTTCCACAGAACTAGAAAAAAAGCTACTCTAAAATTCATATAGAACTCCCCCGCCCAAAAAAAAAAAAAAAAAAGAAAACTGAAAGCCAAAGCAATCCTAAGCAAAAGGAATGCAGCTAGAAGCACCACATTACCCAACTTCAAACTGTACTGTAAGGCTACAATAACCAAAGCAACGTGGTACTTGTACAAAAAATAGACACATAGACCAGTGGGACAGAGTAGAGAACCCAGATGTAAAGCTGCACACTTATAACCATCTGATATTTGACAAAGTTGATGAAAATAATCAATAGAGAAAGGACTCCCTTTTCAGTAAATGGTGCTGGAATAGCTTGTTAACCATATGCGGAAGAATGCAACTTGATTCCTACCTTTCACCATATCCAAAAATGAACTCAAGATGAACTAAAGATTTAAATGTAAGATTTCAAACTTTAAGAATCCTAGAAGAAAACCTAGGAAACACCATTCTTAACATTGTCTTTAGGAAAGAATTTATGACTAAGTCCTCAAAAGCAATTGCAACGAAGACAAAAATTGACAAATGGGACCTAAGTAAACTAAAGAACTTCTGCACAGTAAAAGAAACTATTATCAGAATAAATGGGCAGCCTACATAATGGGAGAGAACATTTACAAACCATGCATCTAAAAATGATTTATAAGGAACTTAAATGATTAAACAAACAAAAAACTAATAACCCCATTAAAAAGTGGGCAAAGACACGAACAGTCACTTCTCCAAAGAAGACATACAAGCAGTCACAAGTACATGAAAAAATGCTCAACATCAGTAATCATCAGAGATATACAAATCAAAAATTCTGTGAGATACAATCTCACCACCAGTCTGAATGACTATTATAAACAACTTAAAAAACAATAGATGCTGGCAAGGCTGTGGAGAAAAAAGAATCCTTATACACTATTTGTGACAATATAAATTAGTTCAGTCACTGTGGAAAGTAGTTTTTAGATTTCTCAAAGAACTTTAAACAGAACTCTCATTTGATCTAACAACCTCATTACTGGGTATATATCCAAAAGTAAATACATTGTTCTACCCAAAAGACACATGCACTTGTATGTTCATCGCAGCACTATTCATAATGGCAAAGACAAGGAATCAACCTATGTGTGAACCAATGGTGGAAAAAGAAAATATAGTACATATACACCATGGAATAATACATAGCCATAAAAAAAGAATGGAATTATATTCTTCGAGGCAACATGGAAACCATTATCCCAAGCACAGGGTGAACACAGAATTAATACAGGAACAGAAAACCAAATACCGCATATCCTCACTTGTAAGTGAGAACTGAACATGGAGTGTTCATGGGTGTAAAGATGGCAACAATAGACACTAGGGACTACTAGAGAGGGAAGGGAACTTGGGGGTTTCGCATTGAAAAACTAACTATTGGGTACTATGGTCACAACATGGGGACAGAATTATTTGTATCCCACACCTCAGCATCACACAGTACACCCATGTAATAAACTTGCACATGCACCCCCTGAATGTAAAATAAAAAGTTGAAATTATATTTAGCCATTATATTTATCAGAAAGAAGTCAAATGAAGAAAATGCACTTCCACATAATAAGATAAATGTGCTACTAAAACTAAACAAAACAAACAGAGAAATCATTAAAGCACCCGGAAAAAAAGATGGGTTACCTGCAAAGAATTTAAAATAGGATTGAAGTCAGATTCCTCAACAGAAAAAAATTAAAGCCAGATGGCAGGGAAATGATATCTTCAAAATATTAAAAGTTAAGTATTCTATACACAGGGAAAATAATCTTCACAAATGAGTGAACAAGAGGAAAAGGTGCTCATTCTTAATCACAATATGATATGGTTCGGATGTTTTGTCCTCTCCAAATCTCATGTTGTAATGTGACCTCCAAAGTTGATAGTGAGCCCAGTGGGAGGTGTGTGGGTCATGGGAGAAGATCCCTCATGAGTGGCTTGGCGATGTCGTCATGATAATGGGTGAGCTCCCACCATACAAGTTCATGTGAGATCGGCTTGTTTAAAAGAGTATGACATCCTTTCTCTTGCTCTCTCATTATGTGATACACCTGCTTCCTTGTCCTCTTCTGCCATGATTGTTAGCTTCCTGAGGCCCCCACCAGAAGCTGTGCAGATGTTAGTGCCATGCTTATATAGCCTATAGGAATATGAGCCAAAATAAACCTCTTTTCTTTATAAATTACCCAGTTGCCAGTCCTTTATAGCAATGCAAACAGACTAATGCAAAAATGCAAAATGAATGTGCACTATATGTCTTTTCTCATCTATTGTAATGGAAAAAGTTTTAAAAGTTTGAAAGTATTATGTTAGTAAGACTTGGTGAATAAGCATTCTCATTTAGCACAAGATAGTGCAACAAGTATGGAAAGAAGTTAGGCAACTTGACAATATCACATACACATTTTCCCTTGTATCCAGAAATTCTTTCCTATCCCAAACATATACTGGCAAAAGTATACAAATAGACATGTGTACAGGAAACAAAATGTAGTACTATTTCTAAAAGAAGAGGAATATAATACAGTGCAAATACACATTAATAGGGATTGATTCAATGAACTATGGTATGATACTTAGTTAAGGACTTTTCCAAGCAAAGTTTTGAAGATGTGACCTGATTTATGCTTGGTGGGGATAGTAAAATTTGAGAAAAGAGAGATAAATTGAGAGAAGAATTATTATACTAAAAGGACAAGGACTGAAGATTTTTGGAAATTCTCAGCCAATCCATATTGCAACTATGGTAAGATAAAAGAAATTTACAATCAGGAAAGTGTGATCTATAGAAAATGCTGGGAATGTGACCTTAAAACTCTTTCCTGAAACCTCATAAAGATCAAAAGATATGAGTAATTTAGTCACACGAAAAGCCTTTTTTTTTTTTTTTTAAGATTAAGGGTGTCACTCACCCTTAATCTTAAAAAAAACTTCTCAATTAAACCATAGGACCTCTAGAAAACTTGAGGTCAATGTTCCTCAACAGTAGCAAAAATCAAGAAGGGATTATTTATGTAAGATCTCTTAATAAGTCTCTTGTATATTGGAGCAAATTCCTGTGATATACACAGAAAGTTCCTGAAATTTTTATGTCTAGAGAAAAACTATCTGGTTGGACTAAAAGTGACAGAGAGTAAAAAATGAAAGAATGTTTCACCCCAAAAACTCTAGTGGTAAAAACTAGGCTGATTAAAGTAGTCATATGTAGAGTGGAGCAAGATGGCAGGATAAGAGGCTCTTTCCCCATTTTCTCCCCATGGACACACTGATTCAACAATAATACATGAACCAGTTTCTTTGGTGAGAAATTAAGAAACCAGTTGAGTGGCTCCAGTACTCCAGAAAAGAATGAAGCTAGTTAGATTAAAGTTTTAGTAAAATTTGAGGATCCTTTTTACTGTAATCCCACTGGCACAATGCAATTCAGAGGAAATCCCAGGGGCCTAGCTTCTTCCTGGAGAGAAAATGAAAGAGCTGAATTGTATATCCAATGTTGTCTCCTTTGGCTGCTGCATGGGGGACTGATTTCTGTTTTTCCTGAATCTGAACACTGACAGGAAAGGACTCATATTGGGAACTGCTGAGAACAAAGACAGAAGTTGGACTAAAACACAGGCACTCATTATAGCCCAGAGGTGTCCAATCTTTTGGCTTCCTTGGGCCACGTTGAAAGAAGAACTGTCTTGGGCCACATACAAAATACACTAACACAAACAATATCGGATGAGCTAAAAAAAAAAAAAAAAAAAAAAAAAAGGGCGAAGAAATCTTGTAATGTTTTCAAAAAGTTTACAAATTTCTGTTGGGCTGCATTCAAAGTTGTCTTGGGTAACATAAGGCCCATGGGCAATGGGTTGGACAACCATAGCCCCTATCATGGCTCAGTGCAGAGAAAGCACATGAAACTCCCCAAACTTAGCCTCTCCCTGGAGAGGAAAAGAGTTAAAGTGTGAGTCCAATATTCCAATTTTTCAAGAGGTTGCCTGAGAAACTGACATCTGTCTGCCTCTCACAGAGAACTGATAGTACCTGGCAAATTTAGATGCCCGAGGGCTTCTGAGAACAAAGGTGGAGACTTATTCTAGCACATGTTCACATGACAAAATCCAGCATAATGTAGCATGCTTGGAAAGTCTTTCAGCTCCTGGCTTATTGCAGGGGAGGGAAATAAACAATTGGAACATCTGTCCAGTGTTTGGACTTTTAAGGTGACTGCCCAAAGGACTGGTTTTATTTTCACCTGTATTTGGAATGTGGAAAAGACCTGGCATAATCTAGATTCCTAGAAGCTACCAATAATGAAATAAGAGAGCCTAGGAATTGCTTCAGCTCCAGAAGCCACAGTACAGCAGAGGCACACCAGAGGGAGGAAGCCATTACAAACTTCTGAAAAAAGAAATAGGAAAATCTCTCTAATGGAGAATTTACATGAACAAGTCCAGAGAAGATGCATACACAGTTTTAGAGGCCCCCAGAACATCTGAGAGTTTAGGATCTCTTCCCTTCTAGGTTTTCACTAAAATTTAAGGTTACTAAAGATAAGAATTCTAGTTAAGATATAATTCTGTATATGAAATGTGCCAAAAAGATGTGTTTTATTGAGAAAAAGAATAATTTTGTCTAATTCAGAAGTTATCTAAAGATGAATTCACATTACAGACTGGAAAAGGTTATTTATTAAAACAGTAGGAAAGAGGAGAGAGAGGTGAAAAAGTTATGGATATGAAGATGTGTTTTTGGTATGGAAGTTTGTAAAGAAAAAAAAATTAGGATGAAACAAAAAGTCCAAGAATGTTATAGATAGTCTGAGTAAGTCATATGTAGTTTTTATCCTATTTCTCTGTATGTGTATCTCTGTGCACCTTCAGAGAAAATAAAAGTTGAAAAAATTTAGATAGTGAAATATTATTTAAAACCTGATAGGAAATTGGAGAAGTGTCTAATTAACCCTACTCATAGCTAAAGTTCTTAGTCTTGATGAAGGTAAATTAAGAAATACTGTAATAAAATACATTGGCAGTTTGGCGATTCTTTTTAAACATAGTTAGGCATGAAGCCAGATTTAACATGGAGCCAAATTTCACATAAATGTCTGCATTGCATTGTTTAATATTATATTTGCTTGTCTGCATAGGTAAAATTCTTTGGGTTTTATTTACATGTACATATATATAAAACCATTGATTTTTTTAGGTTCCAATGGAAGGCTTTTATTTGATTCTATTTATGAATAACCATTTTGTTCCCTTTGCATTTCCAGCAACTTCTCAGTGGTTCTATGTATCTAAAATTCCTAAGATACCTTTGTCAGCTTGCAAAAAATAGATAGAGGATACCAGCCACTTAAAATTTGGTTGATTTTGTTTGCTTCTGGTGATCTAGAGGGCTATGTGAGCTTTAAGGTTCCCAGCAAAATGTAAAATAAAAATAAAGGACTTATGTTTACAAGTTCTAAGCCAAAATAGTACATTATTTTGGTATTTGTTAGGTGAGAATAAAAATGTTTAAATCGTGTTTATTTCCAAGGTAATTCAATTTAATCAATAATTTGAGTTGTTTTCGAATCTCTTCCTTTAAGTAATGAAAAAAATCTGTGATACAAGTACAAAGTGTTAGTGTTCAGCAAAGATTGGCCTTGTCTGCAAGGAAATTATATTCATTGGGATTTATATCAAACTAATTTTGTTATCTTTGCCAATATTGAAGTGTAGTGATGTTCACTTGGATTAAGTAGTAATAAAAATATGTGAGACTTTCTAGTGATTTTTTTATCCCAAGACATTTATCACTGATGTGGCTTCATGTATGTACTTGAAAACAAAATATATACTAGTGTTGCACTGGTTTGAAGATTTTAATGGTGGAAATTGCCTAATCAGTTGTCAGTACTGTATCTGGAAACTAATCTTGGTAATGTGTGATGATGCTCTTTCAAAATAGCTGAAAAGAGATTACCTTGTGCTTGTTCTTACTTCATCCCCATTTTGTTGTATGGTATTTAAATGAAAGATTATTTATCCTCCTGTTGAATTTCCAAAGCTGATGTTTGCATTTGCCATTTTTTAATGATGGATAGAAACACTAGTTGTCTTACTTTGCTAACTTTGGTGTAGGACCTATCATATTTTTCATGTTTTTCGTCACAGTCCTGTTACTAGAATGCTAGCAATTAGACATACACAATGAATAACCTAATTGCTTTCATACAGTGATTTGAAGTGCTGCAGGCAGTAATTCCTATACTCCGAATCACAGTGTTTTAACTTATAACATGTTAGAGGGAATTAAAGGACTTTCTATAATATAAATATCCTATTAACTAATTCTTATGCTGTTAAGTTACAGGCTTGGAGTTCTGGGCCTGAAAAAGTCACCTACTTCAGCTAAATCTTGAGCATTGACACAAGTCAAAGTCTTGTCTTCAAACCTGGGTGAAGGTGACAATAAAAATGAACTGCTTTTGTGAGACACAGGGCCAGAAATTACAACCATTCAATCTATCTAGGCTCAGGGACTATCACAGAAGAGGTGGGCATATGAAATTGTCAGGGTCAATTCTGAGGGGTAAACTTAGATCAGAGTTTTTCTATAAATTAAATATTAATATCAAAAGCACACTAATGCAAGGCCAGTGTTGGAGCCCATGTGTCAGAATAACAGGGTTTTCTTGAAGCACTGGTCTGCTCTTTAATAGCAAGTTGTAAAAGTTTATAAAAGGTTTATGGAAATCTTGCCTTATGGTCAAACTGATTAAAACTAGATAATTTGTTTATAAGGTTTTATTAAAATTAGTTTTAACATTAATAATATACTATACAAAGGTAAAATTTGGTTTTCTTTTCTGAAAAAAATTTTATGTAAGGGATAATAAGAGATTTTTGTTTACGTTATGAGTAAAATGCAGGGGAGAAAAGAAGGATAGGGGAGACACAGATTTATTTGGCCTCATGCTATCTTTATTAGATCTTATTGTTTGGGAAATTGAGTCTACCCACTATCAAAGGGTAAATGTCTTCATATTATCATCTTGGCTAAATGAATGACTATTTTAGAGTAACTTGTGATTATATTTTGTGTATCAAGTATCTTAAAACTTTAATATTTGACATATTTTCCAATGGCAAAATTTTAAGTTTTAAATTCAGTCTTTTTGACCTCAAAGTAACTGTTTTTGGATATTGGGTCCCCTGAAGTCCGAGTGAAACATATTAGGCTATTTGTTATGTAAAATTACGCAGGAAGCATTGTCAAATGTGAGGTACTATTTAGCTTCATTCGAGTTGTATTTATATAGATGTGTTAATATGTGTTCCAGGATTGTGCAACATTCCTGAAATTCTGATGTGTGTGATTATGTTGTCAGTAATGATTGCAATTATTATTTTAAATTTTTGTATGCCAACAGAAATAACGAAATTTCCTTGCTAACTGTGTCTTTACTTATGGCTGCCCTAAGACTTTTGTCATTCACAATTGTTTTGTGTTGATTCTTCCCAAAAGTGACTTATAATCAACTACAGTCCAGAGCTTGCTTCTTTGGGGGAGCTCATGGAAAGGACTCTTGAATGCAAGTTTCTCATAACTTTGGAAATTGGACTACTGGATTAGAGAGAAACCTTCCGGGACCCTAATTAAAAGACTAATGTGTTCACAAAGACTACTAACCCAATATGAAGCAGAGCAGGAGTTGGTTGAATAGACTGAACTAATGGAGAACTGAAATAATTTTTATGGCTTTTTAAATTTGAAATGATGATTATTTTTGTTTTGTTTTTTCAGGGTCTGGAGAACTTTTTTTGAGCTATTTATAGCTTTTAAATACACTTTAGGTATACTGAGTAGAGTATACAGAATTTGAGGCATATTTATCTCTCTTTGCCTAATTTCTCCGGAATTTGTAAACTATTTGTGATTCTTAATTTATTAATTTATGGCAATGTGTTTGTTTGCATACATTCAATAAGAATCTGTTTCCTTTTATAACGGGACACAGTTGAAGGAACTAATTATTTTCCCATGGCTTTGACTGAAATGACCTTGTGAGAGGTTCCAGCAAAGCCAATTTAGAAGAGCCTTTGTAAGCAATGATTCTTGCTGCACTTTGTGTGGGTAATCAGGCCAAGTATATGGGACTGAAGATTATTTGGTAGGTAAGTTGGTCCTGCTGTGATTAGTCTTTGGTAGAAGTGGAGGACTATGGAGAGAAAGATTGTGTTTCAGAAGATAACTACAGTATTAGATTAACCTTTGATTCCTGGGTGGCCACGTGGTCACCCATGGTATGGAGCTGCAAAGGGACACCCCCTTATCAGCATGAAGCAGCCAGAAACATTGACAACCAGATTCCCAATGACTAAGGAATCAATCAATACAAAGAGGGGACTGAAACTGTCCCGCAGACAGCTTTGTTTTTTGTTTTGTTTTGTTTTATTTTGTTTTTGATAAACATAGAAATTGACCCTTCTGGTTTTAAGCTTGAAACAGCACATCCTGACAATGAGAAACCAGACCTCTCAAAAGTTACCAAAGAACTGAAACATCCCATCTAGACAATGAGAACCAGGCCCCTCATTCATTATGATTGCCTTCTTACTCCTCCTGCGTTCCTGTTTTTCCATACATAATTACATTTCTTCCCTGTCATATGAATCCCTAATTTTAGTTGGTCAGGGAGTTGGATTTGAGACTGATCTCCCATCTCCTTCACTGTGCCCCCAATTAAAAGCCCACTTCCTTGGCAATAATCATTATCTCTGATTGGCTTTCTGTGCGGGAGCAGCAGGACCTAGACCAAACCTCTCATGTTTCAGTAACATAGTCTCTATGAGAAACAGTATAGTGACTCCTCAATATATTAAAAATAGAATTATCATATGATCCAGCAATCCTACTTCTGGGTATTTATTACAATAATTGAAGCTGGGCGGGTGCAGTGGCTCACACCTGTAATCCCAGCACTTTGGGAGGCCGAGGCAGGTGGATCACAAGGTCAGGAGTTCAAGACCAGCCTGACCAACATGGTGAAACGACGTCTCTTCTAAAAATACAAAAATTAGCCAGGTGTGGTGGCCTGCGCCTGTAATCCCAGCTACTCGGGAGGCTGAGGCAGAAGAATTGGTTGAACCCAGGAGGCGGAGGTTGCAGTGAGCCAAGATCACGCCATTGCACTCCAGCCTGGGTGACAGACCTAGACTCTGTCTCAAAAAAAAAAAAAAAAAAAGAATTGAAGTCAGAATCTCAAAAATTTATTTCTGTTTTATTTTCATCTCAGTATTCACAATAGCCGAGATTTAAAAACAACCTAAATGTTTATCAATGGTTGGATATATAAATACAATGTGGTATACGCACTCAATGGAATATTATTTTACCATTAACAAATAAAAATCTGCCATGTGTGACAACATGGGTGAACCTGCAGGACATTATGTTAAATAAAATAAACCTGTCACATAAGAGCAAATACTGCATGATTCCACTTACGTAAGTATCTAAAATAGTCAAACTAATTGAAACAGATAGTAGAATGGTAGTTGTCAGGGGCTGGGGATAGGGAGAAGTGGGGAGTTGCTGTTCAAGTTGTGTAAAATTTCATTTATAGAAGATGAATAAGTCCTAGAGATCTGCTGCATAACATTTTGCTTATGCTTAACAATACTATATTGTATATTTAGAGATTTGTTAAGATAATAGATCTCACATTGCATGTTCTCATCACAATAAAAATATTAAAAGCAAAGTAAAAAGTTGGTGTTGGCAAGTCAGGTTTGGTCCATGGAGTCCTGTTTGCTAATCTTTTGTCTAGATTATCCTGACTGATATAGTCTCATAATGGAGTCATGAGAAATACATGAATGTGAACTTCAAATCATGTATTTTGATTGATTCTCCTAATGTTTTATATCTTGAAGTTAAACTAACACTTGCAAAGCAGTTTTGACACTCTGTCGTTTTCATTTTCCAGGTAGTTTCTAAATAATTTTAGGACTGTGTTTAAATTTAAAAAATAAATTTCTATACCCTTGAATTAAAAAACAAACAAACAAAAAAACTATTCACCTGCAAATCCCGCTAACTATCATTAAAATGGAAGGATAATTTGTGAGGTCAGCAGAGACCAGAGCCACAAAGAATTACTCCAGATCGTGAAACATATGGAGCTTGCTGGGCTTGATTTTGAAACTATTTTAGAATGCTTACTCCATTTTATATTCAATTTCCTCCCTGTTTGAACCATAATGTCTGTAACTGTTATGCTATGCCTGTCCCACCATTGTGGTTGGGTAGAGAAAACGTCTTTTTAATGTCACTTATTCACATATGGAGAGAAATTGTTCCCAGGTGCTATACCTAATGGATTACTTAACGAATTCAGATGATGTGATTTGGGGGGACTATTGAGATGATTGGATTTGAGATTTTAGACTTTGATTGGATGCTGTAATGGACACTAGAAGGTCACTGCAAGATCAGAGCAGGAGGAAAGAACTTTCCTTTTACCTATATGATTTGTCCCACATAAAAGTTAGTGGATTGTTATGTAGGGAGCCTACTATTATTCAATCACAGCATCAACTTTCATAGGTTATGAGTCCTTGCCTTCCAGCAAGTTTCTCTATTATTATAACAGCAGCTTTTCGACTCCAGTGTGCCCAGAACCCTTCAAAATTTTTTGTCATTGTTCACCAGACAAAGCAGGAGGTAATGGTAGTTGGGGAAAGCTGAAGTCTTAGCCCCAGTTTGTCACAGTGGGCTCCTAGTTGGCCTACAGATCAATTCCATAGCTGTTTTTCCAGTTTCTGAATATGTATTTGAAAAAACACACTTGGCAACTGGCAAAATCCACACTAGCTTTGTAGCCCGTGCATAAAGGCCACAACAACAACAAGGTCTAAATGAAAGCCAGTGGGCCTTTTTCTCCCTATTCAGATATTAAACAAGAAACAATGTTTAAAGGCTTTGAAAATATTTGTACTGTCATCATATAGACTTGTAAAAATGCAAGGTGGTGATACTTATCATATCTTCATTTAACTTGACTATTTGACATACACAAAAGTTGGATGTATCTTAGAGAACAATTTTGATGACTCTGTTTGCAGTTAATAATCCAGATATAATATTTTTACTAGAAAAATCAATATAGTGCTTGAGACTTTGTTTTCAGATACTGACCTAACCAATTCCTTTTTCTCCATGCAAAAATTGCAAGGACCACCAGAAGTTTGCCTCGTCTAGCACCATCAACGGTACATTCTCACAGCCATACCTCAGGGTTACATCTCTTCCCCTCCGTGCATATTACAGTCTTCAGAGGTCTTGATCACCACATTCCACAAAACATCACATTGTTTCTATAAATTGACAGTATTGTTGAAATTGGACTGGATGAGCTGGAAATAGTAAATTTTTAGATATCTTAGTAATACATATATGAGTCAGAGAGACAGAGATAAGCCCCACAAAATTTCAGGGGCTTCTCATGTCAGTATAGTTTCTGTAAGTCAGATGGTCTGGGGCACAAGATATATTCTTCAGGTCAAAACACAGGTTACTTTACTTCTCATTGTCTAACTACTGCCTGCCCCCAACTCCCATCTCTATTAAAAATACAAAAATTAGCCAAGCCTGGTGACAACCACTACTTGGGAGATTGAGGCAGGAGAATCGCTTGAATCTAGGAGGCAGAGGTTGCAGTGAGCTCCATTACACTCCAGCCTGGGTGACAAGTGACAAGAGCAAAGCTCCATCTCAATGAAATAAAATAAAATAAAATAAAATAAAATAAAAAACTATCAGAAGATTGATTATCCTCTCCATGTTTGAACTTTATAAAACTTTAAGGTAAATACAATGAGACTAAGTGAATTTGATGATTAATTAATATAAACAACAATTCATATAATGATGATTAAGACTGTATGTCTCCTGATGTTAAGGAGAGGATGAGAACTTCTTTACTTGTGTGAGGTATGGCTGCATCTTGTCATATGGAAATACAGAGCTGTGTTATTCACCCCTCCTCCATTTTGGAATAGAAACAGCTTTCTGTAGTTGTTGCTTCTACACAAGTTTACATTTACTTTTTGGAGGTTAACCACTTTTTACTAATTAACAGATTTTATATTACATTTTCCCTGTTCAAATTGTTGTTGTGGTTTCTATCTCTTGTTGGATGCTAACTGAAATGTCACTTCTACATATCTATTGCTGTATAGCAAAACGCCCTCAAACTTCATAGCTTTACTCATCAATGTATTAGTATTCCATGGTTTGGTAGCATCAATGGATGATTCTCTCTTGGAGTGTCACTTTTTCTCATGTGGCTACAGGGATGTGAAGGCTTTACTGTGCTGAATGTCCAAGATTGCGCCCCCATAGGGGTGGTAGTTGATGGTGGGGGTTCATTTAGGGCTCTCAACTACAGTATCTACATGTGACCTTCTGGGCTTCCAGTACAGAAGGTGTGTTGCCAGAGGTATCATCTTAAGAGCAAACTTTCCAAAGGAAGGAAAATGAGAGATCTCAAAGCAGTCAAGAGCTATGCCGAAAGACAGTGCCACTTCTGCCATATTTTTCCTTTTGTCCAGCCAAATAAATATTCCAAGATGCTATCACTTTCCTGGGATTCTGCTGCATCACTTTAGGTACCAAGTTATCAGTTGAGTTTCTTATGTGCAACCATCATAATCTGACTTTGGCAACTTAATAACAACAAAAAATAACTTTATTGGAAGGATGTCGAGGATCTCACATAAATACCAGAATAGAAGAAGCCTATGGTCTTCTTCTATTAGGAAAGAGCCTAAATCCTTTCCTAACAGAATTACTGCTTTCATTGGTAAAAAACCATTTCACAGTTCACCTTGCCAAAAATAAAAGCACTGAGCACCAAATGCTGTTGTCCTTAAAACCTTACACTTACTGCCTCTGCTATAAAGTCTTGTGTATTAGCTCAAGACTCACCCATCAAGGAGCTTCATAAGCTTGGCCAAATCTAGATTAATATTGTGGAATCCTATTTGTCAGAAGAAATTGGTAAGTTAGAATCTTATGCTTTCAGCTTTTATAATTGTGGCAGAAATTTGCTTCTAGTCAAGATTTATACAATGGAGCCTTCTCCAAACATAGGAAAGGCACGGATACTAAGCAGGCTCCCAAATACAAAAATGTCTGTTATGTGTAGAATATATTTATTTTCAAAAAGTTTTATAGAAATATTGAGTGAATTGTATTCAAGTCTCTAAGATATAGCCTTAGTCAAATAACAAAGTGTGAAAAATCTTTACACACACTTATTAACATGGGTGCAACTTAATCACTGCATGATATGGTTCCTGTACACCTGTTTCGATTACCAAATAGGGTAATTAAATAAACAATTAATTGAGTAATATCGTTGTGAATGATTAGCATGATATGTATGAACACATTTGTTTTCAGGGATATCAATGTGTAACAGTGTAATTTTTAAGGTGGGGGCAATATAAAATGCTGGCTTGTACTCCTCATACTTTTGATATCCATAACAATTTTTTTACCTGATGTTACCAATATAAAATATATTTTATTATATGAGTGTTAGAAATAATCAAGAGGTTTTATGGTATTCGAGATAATAATAATCACAGCAATGATAACGTGTTCCATTAGTACAATGATAGTATTTCCGATGATGCATGGTTTTAAACTTAGATTCCATTCTTTGCAACTTAAGATTTAGAGGTTAAGAAAAAAGGCCTTGGAGGAAACAGCTACTTCTTTAAATCTGAGGAAAATATTGACTTGCTAGGGGAAGGTTAAAAGCACTAACAGATGTATATATATCTCCACTGTACACGGCTTTAGAGGAGTGGCTAGAGGGAAAGAAAGAGGACTCTATTGAGCAGGAGAAAACAGCCCCATACACTACATAAACCTGTCTACAAATAACAACTTATACTGTAACATGGCTATAGAACAGGGTTACCTACAGATAAAACACAACAATATCAGTTAGTTATTAGGGACCCAGGTAAAAATCTGAAACTAAATATTCTTTGAACGGTTAATAGGGAATTTATGATTCATGCAATTTAATTCCATCTACCCATCAATCCATTTATTCATTTTTTCATTAATTTACTAAGTAGTTATTGAAGGCTTTCTATTTGGCAGCAAAGAAAACACTAATGAAGCAAAATTTCATTTTTTTTCATGTATATTTGGTCAAATAGGGAAGAAGACAAAAATTTAATTAATGACTATATGAATAAAGTCACAAACACAGAAATAACCAAGGATTGCACCTAGAATATTTTGTGGAGAATTTACTGATCGGTGTAGTGGTCCATGGACTGTTATGATTTGTAAACTGTGTATTGCTGGCTCACAATGATGTAAATACAGAAATTGATAGTATATATTTAGAAAACTCCATACTATTTTGACAGAGTAAAATTTGATACCTGTCGAATCAATAATATATACACAGGCTTATGTTTTATATACTTTTTCATTTTTTTCTAGTATCTTATTTTTGTCTTATTTTGCAAAACTATCAGTCCACAAGGATTTGGGGAAAAATAAAAACCTATCCTGTATTGAACATGATTGGAGAGACCCTGCCCTTGAAAGTAAGCTGTTTACTTTCTTATCTTATGCATCTCATAAACCCAGGGCAAGTTTTTATAGGCCAATTGTAAACATTCAGTTAACTCTGTTTGAAATGAGTTGACATGACTTTCATTAAGTTCAAAATTTATATTTCCCAAATCATAACAGATAAAGAGAGAAGTAACTGGAAAAAAGAAGTAAAGATAGAATATGAAAATAAGGACGATGACTCAAAAGCCTTAAAATCAAAATAAAACATGGATGAAGGGCCAAAATCCCTGCACTACCTCAGTGTTCTTAAAAGCATATCCTACACAGGAGAGTAACTGATCTTCAAAACTAGGAACCTGCATCAGGAAGAAAATGCTCCAAGTATATATTATTTATAATGATAAGCAATGCAATACATTTTTTTAGAAAAATCCAAAATTAAAAAAAAAAATGTCACACAGTGAACTGTATAAAAGTTGTAAGAATGAAGTAATTACTACTCATAATAATATGGGCAAATCTCATAAGCATGTACAAAATAACCCAGAAACAAAAAGTTACATAATAAATGATTCTATTTATGTAAAGTACAAAACAGGCAAAGCTAATCTGAGCTATTAAAAGTCAAATAATGCTTTTCCTTTTGATAAATATTAATTTGGAGGAGAAAAGAAGGGTATTTTGTAGGTGTAATACTTGTTCTTTTGGTTTTGGTACTGGTTACAGAAATCTGAAAATTTTGTGAAAATTCACTGGCCTACACATTTGTGGTTTATTATACTTTTGAATAAACTTGAAAACAATCTTTTTGTGTGTTTTGAAAGAATGAATATTCAGCTTTCTATAAAATTCTAACTTGAATGATTATTTTCCTAAATAATCTGGATAAATCAAGATTTTTATTGTTGTTTTTGTCTTGCTATAAAGCTTCTCCTTAAATTCAGTTGTTGATTACTAGTTTATAAGAAGTCTTTTCATCTAAGATTACTATAAAAAAAGTCATTGAGGTGTAAAAAAATTCATCACAGTTGGGCAATAGCTCTGCAGATACAGTAGAGTATATATTGGAGAGTAACAATATTCGGAGACCAATGTATAGCTATAAAAAGGCATATTGTGTGTACTCTGGTTATGTATCAATACAGTAGTCCCCTTAGCCACAATTTCACTTTGGTGATTTTCGGTAACCTGTGGTCAACTATGGTCTGAAAATATTAAAGGAAATATTCCACAAATAAACAATTTGTAAGTTTTAAATTGTGCACCATTCTGAGTAGCATGATGAAATCTTGTGCTCTCTTACTCCATCCAGCCTGGGATGTGAATCACCCCTCCGTCCAGAGTATCCATGATGTATATGCAACCTGCCTCTTAGTCACCTAATAGCGGTTTTAGTTATCAGACCTACAAATTACAAGAAAAGGAAGGGTCAGTTTAGTACAGTAAGACATTTTGAGAAACAGTGAAAGAGACATCATATTCACATAATTATATTGTTATAGTTTTGTTATTGCTATTGCTCAATTTTATTGGATAACGGGAATTACTGTAACAATTGTTACTGTTGTTACTCTATTTTATCATTAGCTACTGCTGTTAAACTCTTATTGTACCCTATTTATTTATTTTTAACAATATTTTTATTTATTTATTTATTTTTATTTTTTAAATTTTACTTTAAGTTCCAGGATACAAGTGTAGAACGTGTAGGTTTGTTACATAGGTATATGTGTGCTATGGTGCTTTGCTGCACCTATCAGCCTGTCATCTACGTTTTAAGCAACATATGCATTAGTTATTCGTCCTAATGGTCTGACTCCCCTCGCCCCTCACCCACTGACTAGCCCAGGTGTGTGTTATTCCCTCCCTGTGTCGATGTGTTCTCATTGTTCAACTCCCAATTATGGGTGAGAATATGCGGTGTTTGGTTTTCTGTTCCTGTGTTAGTTTGCTAAGGATGATGGCTTCCAGCTTCATCCATGTCCTTGCAAAGGACATGAACTCATCCTTTTTATGGCTGCATAGTATTCCATGTTGTATATGTATCACATTTTCTTTATCCAGTCCATCACTGATGGGCATTTGGGTTGGTTCCATGTCTTTGCTATTGTAAATAGTGCTGCAATACACATACATGTGCATGTGCCTTTACAGTACAATTATTTTTTTTCTGTGGGGGTTTACATGCCCAGTAATGGGATTGTGGGATCAAATGATATTTCTGGCTCTAGATCCTTGAAGAGTCACCACATTGTCTTCCACAATTGCTGAACTAATTAACATTCTCATCAACAGTGTAAAAGTGTTACTATTTCTCCACAGCCTCACCAACATCTATTGTTTCTTGACCTTTTAATTATTGCAATTCTGACTGGCATGAAATGGTATCTCATTGTGGTTTTGATTTGCATTTCTCTAATGAGCAGTGATATTGAGTTGTTTTTTCTTTTTCATGTTTCTTGACTGCATAAATGTCTTCTTTTAAGAGTGTCTTTTC
Source organism: Papio anubis (assembly GCF_008728515.1). Lineage (NCBI taxonomy): Eukaryota > Metazoa > Chordata > Mammalia > Primates > Cercopithecidae > Papio > Papio anubis. The sequence goes on along the minus strand of NC_044982.1, from coordinate 58,636,973 downwards.
ACATCCTTTCCCCACTTTTGATGAGGTTGTTTTATTCTTGAAAATCTGTTTAAGTTTCTTGTAGATTCTGGATATTAGACCTTTGTCAAATGGGTAGATCACATAAATTTTCTCCCACTCTGTAGGTTGTCTGCCCACTCTGATAATAGTTTCTTCTGTTGTGCAGAAGCTCTTTAGTTTAATTAGATCCCATTTGTCAATTTTGGCTTTGGTGGCAATTGCTTTTGTTGTTTCTGTCATGAAGCCTTTGTCCATGCCTATGTCCTGAATGGCATTGCCTAGGCTTTCTTCTAGGGATTTTATGATTTGGGGTTTTACATTTAAGTCTTTAATCCATCTTGAGTTAATTTTTGTATAAGGTGTAAGGAAGGGGTCTAGTTTCACTTTTCTGCATATGGCTAGCTAGTTTCTCCAGCACCATTTATTGAATAGGAGATCCTTTCCTTTCCCTATTGCTTGTTTTTGTCAGGTTTGTCAAAGATCAGATAGTTGTAGATGTGTGGTGTTATTTATGAGGCCTCTGTTCTGTTCCATTGATCTATATGTATGTTTTGTACCTAGTACCATGCTGTTTTGGTTACTATAGCCTTGTAGTATAGTTTGAAGTCAGGAAGAATGATGCCTCCAGCTTTGTTCTTTTTGCTTAGGATTGTGTTGGTTATACTGGGTCTTCTTTGATTCCATATGAAATTTAAAGTTTTTTTTTTAAATTCTGTGAAGAATGCCAATGGTAATTTGATGGGAATAGCATTGAATCTATAAATTACTTTGGGAAGTATGACCATTTTCATGATATTGATTCTTCCTATCCATGAGGATGGAATGTTTTTCCATTTGTTTGTATCCTCTCTTATTTCTTTGAGCAGTGGTTGGTAATTCTTCTTGGAGAGATCTTTCACATTCCTTGTTAGCTGTATTCCTAGGTATTTTATTTTCTTTGTAGCAATTGTGAATGGGAGTTCATTCATGATATGGCTCTCTGCTTGTCTATTGTTGCTGTATAGGAATATTTGCAATTTTTGCACATTGATTTTGTATCCTGAGACTTTGCTGAAGTTGCATATCAGCTTAATGAGTTTTGGGGCTGAGATAATGGAGTTTTCTAAATATGGAACCATGTTGTCTACCAACAGAGATAGTTTGACTTCCTCTCTTCCTATTTGAATAGCCTTTATTTCTTTCTCTCGCCTGATTGCTCTGGTCAGAACTTCCAATACTGTGTTGAATAGGAGTGGTGAGAGAGGGCATCCTTGTCTTGTACTGGTTTTCAAATGTAATGCTTCCAGGTTTTGCCCATTCAATATGATATTGGCTGTGATTTTGTCATAAATAGCTCTTATTATTTTAAGATATGTTCCATCAATAGCTAGCTTGTGGAGAGCTTTTAACATGAAGGGATACTGAAATTTATCAGAGGCATTTTCTGCATCTATTGAGATAATCATGTGGCTTTTGTCTTTGGTTGTGTTTATGTGATGGATTATGTGTATTGATTTGTGTAGGTTGGACCAGCCTTGCATCCCAGGGATGAAGCCAACTTGATTGTGGTGGATAAGTTTTTTGATGTGCTGCTGGATTCAGTTTGTCAGTATTTTATTGAGGACTTTTGCATCAATGTTTATTAAGGATATTGGCCTGAAGTTTTCTTTTTTTGTTGTGTCTCTGCCAGGTTTTGGGATCAGGATGATGCTGGCTTCATAAAATGAGTTAGGAAGGAGTTCCTCCTTTTTGATTGTTTCCAATAGTTCAGAAGGAATGAACTTTGTACCTCTTCTCTGTACCTCTGTTAGAGTTCAGCTGTGAATCCATCTGATCCTGGGCTTTTTATGGCTGGTAGGCTATTAATTACTGCCTCAATTTCAGAACTTGTTATTGGTCTATTCAGGGATTCAACTTCTTCCTGGTTAGTCTTGGGAGGGTTTACGTGTTCAGGAATTTATTCATTTCTTCTAGACTTTCTAGTTTATTTGCATAGAAGTGTTTATAGTATTCTCTGATGGTAGTTTGTATTTTTGTGGGGTCAGTGGTGATATCCCCTTTATCATTTTTTATTGGGTCTATATGATTCTTCTCTCTTTTCTTCTTTATTGGTCTGCTAGTCATCTATCTATTTTATTAATTTTTTCAAAAAACAACTTCTGGATTCGTTGATTTTTTGAAGCGTTTTTTTGTGTCTCTATTTCCTCCAGTTCTGCTCTGATCTTAGTTATTTCTTGTCTTCTGATAGCTTTTGGATTTGTTTGCTCTTGCTTCTCTAGCTCTTTTAATTGTGATGTTAGGGTGTCAATTTGAGATCATTCTAACTTTCTGATGTGGAACTTTAGTGCTATAAATTTTCCTCCTAACACTGCCTTAGTTGTGTCTCAGAGATTGTGATATATTGTCTCTTTGTTCTCATTGGTTTCAAAGAACTTTTTGATTTCTGCCTTAATTTCATTATTTCCCAGGAGGCACTCAGGAGCAGGTCATTCAGTTTTCATGCAGTTGTGTGGTTTTAAATGAGTTTCTTAATCCTTAGTTTTAATTTGATTTCACTGTGGTCTGAGAGACTGTTTGTTATGATTTCTGCTCTTTTGGATTTTCTGAGGATTGTTTTACTTCCAACTATGTGGTCAATTTTAGAATTTGTGCCATGTGGCACTGAGAAGAATATAGTCTGTTGATTTGGGGTGGAGAGTTCTGTAGATGTCTATTAGGTCCATTTGATTCAGAGCTGAGTTCAAATCCTGAATATCCTTGTTAATTTTGTCTCATAGATCTGTCTCATCTTGACAGTGGGGTGTTAAAATCTCCCACTATTATTGTTTGGGACTCTAAGTCTCTTCATAGTTCTCTAATAATTTGTTTTATGAATCTGGGGTATATATATTTGGATAGTCAGCTCTTCTTGTTGAATCAATCCCTTTACCATTATGTAATGCCCTTTTTGCCTTTTTTGATATTTATTGCTTTAAAGTCTGTTTTGTCAGAGACTTGGATTGCAATCCCTGCTTTTTTTTTTCTTTCCTTTTGTTGGGTAAAATTTCCTCCATCCTTTTATTTTGAGCCTATGTGTGTCTTTGCATATGAGATGGGTTTCTCAAATATAGCACACCGATGACTCTTGACTCTTTATCCAATTTGCCAGTTTGTGTCTTTTAACTGGGGCATTTAGCACATTCACATTTAAGGTTAATATTGTTATGTGTGAATTTGATGCTGATATGGTTATTCTTTTTTTTTTTTTTTTTTTTTTTTTGAGACGGAGTCTCGCTCTGTCACCCAGGCTGGAGTGCAGTGGCCGGATCTCAGCTCACTGCCTCCCGGGTTTACACCATTCTCCTGCCTCAGCCTCCCGAGTAGCTGGGACTACAGGCGCCCACCACCTCGCCCGGCTAGTTTTTTTGTATTTTTAGTAGAGACGGGGTTTCACCGTATTAGCCAGGATGGTCTCGATCTCCTGACCTCGTGATCCGCCCGTCTCGGCCTCCCAAAGTGCTGGGATTACAGGCTTGAGCCATGATATGGTTATTTTGCACACTAGTTGATGCAGTCTCTTCATAGTGTTGTTGGTTTTATATTTTGGTGTTTTGTTTTCACTGGCTGTTACCTGTTTTTCCTTTCCATGTTTAGTGCTTCCTTCTGGAGCTCTTGTAAGGCAGACCTGGTGGTGAAGAAATCCCTCATCATTTGCTTGTCTGGAAAGGATTTTGTTTCTCCTTCACTTATGAAGCTTAGTTGGCTTGATATGAAATTCTGATTTGAAAATTCTTCCCGTTAAGAATGTTGAATGTTGGTCTTCACTCTCTTCTGACTTGTAGTGTTTCTGCTGACAGGTGTCCTCTTAGTCTGATGGGCTTCCCTTTGTGGGTGATGTGGACTCTCTTTCTGGCTGCCCTTAACATTTTTTTCTTCATTTCGATCTTGAACAACCTGAAGATTATGTGTCTTGGAGTTGATCTTCTCATGGAGTATCTTAGTGGTGTTCTCTGTATTTCCTGAATTTAAATGTAGGCCTGTCTTGCTAGATTGGGGAAGTTCTCCTGGATAATATCCTGAAGTGTGTTTTCCAGCTTGGCTCCATTCTCCGTGTCTCTTTCAGGTATTCCAATCAATCGTAGGTTTGGTCTTTTTACATAGTCTCATACTTGGAGGTTTTTTTTTTTGTTCCTTTTCATTCTTTTTTCTCTAATCTTGTCTGCATGCCTTATTTCAGCAAGGTGATCTTCAAACTCTGATATCCTTTCTTCTGCTTGATTGATTCAGCTGTTGATACTTGTGTATGCTTCATGAAGTTCTTGTACTGCGTTTTTCAGCTCCATCTGGTCATTTATATTCCTCTCTAAACTGGTTATTCTAGTTAGCAACTCCTATAACCTTTTGTCATAGTTCTTAGCTTCTTTTCATTGGGTTAGAACATGTTCCTTTAGCTCAGCAGAGTTTGTTATTACCCCCCTTCTGAAGTCTACTTCTGTCAATTCTTCCATCTCATCCTCTGTCCAGTTCTGTGCCCTTGCTGGGGAGGCATTGTGATCATTTGGGGAAGAGGCACTCTGACCTTCTGGGTTTTCAGCATTTCTTTTTTTGCTGATTCTTTCTCATTTTCATGACTTTGTCTAATATCAGTCTTTGAGGCTGCTGACCCTTGGATGGGGTTTTTGTGGGGACTTTTTTGTTGTTGATGATGCTGTTGTTGTTGCTTTCTATTGTTTGGTTTTTCTTGTAATGGTCATGTCCCTCTTCCGTAGGGCTGCTGCAGTTTGCTAGGGGTTCACTTTAGACCCTATTTATCTGGTTTACCCCTGTGCCTGGAGATGTCACTCAAGAAGGCTGGAGAACGGCAAAGATGGGTGCCTGCTCCTTCCTCTGGTATCTCTGATCTTGAGGGGCACCAACCTGATGCCAGTAGGAATGCTGCTGTATAGGGTGTCTGACAAACCCTGTTGGAGAGTCTAACCTAGTTGGGTGGCACGGGGTACAGGACCCATTTAACAAAGCACTTTTACTGTTGCTTGGTGGAGGGGGTGTGCTTCATTTGGTGGAAATCCACTCATCTGAGACGCCAGGATTCCTCAGAACTAGCAGGAGGAAAGTCTAAGTCTGTGGGTCCGCAGAGACTGTGGCCACCCATCCGCCTAGGGGCTCAGGCCCAGGGAGATCAGAGTTCTATCCCTGAGCCCCTGTCTGGAGCTGTTGGAGTTCCTGCAGGGAGGCCTGCTCAGTAAGGAGGGATGGGTCAAGGTCAGGCCTGAAGAGGCACTCTGCCCGCACTCTGCCACAGCCTGTGTGTTGGGCTGTCGGGGATACCTCTTGGGACTATGCCTCTGAGCCTTCCCAGCTTTAGCAGGGGAAAAGCACAGCCTGGAGCTACAGAGATGACTGCCTCACTTCCCCAGCCCTGGGAGTTTAGTGTGTTAGGTGGCTATCAGTCCAAGTGTCGGCTGTCATCCCTCCCACAAGGAGCTCAAAGGGCTAAGGCAACGGGCAGCTGCAGTTGTGGTGCTGGTCGCCCCTCCCCTTGGGAACTCAGCAAACTTAAGCAGATTCTAGCTTAGGGGCTGTGGAGAATCTGCAGGACTCTGTGGTTGGGACCCTAGGCCCCCGTGGCGTGGACTCATGAGTGGGATCTTCTGATCTGTGTGTTGCTCAGTTCTGTGGAAAAAGCACATTTTCACACTCTGGGTAGCATGCTCACTCACCACCTCTTTTGGCTGGAGCGAGGCAGTCATCCGTCCCACAAGGAGCTCAAAGGGCTAAGGCCTACCCCGTGTGGCTCTCGGGTGGGCTGCCGCACCACATTGCTCTTCCTTCTTCTCCGTGGGTCAGGCCAGCTGCCTAGTTAGTTCTGATGACAGAACCTGGATACCTCAGTTGCCAGTGCAGGGTTCACACACTGTTATGGTTATTTTCGATGGGAGCCTCGGATCACCACACTTCCAGTTGGCCCTCTTGGCCCCACCCCTTGTGTACTTAACTTATAATTGAACTTTATCATAGTTAAACATACATAGGAAAAACATGGTATATCTAAGGCTCTGTAGGTACTAGCCATGGTTTCATGCATCCTTTCAGGGGTCTTCAAATGTATCCCTCTCTGGATAGGAGGGAACTACTGTATATAACATTGAGTTAAAGTGTGATTAAGCATGTGCATTTATCAGGTTTCTTGATTGAAAGCTGTAAAAACTGAACTTGAGTAACCCAGGCAGAAAATCAATTTATTGGAAAATTATTGAATTATATGAAGAATGAGGTACACGGACAACTCGAAGGTGAGCAAGACAGAGAAGAGCTTCATTGAGCAACAGAACAGCTCTCAGGAGATCCAAAGTGGACAGTTCCTTTCTGTAGCCAGGTCATCCAAAAAGTATCCAGCTCTAGGCAGAGAGTAGACCCACAGTGGGTAGTTCCTTTCCACAGGTCTCAACATTTGTCCTAGTCTGGCTAAGTCTGGGGTATTTATGGTCTCAGAAGTGAGGAAGCATGTGCTGACTGGTCCATGGGTGGCCACGGGCAGGCCCAGAAAAAGCACTATAGATTCTCACTATGGGTACCAGACTCCACCTAGAACTGGCAGGCTTCAGGCTATCCCTGGCTTAAAGGTGAGATTTAACAGAGACCCACCCGTTTCCACCTGTTTCCACCCAGGAGCCTGTCTTCCTCCTGCCTCTGTCAACATGCTGTTCACAGTGACCAGGTCATTTGTGCTGAGGGGCACCTGCAGGCCTGCATTGAGCCACCATCAGCCCGCTCCCCAAGTCTCACTCCCCGAACTTGTCAGTGCCCAAAGTTTCAGAGGGGGCCAAGGCAGTAACGAGTTCAAGGAGGGAGGCTTGGGGTGGGGGCACTGAGGGTGGCTCAGTGCATGCCTACAGGTGCCCCATCAGTGCCCAAAGTTTCAGAGGGGGAAAGCAGCCTGGCATGTCAGCGCCACCCCAAGCACATGCACACCTGTCCAGGTCAAGACAGTGCCCAGGCTTGGCTTCAACTTTCCTTAAAAATCAGAGCAGGTGCCGGGAGCAGGGAGAGACCAGGGAGCAGGAACAGGCACTTTCAAGCCTGCAAAGGTAGGGGGGCTTCCCGGGCCCCTAAGAGTGTAGGGGTGCCTGAGTTCAGAGTTATGGCTGGGCACCTGCAGTTGCACCTACCAACTCGGTACGGAGGGGGGCTTCCACCTGTTCCCATTCCCCTCTGGCTCCTTAAGTGCACATCCCCAGTGCACCTCCCCTGCTGTAGCTGGCATCTTTGTAGTGGTCCCTCCAGATGGGCCATCAGTGCCATCACCATGTTTTTGTTGTTGGTGTTGGTGTTGTTTTTGCCTTTAACTGCTTTCTTCATTTTCTTTGCCTGAGATTGTACTTTCAGATTTTACCACTCAATACCATGAAGTATCATTATTATAGAATAAATAGCACATTAAGAAATAAATTAAACTCTTTAAGACAGAATTGTTCGCGTAAAACAAATTGTACCCGTTTTAGGCCCCATAATCTTGATTGTTAATATTTAAGTAGGCTTCATTTAGTCCTATCTCTAGATAGATAAGTATATCAATGGAAAGGTAGATGGATGAATGTATAGATAGACAGCTCATTAGATGGATAAGCATATATATAAAATGCCTGTTAACTTGGGACTTTGTTGCAAAAAAAAAAAAGCATATTATTTATTAATAATGATTTAACTTACTTTTTGAAATAAATACTTTTTAACACTACCCATACACCAGGAATTGCAGATGTGCAAATGGATTCTGATCCTGCAAATGGATTCTGATCAGTCTTCAAATCCTTTTTTTATTCCTCAACTACTATAGCCAAATAAATAGTTCCTGTTTAGTTTGTATCTGTATTAGTTATCTATTGCTTTCTATCAAATTACCTCAAAACTTAGCAGCTTAATGTATTTACTGTCTCATATACTTTCTGAAGATGCATTATCCTGGAGCAGCTTGGCTGAGTGATTTATGCTAAGAGTCTCTTATGGAGTTATAGTCAAGCTGTTAGCCAGACCTGTGGTTATCTTGAGGCTTAACTAGTGCTGGAGGATCAGTTCACCTGATTATTAGCAAGTCTCAATTTCCTTAAACTACCATCCAGCATTGCCATTATTAACATAAACAGAAATTATATTTGAATATATAATAGGAAAATATAATTATAGGAAAAAGAAAAACCATTTTTGATTGAGTTGTCAAACTTTGATATAAAAATATAATCTAAAAATTTTTAATGTCTATGGCAGAGAGGTTAATACAAATTTTATTTTATATTATAGGATATCACCTGTCTTCAGGGATTTTATAGTATTTCATGGATATGGTTTGTGAAGAGTTTTGAGAAAGGTCTGCCCTTTTCACGCAGTGAGAAAGTGTCCAAATTCTTATGCATTTCTAATCTGTAACACTATATTATTAATTGCTTTATGTTAAAAAATAGCAATTTTATTTAACTTGTGAGTGCAGGTACACTTCAAATCTGTGCTGCACTTCTGAGGTTATGTATCTGTGTATACCCAGTTCTGCTTGAGAATCTTGTGGCATCAACCTCTGAGGAGACAAGAAGAGTCTTTTCAGCTTCTGAATGTTTTCTCTCGCCCTTTCTATTACCCTTAAAAGAAATTTCATTGATGGTACAGATGACTGAAGTCTAGTGTGGACTGGTTCTATGATGATAACTTGAAAACTCTGGAAAGTGTTTCAGAGATAGTAAGCACCAGGGAGAGCATCAGCAACAGCATCATTTCAAGTTCACAACCAACCAAAATCCTAATAAATTGTCTGCACTGAAAATACATTGTTACAATTTTTGAATAAAGACAGAGAGAATTCTTATATCACTGGTAATGAAATAGTACAACAAAAATCAATGATATTTTAGCAAAATGAACATTTACAATGACGACAAGAGGTATTTCTTATTATTTTTTTTTTGGCCCAGTATTGATCTAAATATGGAAAATGGCAATTGTTTTATGGACAATATACACATAATTAGAGCTGCATGGAAAATTTTCATATCATCTGTGAAATTATTTTTGCTAGAATTTTTCATTTTTTGCCAAGGGCCTTTTCGTTAATTTAGTCATACATAAAAATAGCTTTCGTGTAAGAACAGCTTTCTATATTCTCTATTCTAAAATTGTTGTCTATTTTTTCCTCAGGGAAAAAGTAGTAATCTTGTATGTGTACTAGAGAAGAAAATAAATCAATATGAGGAATTGTCACAGTTAATTCACATTTGATTATTCAAGGTTTTTGCACAGTGAGTGGAACTTGGATCATTCAGGGAGGCTTTGGCTTTCAGTAAGAGAAAACTCAATTAAACATGGCTTAAGCAATATGGACAACTAATTCAAAAATTATACCCTAAAGCTCTAATGTGGTTCCAGAGCTATTGAATTTGACACCTCTGAGAGGCTATTAGCTTTATTGTCATGATGACACAATCAGTCATGTTGCTCCAGGAATCCTGTCTTTCCACATCAGTGACCAAGGCAGGCAAGAAGACAGGGCATGGGGTACCTTCTAGTAGTCATGTCTTTATCAAAATAAAAGTTCTCTTTGCAAAGTGAACAATGAAGAACGTTCCCATGGCCCACATCTAACAAATGAAAGGGACTACAGATGAGCCCCTTTCTTCCATGTATGTCCAAGTTAACTTGTTTACGTGGTAGTCATATCTTCTTTATAAAATAGAATGCAAGAGAAAACATTTGACCTTATTTTTGGTTGAAATTTGCAATAAATTGGCAACTTTAATATATTTTAATCTTACACACATTAAATAATTTAGTTAACATACTTCAGTTGGCTTCTCTGGAAACAATCTGAATAGTAACCACAATTGACAATAAGTATGCTGGGCTCAAATTTAGTTTCTAGAATCATAAATACCTAAGTTAAATGTAAATGCATGACATTGGAAAAATTGCTTTGTTTATTTGTAAAGTGTGGATAATAATACTAGGGGTGTGTGTGTGTGTGTGTTTGTGTTTGTGTGTGTGTGTGTATGTGTAGGGAACATTAAATAAGACCATGCTCATAAAATGTCTAGGGTATTGTTATGCAAAGTCAGCATTCAGCAAATATGAACTACCAGAATGTTGATAATGAACAAGAAGAAAAAGATGATGATTTGATCTTGTATTTCTGGCTCTGACCTGGAAACTAAGCATGGTCACATGAATCACATATCCATAACCCTATATTGATGTGAGTAAGTTGACTATTTAGCACTCAGTTTAGTGTATATCCTTCCTCTTTTTCCTGTCATTTATTGAATATTGACTGTTCTCCAGACATTGTGCAAAGCTCTTATTTGCCTTGTTTTAATCCCCAATTAATACTTGTTTTGCTGAAGAAAAAACAGATTCAGAAAGTTAAATAAGTCATTCAACTCACGGTTAGGGAGAGACATAAGTCTGCTTTGCTTCCAGCTTCTGTTTTTAACCACTGTAGAATTCTGCTTCTTTTTTACAATGCTTTTATGATTTTTTCTTCTTTTCTTTCTTGGGTTTTTTTTTTTTTGTTTTAGAGCTTTTTGTTTCTTTTGAGACGAGTCTGCCCTGTCGCCCAGGCTGGAGTGCAGTGGTCGACCAGCCACTGCAAGTCTCCGGTTTCTGCCTCAGCTCCCAGCCTCCCGAGTAGCTGGGACTATAGGCCACCCTCGGCCTCGGGCTAGTTTTTTTGCATTTTTAGTAGGATGGGCTCACTGTGTTAGCCAGGATGGTCTCGACCCTCCTGACCTCGATCCGGCCTGCCCGGCCTCCCAAAGTGCTGGGATTACGGGCTTGAGCCACCGCGCCCGGCCTTTTCTTTCTTTTTCTTTTCTTTTTTTTAACAAAACCCACCTATATAATTAAATTTTAAACTAAAAATATTGCCCTTCGGTTTAGAACTCTAGAGTTCTGTTTTTATTTTTCTTCTTTTCTCTTGTACTTTTCATTCATCACACGTCCTCTTTACTTACCTAATACACATGTGAAGGGATTGTATAAGAACGGCTGCAACCCTGCAACCTGTTAACTAGTTTCCCTATACAAACATTGGCATTGTGTATAAGTTGGGGTTCTCTAGAGGGACAGAACTAATAGGATATATGTGTATATGAAAGGGAGTTTATTAAGGATAATTGACTCACACAATCACAAGGTAAAATCCCATAATAGACTGTCTGCCAGCTGAGGAGTCAGAAAGCCAATCGGAGTCCCAAAACCTCAGAAGTACAGAAGCCAGCAGTGCAGCCTTCAGCCTGCAGCCAAAGGTCTGAGAGTCCCTGGCAAACCATTGGTGTGAATCCAAGAGTATGAAACCTGAAGAACTTGGAGTCTGACACGAGGGCAGGAAGCATCCAGCATGGGAGAAAGATGAAGGCCGGAAGACTCAGCAAGTCTGCTCCTTCCAATTTCTTCTGCCTGCTTTATTCCAGCTGTGCTGGCAGCTGATTAGATAGTGCCCATCCAGACTGAGAGTGGGTCTGCCTCTCCCAGTCCACTGACTCCAATGTTAATCTCCTTTGGCAACACTTACACAGACACACCTGGGAACAAAAGTTTGCATGCTTCAGTCCAAGCAAGTTGACAGTATTAACCATAACACATTGTAACTCATTTCTTGATTTTTTTTTTCCTATTAAAATGTATTATTTTTACTGAGTTTCTTCTCTGTCAATAAACTATTTTAAATTTTTTATAAGATATGCGTGCTTGCTGACTAAGCAGATAACAATGAGGTTTTCACATAAATTGGCATTTGCCTGTCTTATTGTAATACTGAATTTTGAGTGGATGATGTAAGTGTTTATAGTTCATGAGATGAATTGAATTGTGTTCCCCTAAAGTTCATATGTTGAATCTCTAATCCCCAGTACTTCGTATGTTTCTATATTTGAGCTTAAGGCCTTGAAAAAGTGATTAAATTAAAATGAAGTCTTTAGGGTGGGCCTTAATGTAATCTGAATGGTGTTCTTATAATAAGAAATCTGTACATACCTAAAGGCAGCAGAAATGAGCATGGAGAAATAAGAGACCATGTCAGCACACAGTGAGGGGACAGTCATCAGAAGCCAAGGAGACAGGCCCCGGGAGAGCCCTACCCTGGCAACACATTGATTTTAGACTTCCAGCCTCCAGAGCCTTGAGAAAACAAATTTCTGTTGTTTAAGCCACTCATTATACAGCAGTTTGTTATGGCAGCCCAAGCTGACTAATTTATTAATTTATTTATTCAATGAATATTCACCACAATTCTCCACTGTACTCCAGATATGTTCCTAGTACCTTGGCATGCACGGTTGGATAAAGTGAAGCATCCTGGAAATTATGAAAAGTCTGTAGAATGTTACTACCATGTATGAAAAGAACAGAGTATAAAGTGAGACTGAGATATTGTGATTCTTACGGTTGTTGCTGGAGACATAATCATGATCATGATAATGTACCATGAAAATCAAAATTTTCAGGTGAGTTTTTGTGAAAGAATTTTTTTGTGAGAGATTATGAAAGTGTATATATAACAACGTGAATGCTGTCAAACTGATGTCCCTCAATTGTTAGTAATTCTCTGTGCACTGTGGCAACTAAGTCCTTTTACACTGAGAAGTTCAATGTTATGAATGGCTTATAGAAATAGGTAACATTATTTTCTTCCCCATTCCCTGGACCCTACTCTCTCTCTCTACGTATACACATATATATATATGGATAGACAGTTATATATTTATATATGATTATATAATTATGTAACTGTATATAAAATATGAATCTATTTATATATTACAAATATAAATTTATAATATAAACATAATCATTACATATATAGAGAGAGTGGGGACAAGGACTATATTTTTATATATAGTAGGAGCTAAGAACTATATTTATATATGGTATACAAATAAATATAAATAAAAATATATATATATCTTTTCTGATTTACATGGAAGTTGAAATGTGACACAGGAGAATGACATGTTTAGACATATTAGGTGTATGGATTGGCATGTAAAAATGGAGACAATTGGCAGGAGGTTGAGCTATCAGAGAAAATGTCACGAAGGAACTTGTGAAGTGTGGCATGATGAGGCAGCTTTAACGACAGGGCCTGAGGTTCCTAGTACTGTGTGACAGCTTTGACCCAGATTTTCTAGAAGCAGATATGTGCTGTGGGGATAAAGAACTGTGTGAAATGCTGAAAGAGTTGTATTTTTAAAGTCTGTATTAATTTGAGAAGCAGAATAAAGAGAAAGGAGACATTTGACTGTTTTCTTCAGAGAGTTCAAACAGCATCTTTGTCTGTTGGCAATGCAGCAACAACACAAGAGGAAGCCTAGATGGCATTCTGGTAGTTGTCTAAGTGGGAAACAAAGGGCTTGGAGGAGAGGACTAGGCAGTCTATGGAGAGCAATCTGAGTGAAGCTGGACTTGGTCCAGATGAGTCTTAAGTCCATTGGGCATATAACCCAAGGCTGTATACATTCTAGATGGAAAGAGCTTCTTGGAAGAAGGCTGAAGTTCTGCAGTTGTGGAGTTTGAAAATGTGGAACCAATTGCTAACCTGATTTACTTGTTTTTCACATGTGGATCAGGTTTGGGGATCATTTTTGATGGCACTGTGACATATCCTCCAAACCAAGGGGAGATAATCAAATTGAGTACTGAGTGTCCTTATTGGAAACGTTTATTATACATAAGACTTGAAACTAAAATGCAATTCTCATGTTACGCATTTTCTACTATGATTCAAATCTCTTCAAAATTTTTTAACATATGATTTTGTGGGAGTCTATGCATCACAGTTATTCTTTGTTATACGCCGGATTTTATAATTCAGAACAAAATAATGGTTTTATACTGTAATCAAATTGGACAATTTCCAAATTTCTACTCTTTTTAAGAACAGTTGAAAAGAAATGCCAACAGTGGAATTAAGATTCATGCCTGTAATCCCAGCACTTTGGGAGGCAGAGGCAGGCAGATTGCTTGAGCCCAGGAGTTCGAGACCAGCCTGGGCAAATGGCAAAACCAAACTTTAGCCAGGTGTGGGGTCATGCACCTGTAGTCCCAGCTACTCGGGAGGCTGAGGTGGAAGGATGGCTTTAGTCTGGGAGGCGGAATTTGCAGTGAGCTGAGATAACGCACTTCAGCCTGGGTGACAGAATGAAACACTTTCTCAAACAAAAAAACAAAACAGCCGGGCGCGGTGGCTCAAGCCTGTAATCCCAGCACTTTGGGAGGCTGAGACGGGCGGATCACGAGGTCAGGAGATCGAGACCATCCTGGTTAACACGGTGAAACCCCGTCTCTACTAAAAAATACAAAAAACTAGCCGGGCGAGGTGGCGGACGCCTGCAGTCCCAGCTACTCGGGAGGCTGAGGCAGGAGAATGGCGTGAACCCGGGAGGCGGAGCTTGCAGTGAGCTGAGATCCGGCCACTGCACTCCAGCCTGGGTGACAGAGCGAGACTCCGTCTCAAAACAAAACAAAACAAAACAAAACAAAAACACTTTCCAACAGTAAAGTCTATTCTATTTTTAGTTCTTTTACTGAATTTCTGAATGACTTAATTTTGCTCATTTTCCTCACTTGTACTAACAAAAAATAAACAAAGAACAATGGTGAATAAAGTAAGGTGACAATTCCTTGAAAGATCATTTCAGTAATATGCAGTCTACAAAATAAAGCAATATTACACAAATGTAATATATGCAGTGCTGTTATCTGATTTGCAATAACTGTTATCTGAATTTATAATAAATATTCCCTTGCACTTTCTTTTTTTGGAGGGTTATCCATTTTGCTTTGAGATAGACTTTTTTTCTGAATGCAATTTCTTGCTCTCTTCCTATATAATTTGTGGTTTTCATTTCTTAATCTCTTTTATAGTCTAAATTGAAAACTGAAGAGAGTTCACATTTACGTTACCGTTTGCAGTCTTTAAATGAAGCACTCAAGTCATCCTGGGTTTATGAGCCTGTTGTAACTGCCAGATACTAAATTCCAACTACAACATATTTTCAGTCTATTTCAGAAAGGAGGATAAACATGTCAGATAACTTTTACCTCTTCTGTCAATTCACATAAATATAAAACTCATTAAAACATGTTTAACTGTACCCTATTTGTCTAAATAAATCAAGTAGATGTAAAGCCAGTCCCCCCCCCCCACCACTTGCCCTGTGTTTCACAAAATCCTGAATCTCTACTAACAGGTATTTCTATAGCCACCCAAAACAAACGTAGTTACAAATAGAACAGGCTTTGTGACGGTAAAATATTTCAAATAATATTTTTAGGTTGCTCATTTAGGTGTATTGCATTGGGGGTGGATACTGAAATATAGACGAAAGGATGTGATCACATTTAACTGTGCAAAATGAAAAATTGACAAGCACTTATTGGTTTATAGGCATTAGGAGCTAGGATAGACTTTAGCTCTTGTATTTCTAATAACTTAAAACTCATCTAATTAAATAATGATTTGGGGAAACCTTTCATATATACTATGTATGTAGTGCTATTATTAAAATTATACATTTAATTTGATTGTGTCATGGCTTAAATTGCTACCGTTTTCATTGGTAATACACATCTGAGAATGTTCTCAGAGCTTAAGATTATGCTTGTAACTGTGTCTGGTAGTAAATATATCTGTATGGGCAGATAACTTGGTGTTTATCAAGCATTTAGAGCAGATTTTCAAACTTTTATTTTCTTGAAAAAATTATAGATTCCCTGGACCCCACATTAAAATTCTGATTAATGAGATCTGAGATGAGTCACAAAATAGTACAGAGTATTAATGTGTGTATGCTTTCTTGTTATTGTGCAGGTTCTGGTGGTTGGGAAGAAAGAGAATGTGTTGATATTAAGTAATACAGAAGTGATCATCTTAAATGCTCTCTTTGCTTAAAAAAAAAAATAAAAAGCTCTGTTTGTACTTCACCATTAGGCCTTTTCAATACTGAAAGAAGAGAATGATTTTGATCAGTTAAAGAAGGTTGTGTGTTATTAATCCTTGTATTATGGAAGTAAACATTAATGTTTCCATGAGTATCAGTATAAGCCACCATCCAAGCCCAGCAGTTATGAAAAGAGTGCATGTGCAGCAGTTGTTCTTCTTCTTTTTTTTTTTTTTCTAGAGGTGGAGTCTTGCTCTGTCACCCAGGCTGGAGTGCAGTAGTGCAATCTCGGTTCACTACAACCTCTGCCTCCTGGGTTCAAGGATCCTCCTGCCTCAGCCTCCCAAGTAGCTGGGACTATAGGCGCCCACCACCACGCCCAGCTGATTTTTTGTATTTTTAGTAGAGACGGGGTTTCACCATGTTAGCCAGGATGGTCTTGATTTCCTGACCTCGTAATCCACCCGCCTTGGCCTCCCAAAGTGCTGGGATAACAGGCGTGAGCCACCGCGCCCGGCCGCATCAGTTGTTCTTTTAGAGACTTCATTGCACTCTGTTGGCTGGGAGGCTGAGAAATGAAGTAACCCCGGAGACTAAGAAATTAAACACCTCCATTATTTGACTCTGTCTCTTCCCCTGGCAAGAGAATGGAATTTTGACTTCACAGGGAAGACTGGCCAGTTGTTGTTGCCTTCTGTCTCCTTAGATTCCACTACCAACAGTTGTAAATACTGTCAGTCAAAACATTTTACTGTAGCATATAAATTAACTCATAATACAGGCTTTAGGAACATGCTAAAATTTTTCTTCCTGAATAAACCACATCATCAATTGATTTTCCTAGTGTCTTTTAAATACTCAATGAAATAACAAAAAACTGAAGATTACTAAACACATAGAAAAACATGTATCCAATGAAAAGCACTTTTGCTTAATATTTTAGGCAAACTGTTTTTCTTAAAAATAGTTGGGAGGTGATTATTCATTAAGTGGAATTGAAAGTTTACATTGTACCATGAAAAAAGTAGAAAATAAGTATAATAAGAAAATAGATCATCCTGGCTGGGCATGGTGGCTCATATCTGTAATCCCAGAACCTGTAATCCCAGTCTCAGAGGCTAAGATAGGCAGATCGCTTAAGTCCAGGAGTTTGAGACCACCTGGGCAACATGGCAAAACCCCCCATCCTCTACAAAAATTAGTCAGGCTGGTGACGTGTGCCTGTAATCCCAGCTACTCAGGAGGCTGAGGCAGGAGAATCACTTGAACCTAGGAGGCAGAGGCAGCAGTGAGCCAAGATCACACCACTGCTCTCTAGCCTGGACAACAGAGGGAGACCCTGTCTCAAAAGAAGAAAACAAAAAAGAAAAGAAATCATAAATCCCAAATGAGGTTATTGTTCCTGTGGACTGTTCCTGTAGATATTTGGGCAGAATAAAATGTGGACTCTCTGTAAAAAAGGATAATATAGTTGGTCTGTTGTTTCAGTAGATCAAGAAACACTGCTTCCTGGTATTTTGTTCCTGGGATAAGATATTTAAACATTTAGGTACAGTCTCTCCTTTATATGCATTGTGTTAGAACTATAGGATGAACTTCGGGTTTTATTTCTTATTTATTTATTATCTTGCAGCCATTCTGCAAAGATATTTTATCAATGAATTTGATTTTGACAAGTGAAATCGATGATGTATAAATAAAATAAATAGAAATTAATTACCTGTAAGAATTAGTATGTTCTAATGAAGTCATAAGACATCAAAAGTGGACAGTCATAGCATTTTAATGCCCTATTGTCTCTCTTTAGCTTAAGGAATTCAGATTTCAATTTTATGGATCATAGGAGTACAAATAAATAAAATAATTCGTATCTCTAGTTAGCAGAAAATTTCTATCACTTAAAAGCTGTTAAAATATTATTTTCTTAAACACATTTTCAGTTTTATCCTGTTTTACACAGGCAGTTCACATTTTACTCTTTATTACTCACTTGCTACATCACATTTTCTTACTAATTTATTTAAATGTTTCTTTATTTGATTTTTTGTTGGTTTTGAATCACATTTAAAGACTTCTGGATTTTTATGAGGCAATGAGAAACATATACAAATACATAGATGCAGCTTAATCAGGTATCAATTCATACAAGATGTTCACAGAAAGAACTTTAGATCTGTAGCGCAAAAGAAACTTCTTCAAATAAAGATGGCTTTGAGAGACACATTTATTTATCCTTCATCTGATGAAATCTGGGAGACACAGAGAAATGAAGAGGAATCAAGCCTAGTTTCAGACCAACCCAAAGTTTATGCATAAGTACTGTGTTTTCAAATCTGAGGTCTGCTGCTAACACGCTATGTAATTATGGTTAGGTAACTACATGTGTGTAGTACATACATTGTTTCCTAAAGAGAAATTACCAATGACAGTCTTTATACTTTCCTATTCATGATCATCTAGATATTCAAAAATTGATAAGCTTTCAGGAAATCTATCATTATTTTTTTACTGAATGATGAAATGCATATAGTATCAAGTAAACTATGAAACCAAAATATCTTGTCTATCAGACTTCATAAGGCATTAAATTGCTTTTATCTGAAACCATTAAACCAGTTTCCAAATTTATCTAAATATTACTAAGTTAAAAGCATTTAAAAAATTGGTTGGGGTGCACTACTGAAAGACAGCATATTCATTTTTCTATCTCATAAAATTAATATTCCCCCAGTGGTTGGTAAATACAACCTCATTTTCAGCATATTGTGTAAAATGCTATGGTTTTCTGCTCTTATAAATTTTCAAGTAAAATCTGAAAACCTAAAAAAAGAAGGCAGCTAATGCTGATATTGTTAAATGGATAAGATTCTGAGAAAATAAGTTTTCTCCTCCTAATATGTCTTCATAGTTTAACAATAAATGAGTTTCATTTAAAAAACATTTGTTTAATGTCCAAGAAAAGGAACATTTAGACACAAATGTAAGAGCAATAACATAAGCTTTGTAAGGCCAAATAAAGATAAAGGGCCCATGTGGAGAATATCTCTTGATAGCATTATCTTTCTTATGCCAGTATATTTAATCCCTATGACAGAGATTGAATAATATAGATTGTTTCTATAGACTTATTTCCCAGACTTGCTATAGTTTTATCCCTTTGATTCATCATGACACTGCATCTGGGACACCTTTATTATTTAAAACGTTCTGATTACGTCACTCCCAATTTTGAAACCATTCATTTGCTTATATTGCCCCAGAGAAAAATCTAAATTCCTTAATGAGGCTTAAAGAGACCTTCAGTATTTGGCTTCTGACTTACCTCATCAACCCAGTTTCTTACGGCTCTCCACCCCGGGTTCATTTATTTAATCAATCAACATCTGTCTTTTGACTATCGATTGTGTGTCAACAACTGACCTAAACTGTGAGGATACAAAGGTAAATATGACCTACTATCCATGTTCTCTTGAAATATAAGAATGAAGAGGAGGGAAGTGTTCATTCACTTGTTTAATACATATTTGTTGAGACTCTATAATATGCCAGGCACTGATCTAGATACTGATGAAATAACTTTCAAACACCAAAAATTATATCCTGAAACAGAGATAGAAATGCTCAAATATAGGCAATAAACAAGTACAGTAGTGCCCCCTTCTCTGCTGTTTCACTTCCGAATGTTTCAATTGCTAGCAATCAACTGTGGTCTAAGAGTATTATATTACTCTTGGAAAGAGAGAGTGAGCATAACATTCACATAACATTTATTACAGTATATTATTACAGTTTTTCTATTTTATTATTAGATGCAGTTATTAATCTCTTACTCTACCTAATTTGCAACTTAAACTTTACCTTCGGTACGTATGTGTAGGAAAAAACAGTGTTTTTAGAGTTTTATACTCTCTGTGGTTTCAGGCACCCACTGGGGGTCTTGGAACATACCCCTCTGCGGATAGGAGGGGACTAATGTAATGATGAAAGTAAGTGATTATAAATTGCTACAACTATTAATACTGAGATTCTATAGGTTTTCATGATGGTAATATAAGGGAGATATGGTCACTTAAGTATGTCCTTGAGGAGGTGAGAGCTAAGCTGAGAAAAAAGGATAAGATTGATCCAATTGTGGCAGAACCAAATGGGCAAAGAGTGTAAATCAGGAAAGAGCTTAGAGTGTTGGAGATGTGAACCAAAGCATGAGAGACTGAAGAATAGCAAACATTTAAAGAAAGCTAAAATGTAAGAAGCAGGTGATAATGCAGAGTATTAAGAACCATGGGAATGAGCGTGCACTCTGTATGCTAAATATTTTGATTTCTGAGAAGGTGCCATGTTTTCCATTTACAATCTGTTTTCCACTTACAATGTTTTATTTTACATCTGCTATTATTTCCTAGTCATCCCTATCAGCGACTCTTCTTCCTCAAAACCTTCCTCTTTTTTCCTTTATAACCCATTTTACGCTCCTACTTTGCCTCAGTTGTGGCATTCATCCTACTATATTGTAAATCACAACTTATCTAAATCCATAGGCTATAGTTTCCTTGGGCTGGTGCTATTTAATTTTAACCTTTCTGTCTTCAGCATCTAGCACAATGGCTGGCACATAGCAAATGCCTGGAAAGTATTTGTAAAACAAATGTGTTCATTTCCTAGTGTCAGCTCTGCCTCAATGCATTTCATTCAATGTTAAGCTTGTTCAGCTCTTGAAATGTCAATTATCCCCAAAGCCAAGCAGCAGTGTTAGACATGGTGATTGCTCTCCTAAGTGCCTTCACTTCCAGCTGGGATCCTGGACCTGGCACTGAAGCCAAGCTACAAGTGACCTAATTAGTCCTTTGGTTATTTCCAAAAAATTGGGAATAATCATGAACGGGGATGGTCAAAAACTAGGACATGCAGAGTTTGATGAAAGCTAAAATGTCTAGGGTGCCAGATGCAAGTCTTTTGGACAGTATCAATAGCTCCCCAAACAAAGTAGTTTGCATTTTAACTGTTTTCTGGAGCTTTTATCAACAAAATATGTTCATTGACTAATCAGATCTTTGTACCAGATTAGAAGTTAACGGTGTGCTGGCCACAGAAATAAGATACAAAATCTCTCTCTTTCTGGCCCTGCTATAAAAGAATTTCTGACAGCATATTCAGCCAGATGCTGTGTATCTTTCCAGAGTGTAATTTTGGGTCTAACAGTGAGCTGCCTTCCGATCCCATGCTTCTAATCAATGTCAGGGAATGGATGCTAAGAAGGAAACTCTCCCACAAGAAATCAGTAGTTGATAGATCTTTGACAGGCTTTTAATGTTTTCGTTTTTGTTTTTGTTTTCCTGAAAGCTCATCTCTTGCTTCATAGTCACAGTATGCTGGCGAGTCTGCTGGCTGATGTCATAGATAAGTGTAACTAATACCCTGTTGGTATCGTATTAACTCAGGGGAAAAGCCAGGGGCAAGATATTCTTTAAACAAGACAACGTTCATGGAGCAGCTGATGAGTTTAAAGTTAAGTGCCACGTATTTAAGGTGACGGTAACTGTTACCAAGAAATTTTGCTTAATCTTTAGAACACTCCCGTAGGTGGCTAGCATACAATATCTTGCAAGAATTTGCTTTGGGTCCTACGTGTCATTCTGAAGTGCTGAAGTGACAACTGACACTCAAAATATTTACTTACTTGGATGGAACACGGAAGTCTATGTATAAATATACAATTGAATAACATCTATATAACCTACATTTATGGATTTTATACTATGTGGTTCGTGGTTCTGGAAATGAGTAATAAATACTCTCTAGTTTTGAGGACAACAGCACCAAGGTCCAGGCTGAGAATCCAAACAGTCAAAAAATACTGAGCAATATTGGAACTATAATGGTTAAAGACCATGTATAGAGATTTTAATGCAATAGCTGAGATTTGAAAGCCAGATCTGCTTCTTTCAAACCCTTGTATAAAAAGGGGAAACTGATCATTGTACTCACTGATGGGAACTTTAAGTTTTTTAAAATTAGGTGACCAGACCCTTGTATTGGGACCTGTTTGGATAGATGTGCACATTGACATCACAGAATCGGCTAATAACAGATGAACAGAATGAAAAACAAGCCTAGGGAATTAAATGCAAATATCTAGGGTAATCCAGCTTTAAAGTTATTCATTTTTAACTCCAGCATTTTGTAATGAGTTCTCTTTAACAGTTTAAACATTCCAGTAGAGTTCTGCAGATTCGTTCTGCTTCAGTGGAAATGCCAGTCTTTCTGTAAAATCACTTTCCGATCATAATAATACAGGTGGGTCTTTGTTGTGTGCATAAATCTGTTGTACACATTAATTGATCCTTTTGAGTATAGATCTTAAATATTGGAATGTAAATGTATTCATCTAAAGTGGTCTGAGATCACTTCAACCAGAAGATGACTGCACATTTCAGGCAAATATTCCCACCTCTTTTCTTTACTGTAGCACATGCTTACTCTATAAAAAAATTTTTTTCCCCTTTTTCTTTCGTTTCTGAGTATAAATTCTCTTTCTACTTCTAGGAGAAAATTCAGGGGTTTGTGGGGCTTGAAATTCATACAATTTTAGGAGCCCATAAAAAAGAAATTGCATTATTTTTTATTTTATTATACTGTACATTATATAACATTACAAATAAAAAAGCATGATAGTCAATATTTATTCAGAAATAAAAAGTCATACAAATTACAAGTTTTTAAAGATTGAAAGATGCATGATCATACAATCTTGAAAAATACCATTATTTTAATTTAACTTCCATTATCACACTCCGATACTATTAGTTGTCATGTTTCTTTAGTCCCTTTATATCTGGCACTGTTCCCTAGTCTATCTTTATCTTTTATCATCGTAACATTTTGAACAATCTGTGCCAATTGCTTTGTAGACCCTCAGCCTTGCTTGTCTGAAATTTCTTGTGAAATGATTAAATCCCTTCTTGATGTGGTGGCTTGCAGTATTGTACTTTGTAAATGTCTTTTTTGTTATTGTTTGCCTGCTTTGTATATGTCCTTGTTTTATGCCACTGGCTGCAAATCTTCTTGCTACAATATTTGAAGTGGTGAATCAGAGAACACAAGAAGAGTAGCTAGCATAGAACTTGACACATAGGTGTTACTCAATAAATAGCAATTCCCTCCACTTCCATTTTCCTGCTTTGTGTTTCTAAATGTCTTTCAGAGTTACAATATTTTTTCAGCTTGGTTACATTTTGCATCACTCAAGGGAAATTATTGTTGCTGAAGTAATTTTTTGATGCCTTCTGAAAGTCTAGGTTAAAAAACACTGTTTGCTGTCTTGAACTCTTTGTCACTTGGAAGACCTCACTGTGTCCTCCCGCCTTTGTTTCTATTCATACTATTAGCATCCTGTGGTGTCTTAACTGGTTTTGCCATTTCTCCCATGCTCTTCTCTCTTTGACTGCATTCTCCTTCCATTTTCTTGCAGCAATCTTTATAATATTTTCAATTATTACTAATTACCCTTTTAAAGCTTGTCATATCTCCCACACTTGATTAAATACACAGAAATAGAGATTTTAGTCTTTTTTTTTTTTTTTTTGAGACGGAGTCTCGCGCTGTGTCACCCAGGCTGGAGTGCAGTGGCGCGATCTCGGCTCACTGCAAGCTCCGCCTCCCAGGTTCAGGCCATTCTCCTGCCTCAGCCTCCGAGTAGCTGGGACTACAGGCGCCCGCCACCACGCCCAGCTAGTTTTTTGTATTTTTAGTAGAGACGGGGTTTCACCATGTTAGCCAGGATGGTCTCGATCTCCTGACCTCGTGATCCGCCCGCCTCGGCCTCCCAAAGTGCTGGGATTACAGGCTTGAGCCACCGCGCCCGGCGAGATTTTAGTCTTATTTCAACTTTTTTCCCCCTCTACTTACTCTGATCTTTTAAATAACAGCTACAGTCTATGCATTCTCCTGGCCATAAGTCTAGGAATCTCATTTAATTTTTCCTGTATATTCCTTGCATCAATCTTTCTGTTGTTAATTCTCTGGTATCAACATTTTCCTCCCTTTTTCCATGACTTAAACTCTCATCCAAATGGTTAAACTCACTACTATAATATTGTCAAGTTCTCAATGTGGAAACATTTTCCTTCACCTATTTTATGTGCTTCAGAACATATGAATTTGTCAACATCTGTTTTTCATGAATACTGAGAACTTCTGGTTGAGAATACATTTTATGAAAGAACAAATAGATTATCTAGGGACAATAATCACTTGAATAATATATGCCAAATATATGTTAGATTAGTGTTATGCTTGGCACCCGTCTGTTCCTCTACTCTTAGTATGCTTGAGTATACCTTTAACTTTCTCCAAACCAACCTGCGAATATGTCAAAGGCATAGTTATTTACGCACTAATCTTGTTCCTAAAAGATGGAAAGAAAATTTGCAATTCATAGGAATATATAAAATAAACAATAACATACAGAAGAAATTGGTGATACAGGAAAAGATATGTAAAACACAGGCAGGAATGCGAAATGATGTCTAAAATGAAGCTCATACCAAAAAAAACCATAAAGCATACCACCTCATAATATAAACATAATGTTCTGAGTGATTAAAGCTATTTCTCTTTATGGCAACTTAAATGATCTTTAGATTTGTCTTTGGAGGAATAGTCTCAATGTATTCCATTTATTCATATTCTAAGTGTGACTTGTAGGGCAAATGCAGGCTGGCTGCTTTTACCTTTCATGTGATCCACATAAGTATTGTTCATGTTGTTCCCGAAGCAGGACAAACTCATTGAGAGGGCATTCCTGCAATGCATGTCCACTCCCCTGGCATAGAGTAGGTATTAGGTTAATGTATTAGTCTGTTCTTGCATTGCTATAAAGAACTACCTCAGACTGGGTAATTTATAAAGAAAAAAGGTTTAATTGACTCACAGTTCTGCAGACTGTACAGGAAGCATGGCTGAGGAGGCCTCAGGAAACTTACAGTTATGGCAGAAGGCGAAGGAGAAGCAGGCACATATTATGTGGCTGGAGCAGGAGGAAGAAAGTGAAGGAGGAGATGCTACCCACTTTTAAACAATCAGAGGCTCCTCCTCCAAAATTGAGGATTACAGTTTGACATGAGATTTGGATGGAGACACAAAGCCAAACCATATAAGTTAATATGTGTGCAGTAAGATGATAAACTGAAATATTTATGTGCTTTCTTTACCTGTATTGTCAGAGACACCTACATCATCTGTGGAAGAACAAGGTCATTATTGGAGAAATACAAAGAGAAAGACCTAGTGAACAGTCTGTTTCAAAACTCCAAAATAGCTTCTGAAGGCCACATCAGTACAACTATTCTGAATATCAAAGCTTTGATTAAAAAAGTATTCGGAAGAAAAATATGTCTTTGAAGATTAAAAAAGAAAGTCATGTTCTTCAATTAATGGGAAATAAGCATAAAATAAGATCAGCCCAGGGAGAGTAGGTGAGCATCGTCAACCTGGGAGGTGGCAAGAACTGCATGGTCTGTAGGGCTGGCAGTGAACAGATGGAATCTGAGTGACCACGTGGAGAAACAGACAGCACTGAGATATTTCTCTATGCTCTTTTTCTCATCATCAGTGAGTTGAGCAGAAGTTGAGACATCTGCAGATCATCCCCTCTTACAAAAGTTAGTATGGCATTTTATTTTGTTTGATACATGTTTGTTTAATTTTGTATTTTAGCTCACATAGTATTCAAGCTAAGACTATTCTGTAATGCCAAGGTTAATTATTTTTTCATCTCCTTATTAAGGAATTGTAAAATTTCTTTTAATTTTTAAAAGGTGAACTTTCTTGATCAATTATTGTTTTGATCTCTTTCAAATGTCTTATAGTTTTCAGACGGCTAATGCACTAGTTTGCACCTACAGAGGCCAAAGATTATTATGCTATCATGGAAAATATAATGGTTAATTCCTGAGGAATTAAACTCATTTACATATTTTATTGCTAGCTTTATTTCTTTCGTCAATTACCTTGTGATTTCTCTTAAGTGGGAAGGGGATATAAGTCCTACTGGTCCATAATTCCCTGTATAGCCACAAACATCCTTTTAAAATTTCAGAACAAACACAACATCTGGTTTTCTAGAAAATAATTATATTTTCTATTAATTATTTTGAGAAGTTTGTACTTTAGAACGTTCAGAATTCTCAGATGAATGCTACTCTTTTTCCAGAGGTTTAAAATGTTGTTCTAAACTTGCCATTCAAACATTTCTGTTTTTGATAACTTATGTAAGTCTTATTTCTCTTATCTATAAAGAACAAACAAATGTATGAATATTTTTCACTACTGTGAGCAAAATTTTGAACTTTTTTGTGAGTTTTACATACATTAAAAAAATGCACAATATGTGATGATTCTGTTATTTCCTTAAACTGTGTAAACCGAATAGTAATGTCTTATATTAGAATAAATGTGTGAATAGAATGCACTGTAGCACAGTATCATCTGTTTCAACAAATGTGACAAGTTCATCTAGTGGTTTACAAATATTTAAACACACAGTTAATTGCTCTCCATTCAGAAAACATATTGGTTGTTTTCAGGTGTTGCTAAGAAAAATCAGGCTATGATGAACATTACTATAATTTCTCCTTATACATACATATGTGTGCAACAGTTTCTCAAGGATTTATTCCAGGAGTTGATTTATGGTGTCATAAATCACATTAACCATCAGTTAACCATCAGGAGCGGGTTCTCCCAATATCTGTCGCCCAATGTGGGGCTCGAACCCACGACCCTGAGATTAACAGTCTCATGCTCTACCGACTGAGCAGGAAGTCAGGGACCCAGAACAAAGGGAGCAGCTGAAGCTGCCGCAGAAGAATATAAATTGTGAAGATTTCATGGAGATTTATTAGTTCCCCAAATTAATACTTTTATAATTTCTTACGCCTGTCTTTACTGCAATCTGTGAACATAAATTGTGAAGATTTCATGGACACTTATCACTTCCCCAATCAATACCCTTGTGATTTCCTATACCTGTCTTGTCTTTACTCTCTTAATCCCATCATCTTCTTTGTAAACTGAGGAGGATATATGTCGCCTCAGGACCCCGTGATGATTGTGTTAACTGCACAAATTGTAGAGCATGTGTGTTTGAACAATATGAAATCTGGGCATCTTGGAAAAGAGAACAGGGTAACAGCGATGTTCGGGGAACACGGGAGGTAACCTTGAACTGACTGCCGGTGAGCCAGATGGAATAGAGCCATATTTCTCTTCTTTCAAATGCAAATAGGAGAAATATTCTGAATTCTTTTTCTCAGCAAGGAACATCCCTGAGAAAGAGAATGCACCCTGAGGGTGGGTCTATAGATGGCCCCCTTAAGGCGACCGCCTTTTGTGGTCGAAGCCAAAGGGATGAAATAAACCCCAGTCTCCTGTAGCGCTCCCAGGCTTATTAGGATGAGGAAATTCCTGCCTAATAAATTTTGGTCAGACAGATTGTCTGCTCTCAAACCCTGTTTCCTGATAAGATGTTATCAATGACAATGTGTGCCTGAAACTTCATTAGCAATTTTAATTTCGCCCCATCCTGTGGTCCGGTGATCTTGCCCTGCCTCCATTTGCTTTGTGATATTTTATTACTTTGTGAAGTATGTGATCTCTGTGACCCACACCCTATTCGTGCACTCCCTCCCCTTTTGAAAATCGCTAATAAAATCTTGCTGGTTTTATGGCTCGCGGAGCATCATGGAACTTGCCGATGTGTGATGTCTCCCCCCGCTCCCCCCGCCCCCAACACCCAGCTTTAAATTTCTCTCTCTTGTGCTCTTTCCCTTTATTTCTCAAACCAGCCGAGAAGCCTAGGAAATAGAAAAGAATCCACGTTAACTATCGGGAGCGGGTACCCCCGATAATAAGATATACACATTTTTTACTTCTACCAGATAATGTCAAATCATTTTCCAAAGTTATCATATCAAATTACATTATGCCAGCAATTGTTCCACATCCTTGCACTTAGTATTGTTAGACTTTTTAATATTTTCTCTCTGGTGGGTGTAAAATTGTATTATATTGTGACTGTTAAAAAGTAACTTTACGGCTGAGTGCGGTGGCTCACGCCTGTAATCCCAGCGCTTTGGGAGGCCGAGGTGGGCAGATTACCTGAGGTCGGGAGTCACAACCAGCCTGACCAACATGGAGAAACCCCGTCTCTACTGAAAATACAATATTAGCTGGGCATAGTGGCTCATGCCTGTAATCTCAGCTACTCAGGAGGCTGAGGCAGGAGAATCACATGAACCTGTGAAGTTGCAGTGAGCCAATATTGCGCCGTTGCACTCCAGCCTGTGCAACAAGAGCAAAACTCCGTCTCAAAAAACACCAAAAAAAAAAAAGTATTTTAGAATGACTAGTTAGCCAGGCAACTAGTTAGGTGCCTGGCTTCCACAGGCAACTGTTGGCTTTCACAGTGTCAGCGGCCGTAGCAGAGGTGGTTTTAGGCAACTGATTATAGCAATTGATTATGGCAACCATGGTGTTGGTGCTGGTAACAGGAAACAAATGGCACCTTCTGTGGTGATTAGGTCATACTTGGGGACAGAGGGAAGTAAGTTGAGAAGAGCACAGGTTTTGGAGGCTGGTAACCAGCAAAGGGCTGAAGTTTTCTGCAGTAGGGTCTGCCCCTGGGATAGACCACCAGATCTCCCTGTAGTACCTGATTTCTTCCCCCATTTTTCCTAATCTCTTTATCATTTCCACTTTGTTTTGTTTCTCTAATCCACCTAGGAATTTTGTAACCTAATTACTGGCATTAAATTCTTGTCTATTATTTCCATTTACCTGACTGTACCTTGAATTATATATTAATTATGTATCTACAGATTTGGGGGGTTTTCTGTTTAGGGTATCTTATAACATGCTTATTATGAAACACTTGTTTCTTCCTTTTAAATCTTACATCTTATTTCTTTATCCTCTCTGATTACACTGACTTTAGCATCCTGTAAAAGATGGAATAAAATTGCTCATAGTAGGCATAGTTTTGATTTATAATATAATCTCTATTTTAAAAGGAATACATGATTTTAATATGTTTCACTATGAGTTTTGGGTAAATATTCTTTATCATATTTTGAAACTTTTCTGTCTTGTGTTGAAGGATGTAACATGAAAAATTATAGACTTTTTACTTATATATTTTCTCCCGGTGCTTATCAAAATGATCATTTAGATATTCACCTTTACTCTCTTAATGTGGCAAATTACATTAATAGTCTTTGGCATGAAACTAACTGAAATTCTGGGTTAATCTCACATTCTCAATAAGTTATATATTGTTTCTGAGTTTTGTATCTATATTCAATAGTAAAATTGATATATAAAAATTCTCTTTCATAATGTCCTTATCTGTTTTTGTGTCAATGTTATATAATTCCAGAAATGAGTTGTAGGATAGTTCCTCTTTTCTATTTGTAAAAAATGTTATCATCTATTATGTAATATTTATTACTTACTAATAAAACCATCTAGGCATGATGTATTTTTGTGGAAAAATTTAAACTTGCTGAATTGTTCTTTAGTAGTTATGGACTATTCAGTTTATTTACTTTTTTTTTTTTTTTTTTTTTTGAGACGGAGTCTCGCTCTGTCACCCAGGCTGGAGTGCAGTGGCCGGATCTCAGCTCACTGCAAGCTCCCATTCGTTCACGCTTCATTCTCCGCCTCAGCCTCCCCGAAAGTAGCTGGGACTACAGGCCCGCCACCACCGGGCTAGTTTTTTTGTATTTAATAGAGACGGGTTTCACTGGTATAGCCAGGATGGTCTCGATATCCCGACCTCAGGATCCGCCTCGCCTCCCAAAGTGCTGGGATTACAGGCTTGAGCCACCGCGCCCGGCTATTTACTTCTTTTTGAGGCAGTTTTATTAGTTGAAATCTCTGTAGGAAATTGTAAATTTCATCTAAGTTTTAAAATGTTTTGGCATGCCTACAGCTTTATATCCTTTTCTGTACCCTTTTCACCAGCTGTTGATAGTGCTAATCCCTACTATTTGTCTAAAATCTGCTTTGACAACATTGACATCCTGGCCAAGAATGTTGTCTACTATTGCTTGCAAAATTTAAGATCTTAAGATATTAAAACAATGCACAAACACTAAGAGTTCTCAGTCTACTAAGAACATGACATATGTATATGTATATGTGTGTGTGTGTATATATATGTATGTGTGTGTGTGTATATATATGTATATGTGTGTGTGTTTTTGCATAAACATGAACAACTCTACTCTCTCACTCTTCCTCACACATTTTTCCCTTGTCATGAATTTTCAAAGTCCCTGAAGACTGAGCTCAGATTCAGCTTTCAGGGTCTCCCTCCTTGAGATTTCGGCATGAATGAGGTCTGGCGAAGGGGCTACTCTCCACAATACACCGTTTTTCAGTCTCTATGTTTCCTGCCCAGGCTTGGATGTTCCAAATAGTCCTTCAGCTAGTGAGTTTGCAAATCAACTCCTAGAGACTGCAGCCATCACTTTATGAGATGAGATGTGCCAGACATGTTGATCAACAATTATTATTCATTTTGTCACAGAATAAATTTTTTTACTTCAATTATGAAACTTATTTAGTGATGCTGTTAGTATTTTAAATTCTTGTCAAGTTAAATTTTGTAGTATTCCATATTAAATTTTCTATATTAATTATTATGGTTTCCTGATCATGGTTTTGATGTTGTTTACAAGGATATTTAAATTTTTGTAATAAAATTGTGTTGTTGATTTTTACATATAATTTCATTTGATTACAATATTAGACAAATCTTTATCTTTCTACCAATTAATATATTCTGATGTTTTAACTGTATTGATCACTGCAACCTAGCCCAATGAGGTATGTTTTAAAGGCTATCTGTACTGCTGTGTTTGTTTTTGTATAAAAAACAATATTCTTTTTTTTTTTTTTTTTTTTTTTTTTGAGACGGAGTCTCGCCCTGTCGCCCAGGCTGGAGTGCAGTGGCCGGATCTCAGCTCACTGCAAGCTCCGCCTCCCGGGTTCACGCCATTCTCCTGCCTCAGCCTCCCGAGTAGCTGGGACTACAGGCGCCCGCCACCTCGCCTGGCTAGTTTTTTGTATTTCTTAATAGAGACGGGGTTTCACCGTGTTAGCCAGGATGGTCTCGATCTCCTGACCTCGTGATCCGCCCGTCTCGGCCTCCCAAAGTGCTGGGATTACAGGCTTGAGCCACCGCGCCCGGCCTAAAAAACAATATTTTCAATACTAATAATACTTTCATTTTACATTTGAAGCTGTTATTTGGTACCTAATGCTCAGTTAATGTTATTATGCATCAATTAAATTATTCTATTTGCCTCTTACAATGCTTGTGCCTGAACTTTACTTTGAATATAGACAGGAATATGATCAGAAATATAATCATTATTTGAAATGATCATATTCCAAATAATGACATGGAATCCAAAGGCATGGCATAGATCAGAGATTAGAAGTGGATAATAAATACATAAAGATGGTGGATAAAGTCTTAGAAGTGAATGTTAATATTCATGGCTAGACAACAAAGAAATGAAGGAACAAGGGAACATAATTTTGGAAACATTAATATTTAAAGTCTCGAAATAGGAGCTAGCAAAGGAGACTAACATCAAGTTGGTAGAAAAGGAGTTTGGCAAAGAAGTGGAATTAAAATATATATTCTTGATATATATTGCATATATCAAGAAGGTGGTGGTGTCAACAGCATCAAAATATTTACTGTGCACAAAGAAGTTGACATCCACTTTCAGCCCATCTATTCAAATTATAGACTACAATGCAAGATGGAAGACATTTTAAAATGTTTTCTTCACTGGGGTATCTCCAGATTCTAAAACATTGTCTGGCACTTAGTAGACAGGAATAATATTTGTTTAATGAATTAAATAGATGAATTTGATGATTGTGAAATCAATTATCACAAGCATATAACATTTTTAGACAAGTGTACTCTGATACTCAAATATTTTTTCTATGTCCACTATGCTACATTGTTGCTTACAGAGTTAAAAAGACCACAAAGTAGAACTATTTGAAACACTTTGGTTGTAAAATAGTTTACTGGAAACTATTGCATAAAAATATCATATATTCATGTCATAACATTTTTCCTTTATTCACTCTAGTTTCATGAAGATATACACATTTATTAATAAAACTCAATTTATCTGTCCTAATATTGATAGTTCATCATAATAAAATGGCCAGTTCTTATAAAATGGAATTTAGAATGAAATACCAGATGAATAATTACTATGCTGACATTTTTATATATAGGTAAAAGATAAATTGTTAAAAGCTTACTTTACAGAAGTTTATTAATATACTTAATTCCACCTAAAAATTTAAATAATAAAAAAGCAGTTATAAAAGCCCCATAATTTTTAAATGACATAGACTCTTTTCAAATTTTATAACCATATAAGAGCAAGTAAATTATTGACTCAATCTAAATTAATTAATAGAAGAAAAATAGTAGAAACAATTAAGTCAATCTTAGAAATTATATTGTGTTTATGTTTTTTGCTTGTTTTTTGTTTTATTTATTGACTTATTTTGAGATGGAGTCTTGCTCTGTTGCCCAGGCTGGAGTGCAGTGGGGCGGTCTTGGCTCACTACAACCTCTGCCTCCCAGGTTCAAGCAATTCTCCTGCCTCAGCCTCCCGAGTAGGTGGGATTACAGGCGCACACCACCCCACCCAGCTAATTTTTGTATTTTTAGTAGAGATGGGGTTTCACCATGTTGGCCAGGCTGGTCTTGAACTCTTGACCTCAAGTGACCTGCAGGCCTCAGCCTCCTAAAGTGCTGGGATTACAGGTGTGAGCCACCACACCCAGCCATTGTGTTTGCTTTTTAAAAATTGTAGAGTAATTAATAGACTTTTGTAAAATAATGCCAATAATTTAAAAAAAAAACTTTTCCAAAACGTGTATAATTAAAAAGTAACTGTTGTCAAGATAATAGTTACTTATGAAATGGTTCACTTCTTCGAAATATGCTGCTTCTGCCCTTAAAGTTCATTTGGAAAAAGAAAACAAGAATGAATTAAATACATATATCTACCGTTTAAATGTTTTAATTAAAATTATATTAAGGCTGGGCACAGTGGCTCACACCTGTAATCCCAGCACTTTGAGAGAACAAGGCGGGCAGATCACTTGAAGTCAGGAGTTCAAGACCAGCCTGGCCGATATATAAAATCCCACATCAACTAAAAATACACAAATTAGCCAGGTGTGGTGGCACATGCTTATAATCCCAGTTACTTGAGAGGCTGAGGCAGGAGGATTGCTTGAACTCAGGAGGTGGAAGATGCAGCGAGCCGAGATCGTGCCACTGCATTCCAGGCTGGGTAACAGAGAGAGATTCTATCTCAAAAAAAAAAAATTATATTCAGAATCTGTGACATATTCTTGTTAAATATAGATTTGAAAATTATAAACATTTCTCATTCTGAATTTTTAAAATAATATAGAACTTCTACATACTAAGTTTGATTGATATTTTGATCTAGTGAAATAAATTATGCATAAAGAGGATCTAAATCAACCCATTGGCTTCTTATGACTTTAAAGCACACAACTTTTTGAATATCAGACATCTTTAATTTTTCTCCTTGGCTTTTTGACATACATTTTTGCATATGCCCAGACACCTATGTCTTTGCCTTGACAACTATTTTCTGTAGAAATGCTTTGCTTTACTTCTTTCAGAATAAAGAATGAGTGTTTATTACTCAAAATGTGGAACACCGTGTTCTGTAAAAATATTCCACATGTTCATGGTGTTTGAGAACTAGTCATATAGATCTAAATTCAGATTTCTTTATTCTCACAGTTTATTTTCTTAAGAATTCAGATCTGAAATTTCTGATATTTTCATCAGTACTAGAGTTAACTTGATGACTGTTTTGTACATCATAATGACCATCTTTTCTATAATTTTTAATCCTTTTGTGCTGATAAAAACTTTTATTCTTGAATTATCTTTAACTATGTTTTTAACAAGTCAGTTGTCTCACTTGAAGTTCTTATTACAGTTGTACAAACTGCAATATTATTCCTTCATATGAAAAACAGCATGCCTTTCTCATCAAAGCTATTAACATAAGAATAAATTGTTAAACTTAAAATTTGGTGTTGTAATGCAAAGTATATATTTGTACCATCACCCAGTAGTATCTCCTCAAGCACTACATATTCTAAAAATTCCTCATATTTACTTTTTATTAGTGTAATAAATGTGCTGACTCTGTGCTAGTCTAAGATATGAAGTGTTCACAAGTAGATTTTACTTGGGCTAAACACAACAGTTTAATGTGTTATTTTTTATTAACTTATGAATATGTCCTCCTATATTACCTTTGACAAAGAAGTAGAGACTGAATGCTTATGGTATTTTTGGATTGACTAGAATTACTGCGTTCAAAGACACTTAAAGAATCATTTGTTGCCAGTCTGGAGAGAGGTTTTCACTACAATGTTTGTATTTACATCTATCTTGTTCAATACTTCAGATCAACAATTTAGATGAATGATTTGTCATATCTATTAGATTACAGATTTAGCAAGAGAACATCAAATGGGCTAGGTTCAAAATTTTAAAAAAATAACCTGCCTATGCAGAATGAGACAGTTTGATTTTATCAGCAGAGTGTATAAAAAGCCTTAGAACTTTTATTTGGCTGAAATCTAAATGTTAGTCATTAGTGGGATATGACTGCTTGAAAATACAGATTTAGGTTATATTCTGAGAGTAAGGGAGGTCACAGTCTTACAATACTTTCCCCTAGTCAGAATAACCCTTGGTGTTAGGGTAACACCATAAAGATAATAAAATAAAATAAAATAAAATAATAAAAGAGTGTCAATGGATTTGGAGGCATTTGAAAATGTATATAAACTGTCTTCCTTTAGAATGGGAAATTTTACCTTTGAAAAGTAAAGAGCGGTAAAACTAACTTTTGTTTCCAAATGTTTAAGAATGCCTTTTGGTGACTTGTTCTGCTTGGCGGCAAATTGTTGCAACACTATCATGGAGAGGAAGTGCCAGAGAGGCAGTTTTGTTTTCTATTATAAGAAAGAACTTTCTAATAATGGTAGATATTCAGATAAGGAAAGAGCTACCTTAAAAGTAATGATGTTTATGCAGCTATGAAAATGTATTAATAGTTCGTGATTTTCAGACTCAGAGGATGTTCTGGCTAAGGAGGTAAATTGGTAGGACAAGAGACCTCTACTTCAACTTAAGTAAAACAACTCCACATTTTTGTATTTTACATATCCAGATTTTAAAAGATGAAAAGATAACAAATCTATGTTGTAAAATTTTACAATCACAGAATTGCATTGGCGATATTGCTGTAAAGAACATTTAAGCATTTGAAAGAGTGTTTGAATTAGCCTTTAAAGTCTTATCAAACATCATTTTAATAACTATCATGAAATTAAAGCATTGTCAACAAACAAAGTGCTAGAGAGCTTTAAAACTCTCCTTAATCCTCACCATAGCCCTGAAGACATTATTATACTCATTTTAAATATGAGAGGAATGAGGATCAGAAAGGTTCAGCACTTTGGATGAGGGCCTATGGCATGTGGAAAGAGCTGGGCTTATAACTAGTTATGCTCGACTTGTACCATTACACAGTATTATAAAATTGTAGAGTTGGGAGTGCTCTTAGGGATCATATTCTAAAATATTCTGGTTCTGTTATTTTAAGGCATATAAAACATCATCATCTAGTGATAGGCTAATCTGTTTTTTAATATCTTCAAACTCACTCCTCTGTTCTTGGGTTATCTAATTACTTTTGGAGTACTTCAAGGTTAAATTCAGAAGTATCTTCCTGTGTGAGCTGAAATCTGCTTTTTCATGCAACCCAATTAAAAATATAGTGCTTTTTTGTGTTCTGTTGCTCTGGTCTCTTCTTTGAAGGTATTTATATTTAAATTGCAGAAATACAACATGGAGATAAAGCATACAAATATATTAAGAACTTCCCCAGTAGGATTATACCCTTAAAAACCATTTGTCCAAAATAAATTATAATTTAAATCAAAAGAGTTAGCATAATCACCTATTGTCATTAGGTCTGTTCTGGTAAACATATTTGTAAGATAAGAGACTATCATAACAAACATAGTAGTAGCTCAACAAACAAACTGCAAATATCCATTCTAAAGGATGGTTCAATCTGCAACTGAATATTAGAGAATCATAAGATCTAAGTGGAATCTCAGCTGCTAGGTTGGTCAAATCAATCAGGAGGCAACAAGGATGTCCTTGACATGGGTGGAGAAAAGCATTTCTGTTGTTAGAAAAGCATTTCTGTTGTCAGGCCCTGACAACAGAAAGACATGGGTTAAATCAAGAGAGATTTTACAGCAGGTACCCATTCATAAATATAGGGCTCCAAGTCAGTATTTAATTTCCAGGACAAAGCAGTATCTACTTCTCAGCATACCAGTCAAAAACAGATATGGGCAAATGGTAAGTCTGATCACTAGATTGCAATTCATCTCAATATGTGGATCAATAACTTAAACCCAGGTAGACAGTTAATTGTAGAGTGACCAAGTTTAAAAGCTGATTAGAAACACACACACACATACATACATATCATACATGTAAGTACGAAATCACACTTATTTATCTTAATAAGGAACTTTTTCAATTTTTTCCCATTACTTTATGTTAGAACATTATTATCACTCAGGAGACCAATTTTGCTTTTGAAGATAGAAATATGTACCTGGTCTAAAATGATAATTAAGCTAATTATATATCAAAATGTTCGTAACATTGATAAGTTATATTATCTTTTATACAAAAAGGTATACTTACCATCTGAAATACAATCACTGAGCTGGACCTCATGTCCAAATGTGCCCATTATTTTCTGTATTCCCATTTGGACATTAATGGCCCCCCAAAAATGCTTCCCAAATTTGGCGTAGAATATCACTGAAGACAATAAGAGTTCAATAAAAGTAACATAACATTTCGGGCAAACTTAATGTATTTACTTACTCGAGAGAATCCAATGAATTTTAGCAAATGCAACCATGTTTGCTAAAGCTGAGACAGAGCACACATACAGGATTTCATGAGATCAAAATAAGAGCCGCTGTTTCATCACTGTTATTACGTGATGGTGCTATGGGCAATACGCAGAAGCTAAATGTAATTCTGTTCATTTCTTTCTCATTTTTTCTAGTCTCTAATTTTATGAGCTCCTAGCAAACTATAAAGTCTTCTGGGAAAATGCTAGTTCATTTTAATGGAAATATGCAAATAAAAAGAAAGCACTGTTATAAACTATATATACACACACACACACATACAGTTATTATATATAATTATATATTTTATATACTCTATATATATATCTGTATAATACACACACGCACTCTGAGAAGTATCACAAAATTTGCCATTATCCAGCAATCAATTTTTGACTGCTGTGTTTGTCTTGTGTAAGATTTCAGGCTTGAATCCTAAAAGGAAATGTTTCTCAATTTTATCTATATTATTTTCTTTAAAATAATTATAACCTTATCTTTGTACTTTTACATCTTTTTTTTTTTTTTTTTTTTTTTTTTGAGACGGAGTCTCGCTCTGTCACCC